>NC_080544.1:65845710-66155085 GCF_028640845.1 Ahaetulla prasina | reverse complement strand
TTTATTATTCCAAATTAGGTTTGGCTTTCAGCTTTATTTTGAAGGAGACTGTGCTTCTCATGAAAATACCGTATTTTTTGGAGTATAAGATGCACTGGAGTATAAGACGCACCTTAGTTTTTGTGGAGGAAAATAAGAAAAAAGCTGATTGGCCTCCCGGAATACCCCCAATCAGCTGTTCCAGAGGTGAATTTTAGCAGTAGGTTCCTTGGTTGTGAGCTCCATGCTTTGGTGGTGTTGTTGTTGTTGTTTTGCTTTTTTTTTTCTGCCTCTGAAGCTCTGTTTGGGGGCTTCTTTTCTGAAGCTCTGTTTGGGGGCTTCTTTTCTGAAGCTTCGTTTATGATGCTTTTTTCAGCCTCTGAAACCTCTGTTTGAGAAGCTGGGCGGGGCTACATTCAGAGTATAAGACCCTTCCAGATTTTCACCTTCTTTTTGGGGGGAAAAAGGTGCGTCTTGTACTCCGAAAAATACGGTACATGATGTAATCAACATTCACAAAGGCAAGGTGAAGCAGTAAATTTCTTGGATATTATTTTTAAAACTTTGGTACTGCTTTGGCCTTATATTGATTGTAATAATATTTTATTTTTTTAAATTAAATATTTATTTAATAGTTGATATTAAAAAGTTTTTACCCATGACAGCTTATTTGTGCCAAACTCAGGACCACCAGTTTTGTGATCTGAAGTTCAGTGTCCTGTTAAATAGCTATGAACAATCAAAGAGCCACATAGTTGATCCCTGAGTGACATTGAAAACTGAGAACCTAGGCCAGAGCCAATTACCATTTTATAGGGTTCTGTTTGATTTTTCTGTCACCTGATCCTTGCTGATTTGTTAGTTATCAATTCTAATGTTTCAGCACAGCAGTCCAATAATGAGCTGACAAGCAACCTTATTCTCTAGCTGGCTGCTGTGCTATAGAAGGCACCTGTAGAATACATAGACCACTTGTGCCTTATAGTTTAGTAAGCCGTACTGCCTTGCTGACCCCTTTCTGCTAATGATTTTCCATTCTCTATTATTTTAGCATGCTTTTTCTAACACCTGATTGAGAATCAGAGAGTTACCAATTTTGTCTAGTGCTGGGGTTTCCAAAATTGTCAGATTTAACGGTTGTGGACTTCAAATCCCAGAATTTTCCTTGGCTGACTGAAGAATCCTGGGAGTTGAAGTACACGTCTTAAAATTGGCAAGTTTGAAGACCCCTGATCTAAGCTCAAAGTAGTCTACCAATAACATACCTTGAAACTCCCAAGGAGCAGGTGGAATCTAAGTGAACCCTAAATGAAAAAGTAATATTTTGTTAAACATTTCCTGTTCTGGTTTCTACTTTTGAACCAACTGTACATTTTATTCCATATTTCATAATAATCTGAATCCTCCCTCTCTTTCAACTCCATAGTCATTTTATCCATCTCTGCACATTCTAGAATTTTCCTAATTACTGTTTCATCTGCGGATATATTTTTTTGTTTCCAATTTTTTGCGAATGTGATTCTTGCTGCGGTAAGTATGTGCAGTATAGTGTATTGAAGGTTTTTGTTCATTTTCGGGTCCAGTATTCCTAATAAAAACAATGCAGGTTTCAAATCTATTTTTTGCTTTGTAATTTCTTTCAGACATTTTTTAATTTTACACCAATACTTCCTTGTGATGGGGCACACCTCCCACATGTGGTAGAATGTTCTGGATTTATGGTTGCATCTCCAACATTTAGGTGATAGATTTGGATACATCTTGGCCAATCTGGCTGGTGACAAATGCCATCTATAAACCATTTTATAGAGCTTTTCTTTGTAGGCAACTGCTGTTGTGAGTTTGTAGTTCTTTTCCCATAGTTTGTCCCACTGTTCTAATTCTATGCTGTGGCCAAAATTCCTTTCCCGACTAATCATCGTTTCTTTTACAACATCCTCCTCCATTTTATATCTTAGTAAAAATTTGTATAATTTTGTAATCATTTTTCCTTCTGTTCCTAGTAAAATTTTATCCAACTCCAATTGTTTTGCATATACTGAATTGTTCTTGATCCTTTTTTAGTCTTGTTTTGATTTGTAGATAGGGCCATCATTCTATATTTATTCCTTGTGTTTTCAATGTTTGCACTGATTTTAATTCTCCTTTCTCATCTAAAATTTCTGAATATCTTACCATTTCACTGAGGTCTATTGTATTTGGGTGTGTCATTACCTCCACTGTCGATAACCAATTTGGGATTTTCGCATAATGATTTTTTTTTATCTTTACCCAGATATTGTATAGGGAATTCCTTATTATATGCCTCTGAAAATATGAACGTGTTTTATTTTTACCTTCCCGTAGAAACCCGTGCTAACCTAATTGGAGATCGTGTCCTTCTAATGCTAATATTCATTTGTTTTTGAGTTGAATCCAATTTCTTAACCATGTCAGGACTTCTGCCTGGTAGTAGAGCTTCCAGTCCCGTGGTTCCTATTGTCTTGTAACAGCTTAAATTTAATGCAAGGTTTTTTACTTGCCCATATAAATTTGAATATTATTTTGTTTATTTGTTCGAAAAAAATCTTCTCTAATTTTACCGGTATCGTTTGTAAAAGGTATAGCAATTTGGATATGTTCATTTTAATTGTTGAAATTCTGCCAATTAGTGATAGCTGTAATTTGTTCCAATTTTCCAAATTATTTGTATTTGTTTTATCAGTGCATTATAATTATCCCTCTTTTATCGTACTACATTTTGCTAATAGCCATATTCCCAGATATTTAATTTTTTTTGTTCTTAAAATTCCCATTTTCTCCTCTACTTCTACATTTTGGCTTTTGGTTAATTTTTTTATTTTTATTTTAGTTTTTATTTATTTTAAGGCCTGCCACTTTGTTTATATCCTGTAATAGTATTAATCCCGTCTCTAAAGGTTTTTCTATAACAGTGATGGCTAACCTTTTTGCCATCGCGTGCCAGGAGGCGGGGGGGGTCATGTGCGTGCGTGCCCACACCCATAATTCTATGTGTCCCGCGCATGCACATGCAACCCCCTCCCCCCTGCTCCTGGCATGCGATGGCCCGGTAGGCCCATTTTTCTCTCTCACCTGGCTTCAGAGTCTCTCTATGAGTCTGGGGAGGGCAAAAAAGGCCTTTCGCACTCCCCAGGGGCCCTCTGGAGGCCAGAAACTACCTGTTTGCCAACTTCCGGTTGGATAGGAAGTGACTTTTTTGCTGTCCCCAGCCTCCAGAGACTCCTAGAGAGGCTCTGGAGGCTGGGGATAGCAAAAAAAGTCACTTCACCAACAAACACGGAGGAGATTCTAACACAGGAAGAAGCAATTTCCCCGGAGCCATGGATTACCAAAAAAAACCAAACAGGGGAAGCGGAGAAAGAGAGGTAAAAGGGTGGGAATTTTAAACAGATTAAGGAATAGGAGAAATAAAACTCCTCTGCCTTCAATTTTCCTAACCAAAGTACATTCACTTGCTAATAAGATGGATGAAATACTCCTTTTAAACAGATACAATTCTGATTTTTCAAATTCAGCAGTCCTATGCTTCTCTGAGGCCTGGTTAAATGAACCAGTTGAAGATAGCAGCCTGCATATCCCAGGGTTTCAGATTCAACAATCAGACAGAATTGCAGAAACATCTGGTAAAAAGAAGGGAGGAGGCTTATGCTTATATATCAACAACAACTGGTCTCAGGATATAACTATAATATATAAACTGTGACAAAAACTTAGAAACATTAATTATCAACCCTATGACTATCATTAAGTGTTGTACCTTATGATTCTTGATGAACGTAACATTTCTTTTATGTACACTGAGGCATATGCACTGACAAATTCCTTGTATGTCCAATCACACTTGGCCAGTAAAAATTCTATTCTATTCTATTCTATTCTTTCTGTCATTATTGCCATAAATATAGTCAGCATTCAGCAGCAAGATTGGCCTATAATTTTGGATTTTTTTTCTTTTCCACAGTGTCTTTGGGAATTAAGGTTATCAGTGTCTGCATCCAAGATTTTGATATCATTGGTCGCTCTAGTACTTCATTATATGTTTGTAATATAAGCTAAGCAAGATCACATCAAATATCTGTACAATTAGCACAGGGGCCCCCCAGGGCTATGTGCTCTCCCCACTTCTCTTCTCTCTGTATACCAGTGCTTCTCAAATAGTGGGGCGGGCCCCCCAGGGGGGGCGCGAGGCTCCGTAAAGGGGGGCCCGTTTGACCTCGGCAAACACTGTCATAACAAGCTAAGCCCCGTGTTTACAGTCGCGCGGGGGGGCGCGAAAAATGTTTTCTTCTTCCTAGGGGGGCATGACAGAAAATAATTGAGAAGCACTGCTGTATACCAATGACTACATCTCCAACAATCCATCTGTCAAGCTACTGAAGTTCGCAGATGACACAACAGTGATCGGTCTCATTCGAGACAATGACAAATCCGCATATAGACGAGAGGTCGAATGACTAGCCTTGTGGTGCAATCAAAACAATCTGGAACTGAACACACTCAAAACCGTAGAAATGGTGGTAGACTTTAGGAGAAACCCTTCCATACTTCCACCTCTCACAATACTAGACAACACAGTATCAACAGTAGAAACCTTTAAATTTCTAGGTTCTATCATATCGCAAGATTTAAAATGGACAGCTAACATCAAAAACATCATCAAAAAAGGACAACAAAGAATGTTCTTTCTGCGCCAACTCAGTAAGCTCAAACTGCGCCAACTCAGTAAGCTCAAACTGCCCAAGGAGCTGCTGATTCAGTTCTACAGAGGAATTATTGAGTCTGTCATTTGCACCTCTATAACTGTCTGGTTCGGTTCTGCAACCCAACAAGAAAGACACAGACTTCAGAGGATAATTAGAACTGCAGAAAAAATAATTGCTACCAACCTGCCTTCCACTGAGGACCTGTATACTGCACGAATCAAGAAGAGGGTCGTGAAAATATTTACAGATCCCTCACATCCAGGACATAAACTGTTTCAACTCCTACCCTCAAAATGACGGTATAGAGCACTGCACACCAGAACAACAAGACACAAGAACAGTTTTTTCCCGAAGGCCATCACTCTGCTAAACAAATAATTTCCTCAACACTGTCAAACTATTTACTAAATCTGCACTACTATTAATCTTCTCATAGTTCCCATCACCAATCTCTTTCCACTTATGACTGTATGACTATAACTTGTTGCTGGCAATCCTTATGATTTATATTGATATATTGACCATCATTTGTGTTGTAAATGTTGTACCTTGATGAAGGTATCTTTTCTTTTATGTACACTGAGAGCATATGCACCAAGACAAATTCCTTGTGTGTCCAATCACATTTGGCCAATAAAAAATTCTATTCTATTCTATTCTATATTAAATCCTCCAATGGGTTTTTGTAATTCTTTGTAAAATTCCACTGGGATTCCATCTGGACCCGGTGTTTTATTGCTTTTTTGTTTTTGGGTTGCCCTTTTTAATTCTAACATCGTTATTTTTCTGTCTAATGTTTCTTTTACATTTTCCGGTAAGGTTGGGAGGTTTCTCTGCTGTAAATGTCTTTTAATGTCATCCTCCTCAATGTTCTCCCGACTATATAAGTTTTGATAATATCTTACTGCTATATTTTCTTTTTCTTCCTTCTGATGCTGTGCTATCCCTTTTTCATTTTCTAGTTGTTGTATTGATCTTTTTTTAATTTGTAGGCCAACCATCTTAATACCGATGAAACTTAAAGTAAATGAACAACATTAAATAAAGAGATGTAAATATAAATGAATATAAATCTGTAGATAAGAACAATGAATATTATAATTGTGTGTGTGTGTGTGTATTTATATATATATATGTGTGTGTGTGTGTGTTGAAGTAATGCAATTATAATACTATTGAGAAGTAAATAGAAATGCTAGAATAGAGAACTACAAAAGCAAAATAGGTATGTCGATACGGAATGCTATAAAATTACCATTGACAGTATATAATATTCAATACGCTATGTTTTGACATGTTTTGTTTTTTATATATGTGTGTGGTTGTTTTTTGTATTGTTTTTAAAGACAAACTGTTAAATAAAAATTATTTTTTAAAAAAAAGAAAAAGTAATATTTCTTTTTGTTAGGTAAAAATGTGCCAGCTACTGAAGCACTGAAACTGGGGATCTTAGATGAGATTGTTAAAGAAAATCCAGTTGAAGCAGCTATAAAGTTAGCACAAAGAATATCAGGTAAGAACTTTCAGTTGTACTGGGCAAAATATAACACAACTAATTCCCAAAAGGAAGTACAAACCAGTGGAAATAATTATTTAGCTGATGTTACTCTTGGTTGGCACAAGGTTTTTGATTAAAAATTGTAGTGTATTGCCATAGGAGTTGGGGGTCAAGCAGCAGAAAAGTTAAATAAATATATATTTAATATATATATTAAATATAATATATATATTATAATTGAAAATCTATCATTTGTTGGCAATGTCTGATAGCTATTTGATAAATTGGTGTTTTATAATTCACTATACCTGTTATGACACCTACTTTGTGAATAGGCAGTCATTTTATAAGAGCATTCACTATTGCTAGTTCTATAAAATATGAAATTACCATTTTAAAGTGTTTGTTTTCTATCTTCGTAATTTGCAAATCTGTTTCCAGAAATTTCTGCTTGCATAGTTCCTTCTTGGCAGTTAGACAATTAATGTACAGTGATATAAAGCATAAAGACTAGTGAGACAACATGGGAATAGAACATTGTGTTCTTTATGCAGTTCAGTCATGGAAATTTTTCCCAACACAATTGCTCAATACGATATAACATGCTGAGCAACATCAGGAATTCAGTTTATTCAGGTCTGTCTTTATTCTTAAGAAATAGTAAAATTACAGTTGGTTCATATGCAGGTGGCTATGAATTGTAAAACCAGTCAAAAATTAGTTGTATTTATAATTATATATACAGGTGGTTTTCAACTTACAAACATTCGTTTTGTGACAGTTTGAAGTTACAATGGCACTAAAAAAAGTGATTTATCACCATTTTTCACATAACCACAGCAGCAACTCCATAATCATGTGATAAAAATTCGATCCCTTGGCAACCATTTCATATTTATGATGGTTGCAGTGTCTCAAAGTCATGTGATCACCTTTGTGACCTTCTGATAAGCAAAATCAATGGGGAAGCCAGCTTAGTAACAATTATGTTACTAACTTAACAACTTGCAGTGATTTTCTTAATAAATCTGGCAAGAAAGATTGTAAAATGAGACGAAACTCACTTAACAGCTATCTCATTTGGGCAACAGAAATTTGGGGCTCACTTGTCATTGTAAGCCGAGTACTACGTATATTATAAATGTGGGGAGAGGAAGGAAAATAATTTTCCGCTGGTCTGGAATGAACATATTCAGAAGCAGATAGCCAGATGCCTCCCTAATTCATTGAACTTTGAGAAAGGGGAATAGATACAGCCCAATCAGACTTGCAAGTTTCTGTTATTATAGCCATTTTTTAATATAAAAGTAGCTTTAATGTTCTTGTGGAATTGATTCCCTGGTCTTGTGGACATATTGAATGACTAAATTGTACCACTGGTTTAAATGAAATAATTATTTTGTAAAACAGAAGCAATCTAATGGGGATACTTTGTAGAAATTGAGACACCAAAACGAACGTAACTTTTGAATAACAAAGCACTGGTTTGGTCATATTTTTCTTAAGTATCAAGAAAAAAAAGCTATATCTAGAAATTGTATTTTCCCTCATACCCATAAAATTGCATTCGTTTTCACTGTTTCTCTGAGGAAGACAGTGATTAATGACATATACTTCATATAGTCAGGTTTCACATTTAACAGCTTGTAAACACATGGAAGTGATGATATTATCTATACTTACTGGATTTTAGTTCTCATTTCTTCTCAAAGATACATATTGGGTTGCTCTGGGGATTCACTCGGATGCATGAAAATACAGATTTCTCAAATGCAACTTGTATTTAAGGAAATATTATTTTAATTCAGTTAAATCTATTGGGAACAAACAAAAAATATTTGACTTGAGTGGATGTTTTGCATCAACTGCTTTTCTCAGCACCCTCTGCAGTTTGTCCACACGATGGCGCCAAACTTTGACAAATAATGTAACTTTCTGCACTCATTCTCAGTGTTCATGGAAGCAATGATGGCAGCTTAAGTGCTAGGAAAGCAGCTGCTATGCCATTGTTAAATAAAATCTGGACAATGGCTGGCTTTGTGTTAATACTATAGCTCTTCTAGGCTTCTTGATAGAAGAGAGGGACATACAAAAAATAATCCTGTCAGTTTATGAATTCTGTTCGTAAACCAAGCCAGGAATGCTTCAAGCCTTACCTCTATTAGCAATATTTCCATAAATCTTCATATCATTTTCATTCTGTAAAAGCTATTTGCAGATAATTAGCAATCATTTCCAAGCCTGCCAGCCATGAAATAGTAAAAGGAACAGAGTATATTGCCTCACCAGAAGCAAGTCCACTCATCCCTACTCCATATGAAAAAGTAATAAAATATTATAAATTGCTGGCCCACACACTATCCATATCCTTATTTCATCTTGTATGCTTTTGTCTTACATACAAAAATAAAATAAAATAAGCTCACAGAAATTTCCATAAGAGCAAGGGAAAATGCTCCAAGCTGCCTCTTCTTTTGAAAGAGGGAAATCACAAAGACAGGGCTGCAGGGCAAGACAAGCGTTCCTGCTAATGGGGAAAAACAGTTTCAAATGCCCTGCAGATGGACCAAAAATAAATCAGTTCAACCATTAAACACATTTGATATCACAGGGTCATGACAAGCTGACACGTGGTCTTTATACAGAAATGTACCCACATCTAAGACAGATTTCTAGAAAGGCACATTTTGCTGGCATTTGTTTTACTATCGTTACCGATGGTGCTTTAGGAGTGAGGAAATAGGGAAATGTGGCTTATTTACCTGGTTGCCACAGACTACAAAATGGTAACCTGCCATCTTCTACAAATAGGCATAGATTGTAATTTAAATCCCATAAATTGTATGATTCTCAAATCGATAAGAAACTTTTTTCTTATCTTGTTTGAAGTCAGTCTCAAAAATAGGAAAACTCCAGAGAAAATATTTAATATCTTTCCAGACACACATGTTTTTCAAGGGTTCTTGTTCTATAGAATATAAGCACAATAATACTTTTTTCCAAACCAATACAGAACAATAACTTATTAAATTATTTTAATATTTATTAGCTACAGTTAACATTTCAAGATAATTAAAACATATGAAGTAGTTTTGTTTACGTTGTTTCCCTTTTATACAAAAAGCACTGCTGAAATAATGTTTTAAAGTTCCCAGCAAACATGAAAGTTATGATTCTTTTATATTTAAATTGCTATATATTCTGAAGTACTCTTTCTATGAATAAATGCCATTAAGTCATTTTTATAATTAAAAATGCTCAGCAACTCTCAGGATTCTTTGAAGAACAGCTTATTTCATAGCTCTAATTCAGGGTTGAAGATAAGGAAAAGTGGTTTAGGGAGGCCAGACGGAGGACTAGATTACTGTACAAATTGAATTCTTTGCATTAATGCTGATCTAAATTGCCAGTGTGCTTAGCAGGAATTATTTGCATTTCCAAATAAATGCACATGCCATTAGACAGTACAAGTAGTTCTTAATTTACAACCATAAATGAGCCCGAAATTTCAGTTATAAGTCTTGCTGGTTGTTAAATGGGTCACTACGTGACTGACCAGATGTTACATTTTTTTTGCTAAGTGAATATATGGTTGTTAAGAAAAGGCCATGGAACAGTATTAAACAAACCCATTGTCTGCAATGGGCATTTTTTTGCCAAAAACTGGAAGTAAATGCCAGTTTCTGGCAAAAAATATATATAAATTGTGGTCAAGTGACTGTAGGATGCTTCAAACAGCCATAAATGCGGGCCTTTGCCAAGTTCCCAAAATGCAATCACATGACCACGGCGAGGCGGCCATCAGAACCTTGAATTTGGGTCATAAGTGCCTTTTTCAAAGTTTCTGTTGTAACTTCAAATGGTCGCTAAGCAACCAGCTATAAGTCAAGGACTACCTGTATACTGCAATCCTTTCCCACCTACTTAAAATAAACTTCACTGAATACCATTATCACAACACTGCGTGTGCATACTTCACATCACAATAGGTACTACTGTATACAGTGGTATTAAATATATTTAACAATGGGCAACAGAACATTTACATTGTTATTGGTTTTTTTGTACAAAGAAAAAGAAACTGCTAAACTGATAAGCTAGCCTGTTTTATGGGATGATTTGTTTGCCTTCTCTAGGTCAGCCATTGGGACCTCGCAGACTCTCTCTGAAACAGACTCCCAAACTCCCCAACATGGAAGCTTTTCTATATGAGGCACTTTTGAAGGTGAAGAAACAGGCTCCAGGATGCCTCTCACCCGAAATGTGCTTTCGAGCTGTGGAAGCTTCTGTGTACTTGCCCTTCGCAGAAGGAATTCGCAAGGAAAAGGAGCTTTTTCTTCTCCTTCTCACTTCAGGCCAGGCTAAAGCATTGCAGTATGCTTTCTTTGCCCAAAGAATTTCAGAAAAATGGATGTTGCCTAGTGGGGCATCCTGGAAGACTGCATCCCCTCAACCAATCCGGAAAGCAGCTGTGATAGGTAAGTTTGTGACCATCTTTGAATTATTCAAAGTTCAACTGTTCCTGTTGTTTTGTTGGGGGAAAGAAAACATTTTCTGAAGAAAACGTGAAGAGGACTCTGCAAACACTGCACAGTTACTTTAAGGTACTTTAAGGTACCTAGTTTTCACTTTAAGCATTGCTTAATTTCAATAGAGGAAGTGCAGAGCTCCATTGTTAATTCCTCTTACTGTCATTTCCCTTCCCCAGAGATATATCTCAGAAGCTATAGCCTCAGACATAACACAGGTTAGAGGAAAGACCATGATCAGGGGTGAAATGCTACTGGTTCGCACCGGTTCAAGCGAACCAATAGTAAAAAAATGCTACCGGTTCATCTGAACTGGTATTTCTGATGATCAGCTGTGCTGCACAATTTATATTCGCTAGAAAGCAGAAAATTTGATTTTAGCAATTATAAATTGCGCGGCACAGTTGTTCCCCCCCTCCGTTCTACTTACCTTCTTAAGCCTCCTTTTTGCGCTGCGCGGTAGCGCCTGCAGTGCACCTGTGTGCATGGCGCCCACGGTGCGCATGCATGCAAAGTATGTGTTTGGTATGCACTGTGCATGTGTGTGCGTGCAGCACACATTTGGTGTGTACTGTGCATCAGTGGTGGGATTCAAATAATTTAACGACCGGTTCTGTGCCCTAAAAATTTCTTCCAACAACCAGTTTACCAAACTGCTCAGAAAGTTAACAACTGGTTCTCCCGAAGTGATGCGAACTGGCTGAATCCCACCACTGCTATGCATGCATGCAAAGCGTGCATTTGGTGCGTACTGTGCATATGTGACAGCATGCTCCGTGCATGCACGCACAGCGAACCAGTGGCAAACATCAGAGGATTTCACCACTGACCATGATTCTATTTGCATTACTACATAATTATAATTAACTAAAGCTGGATCAATTGATTCAGTTTTCTGAGATCACATACTAAACAATACACTAAACAAACAGACTTAGTGCACACAATATCCTGGACTATGTGTGATTGGTTACTATAGTGTCCATTGTATCATGCAAATCCAGAATAGGGTTGTAAACAAGTAAATCTTTTCTTTTAAATCTCCCATTGAAAAGGGAGAAAAGGCAGTCAGTGATATACTAAGTCCCTTCTGCATTTTATGCTTTTAAATAAAAAAATCTGTTGATGAAGAATGAACTTTTTTGGTGATATGCAGCAATGAAAGAATTTGTAATTTCTATTACGCACTTTTGTCACTGCAATAATAGAGATTCTTCTGCTTTCCCTCTTGCCACCCTGGGTAGATTCTCTCTAGGGGGAGTTAGCAAAGAGACTCTCAAAAATTGTTTTCTTCCTTTAATTCACATATTTAATCATTAATCTCAAAATGTTGTGTTGACACTTGCCTTTTAAGAAGTTTTAATTTTCATTGTAATGATCCACTGCTTCCATTTCTCCTTGCCTATCCCCAGGAAGATAATGCACTCATTAATTTTTTATAAAGGCATTAAAATTAAAAAAACCCTCTCTTTGATGTACTGTACAGTTTCTTCAAAAGCTCTTTGTTGCTCTGCATATTGATTGGTTTATACTCAGTGGGAAACTCTTCCCTAAGTAGCCCAGTCCTTGGTAGTGCCCTCTTTGATTTTAAGAGAGTGACAGTCATGTTATACTTTCACTGTCTCCCCCCTCCTCCCACCCCGCAGTCTGACTGCTATATACAAGATGTGGTCTGCTGCAGCGTGTGCACACTGAACTCTCTGAAGCTCACCTGAGCAGGAGGCAGCCTTGAGGGACCAGTCTTCATCTGTCTGCAACTTTGCAGCCTTAATTATGCTTCTCTGCATATCTGATATCCTTTTAGCTAAAAAAGTGGCAAATTAAATCTGCTTGCAATTTTGAACCCTTTTAAGTTGCTATGACTTATTGGAGAACCGACATTTGAGTGAAGTATCATGCAGTCTATAACACAGTACATGTAGAATATCATTATTTTGTTCCATATATACACACATAATGTGTATGAGTTGAATTTCCCTTACCATGCAGAAGGAAGAGTCTTCTTTATGAATTCACGGAATGTCATGAGTGATGAATACGCAGAAATTATTGTCTTAAAGAAGCATAGATACAGGTTCAAACTTTTCCAGGTTACTATGTGGAATGAAGCAGAGCTAGTAGATGTCATGGCCCCATCAGACCCCAATTCAGAGGAGGAGGAGGAGGAGTTGGAACCGGGCCATCCAATGAGGATGGCACATCTTTCATGGAATGTTTGGAGAGGCCAGGGGCTGAAGACAATGCTGAGGAAGGTGGTCGACTGAATGGAGAGCTACCTGCCCTCACAGAAACAGGGGAGGATTGGCCGCTGACAGGCAGTGGTGCTGATAGGCAGCAGATTCCTTCTGTTGAGGAACAGCTGCCTCCCCCACTCGATCCAATGGCACGGAGAGCGGAGAGTAGGCAAGCTCGGAGAAGAGCTGTGAGGCTACTCGGGAGGAGGTCACCCTCCTCCTCCTCACAAGGAACACCTGGAGTGGATTGACTTAAGGAGACGCTGTGGGGAGTTAGTCTTTGTCAGGAACAATTGTTTGTTTTGGCTTACATTCCCCCGGCTTGAACTTGTGCCTTTTGCCTTGCCTTGCTTCGCCTCGAGGACTGCCTTTTGCCTTGACTTTGCCTTGAGGACTATAGTTTGCCTCAGGGACTCACTTAGCTGTGTGGATTGGACTTGATATCTTGGACCTTGCCCTGTGAGCATGCTCCTACTCTATGGACTTTCTTTGTTATATATGGGCTGTTGTTTGGGGGTCTGAGGGTGGCTGCCTCCAGGGTTGTGTGGGTTGGAGCCTTACCAGTTGTTGGACGGCCATTTGTTGGAACATTTACTTAGTGCTCTCTAGAAGTCTCCCTTGCCTTGATGACCTCGGCCATAACAGTAGAGGGTTTTATATCAAGCTAAGAGCACTTTTACAAAATGTACGCCTTGTTTAGTGGACTGTTACTTTATAGTGCATTGACTTTGAACCCTGAGATAATTTAACAAAGCAAAATATGGCTGAGAGAAGTACTTGTTGACTGCTGGTTTTTTACACTGTCAACTGGTCAGGTGGAAATGCACTAACTGCCTCTTGTTCATTACGTTTTAAGATTGCGGTGATTCAGATGGGGCGTCTGAGGGTGGTCTTGGTGATATTGTTTGGGATGAGTTTGACCCTGTGACTCCCGAGGACATAGAAAGGTTGTTGGATAGGTTGAATGCCACCACGTGTTTACTGGACCCGTGCCCCTCCTGGTTGGTGCTGGCCACTCAGGAGGTGACACGAGGCTGGCTCCAGGCGATTACGACCGCTTCCTTGTTGGAGGGAGTCTTTCCGGCCGCCTTGAAAGAGGCGGTGGTGAGGCCCCTCCTCAAGAAGCCTTCCCTGGACCCGGCTGTTTTAGGTAATTATCGTCCGGTCTCCAACCTTCGCTTTGCGGCGAAGGTTGTAGAGAGTATGGTGGCATATCAGTTTCCCCTGCACCTGGATGAAACTGTCTATCTAGACCCGTTCCAGTCCGGTTTCCGGCCCGGTTACAGCACTGAGACGGCTTTGGTCGCGTTGGTGGATGATCTCTGGAGGGCCAGGGATAGGGGATGTTCCTCTGCCCTGGTCCTATTAGACCTCTCAGCGGCTTTTGATACCATCGACCATGGTATCCTGCTGCGCCGGTTGGAGGGATTGGGAGTGGGAGGCACCGTTTATCGGTGGTTCTCCTCCTATCTCTCCGACCGGTCGCAGACGGTGTTGACAGGGGGGCAGAGGTCGGCCTCGAGGCGCCTCACTTGTGGGGTGCCGCAGGGGTCGATTCTCTCGCCCCTTCTGTTCAACATCTATATGAAGCCGCTGGGTGAGATCATCAGTGGCTTCGGTGTGAGGTACCAGCTGTACGCGGATGACACCCAGCTGTACTTTTCCACACCGGGCCACCCCAACGAAGCTATCGAAGTGCTGTCCTGGTGTTTGGAAGCCGTACGGGTTTGGATGGGGAGAAACAGGCTCAAGCTCAATCCTTCCAAGACAGAGTGGCTGTGGATGCGGCATCCCGGTACAGTCAGCTGAGTCCACGGCTGACTGTTGGGGCGAGTCATTGGCCCCGATGGAGAGGGTGCGCAACTTAGGCGTCCTCCTGGATGAGCGGCTGTCTTTGAAGATCATTTGGCGGCCGTCTCCAGGAGAGCTTTCCACCAGGTTCGCCTGGTGCGCCAGTTGCGCCTTTCTAGACCGGGATGCCTTATGCACGGTCACTCACGCCTCGTGACGTCTCGTCTGGATTACTGCAATGCTCTCTACATGGGGCTCCCTTGAGGTGCATCCGGAGGCTTCAGTTAGTCAGAATGCGGCTGCGCGGGTGATAGAGGAGCCTCGTGGCTCCCATGTGACACCTATCCTGCGCAGACTGCACTGGCTACCTGTGGCCTTCCGGGTGCGCTTCAAGGTTTTGGTGACCATCTTTAAAGCGCTCCATGGCATAGGGCCGGGCTATTTACGGGACCGCCTACTGCTACCGAATACCTCTCACCGACCCGTGCGCTCTCACAGAGAGGGACTCCTCAGGGTGCCGTCAGCTAGGCAATGCCGTCTGGCGACACCCAGGGGAAGGGCCTTCTCTGTGGGGGCTCCCACCCTCTGGAACGAACTTCCCCCAGGACTCCGTCAACTTCCGGATCTCCGAACCTTTCGTCGCGAGCTTAAAACACACTTATTCATTTGCGCAGGACTGGATTAGTTTTTAAATTTATATTGGTTTTAAATGGGTTTTTATTATTTATATTGCTTTTTAATTCGGCTTTGTAAAATAAGTTTTTTAAATGTGGTTTTAGTGAGTATTTATATGTCTTTTACTTGCCTGTGAACCGCCCTGAGTCCCTCGGGAGATAGGGCGGTATATAAATGTGATTAATAAAAATAAAAAATAAAAATAAATAAGATCTGCAGCAGCAAGAATGACTATGAATCAGCTTAAAACTTGTTTCTGAGGAACGAGGAATTTAATACTAATTCTAGGGGACCATGATGTAGAAGTATCTAAGAGCTGCTCAGAGTTGTGTTTTAAGAAAGACAGCCATACAGATCTTTTAGAATAAATAAGCATTGATGTCTAACCATATCTGTACTCATGTTTGGAAGCCTCTCAGCATATTATTAACAGAAAATGTATATAAAGAATGTAGATAAACATTAGTACTTTGACTGAAAAATTATAGTTTGAGTATATTTTAGGCCTCCTGAAATGTCCACAATAAGCTTTCTGAAATTACTCAAGAGCATGGATCACTTTGTGTTGATACAAGCCTGATATATTGCTTCAGGCTAATAGAATCAGAAAAGCTTCTGGGACATTGGTAAAACACATTTTGTTAGATTTATTGCTGCATGAGTATTTCTAGTGTTTGGCTACGCAACAAATTGATGTTTTGTTGTAATAAGTAAGCATGCAGTAATCTAGTACTCGCTCATAAAACTTTGTATGTTGTATATACCAAATACAAATTTCATTTGCTAGTGCTTAACTTAACCATGTGCTAATATTAATATTCATTAGTGCTTACAGTTTTTTTAAGAACTGGGATTGGACTCTTTGAACTTCTGCATAAATACTTTTCTCAGCATACAAATAGGCAAGAAATAGTTTCAAGGAAAAAAATACTTTTCTGTCCCCACTAAAGGTGAAATTAAATTTAATGTCGAAGATCCATGAAAAGGAGTATCTCTGTGTGCATGTTTTAAAATGTGACAGTTGCCATGGAAATCAATGATTCAGGCTGGGATTAAGCTCTGGGGAAACAGGACTCAACCTTTTCTCCATTTATATTTTCCCAATTACAATTCCTCCTCCAGCTATTAAGGGGCCTCTGAGTTTTTGGAAGAAAGACATTCTTGTAAAAGGCCACATGGATTTTGAAAAAAATTATTTAAGAAAAAACTTCTAACCAGCAATAAATGAATGGGCTCAAACCTCACAATAAGCCATGTTGCATTCAAATCATGGTTTGTTGAATGACCCATAAGTGCTGGGTTCATACACTATGTTAAGCAAAACCTAAACAGGTACAATCTGTTTGTAACCAAATTACAGCAATGGAGGGAAATGACTGTTAACTATATTCACGTTTCATATAAATTTATTATATGGTTCATTTAGCATGTTCTGCAAATCCAGCTTTCTGGATTATAATTTGTGATATATGCTTTGGTGATACTTTCCTTAGCCTCAGGCTGCTCCAGATACCCAGAATTCAGTTCACAGAATTCTCTGCAATTCTGATGCTGGCTGGGAATTTTGGTGTTGATATTTATACATCTGGAACTTGGGAAAGACCAGTTTTATGTACTCATGTGAAATAAATCATTCAAACCACAAAGTCTTTGCTAGGAGATGAAGTTCCCTGCATGAAACTCCAATGTAGTTAACAAAACCTACTGTTTTTGGTGCCTGCCAGTCTTCTTGTCCCCTTGATTTTTTACATTAAAAAAAACACCTTTAATGTAATGAGAAGCTACACACTATATATGAATGTATAAGAATTCACTATTTCATAATATGAATTTCTAAGAACCCTAAATCAACTTTCTTAGAAAATAAAACTAATGAGAGACTGAAGGGCAATGCATTATTTAGAACAGTGTTCTCCAATTTTTACAGCTTGGTGGCCTGGCAGGAGGGAGAGGAAAAGTGGCCTGTGCAAGCAGCAGGTTGGCGTGCTCACATATGTGCATTGACCTGGCACTCACACAAGTTCAGCTGCACACACGCGTGCACCAGCCAGCCATTCACACGGCCCGCTTCCAAACAGGCCAAGCCAAGTAATGGACCATGGCCCGGGAGTTGGGGATGCCTGATTTAGAAGTCTGCTACTTACATCGAAAAAGGACAAAGATAAACAGGATTAATAGAAGTGCATATTTTTACTCATGGTTTGTAATTAACCATATTCCAATAACTTTATTTTTGAGAAGGTACAAATCACCCCAAATTGCCATTTTGCTGGTATGTTCACATATCGTCAAAATTCTAATTATATTGCCAGTCTAAAAACTTTGGAGAACTTCGAACAATTTGGCTTTTCTTAAATGTATAGTATCAATAGTCTCTCTGCTTTAATATCAGAGTTAACTGAGAAGTGAAAACATTTGCCTGTGGTATTATGTCAGTTTAATAAACGTTGGCCAGAACATTCTAATAATTGCTTCTTCTTTTTCTCTCTTTCATCCAAAAGGTTTGGGGACAATGGGCCAAGGCATTGTGGTATCTCTGGTAAAGGCTAAAATTCCAGTTGTGGCTCTGGAGAAGGATAAGAAGCATCTTGAAATAGCAAGAAAAGCTATCAAAGCTTGTTTGGAGCGCGAAACTTTAAGAATGCAACAGAAGGGCAAAACACTGGATATCCATAAATCTAAATTACTTCACTTCACTCTGGATTTTGGTGCACTAAAAGATGTAGATCTAGTTATTGAGGCTGTGTTTGAGGATATGGTTCTGAAAAAAGAAATATTCTGTAAATTATCCGAAATCTGCAAGCCAGAAGCCTTTTTGGCCACTAATACTTCTTGCCTAGATATAGATGAGATTGCTTCTATTACTAACCGTCCCCAGCAAGTCATTGGTACTCATTTCTTTTCACCGGCACATGTAATGAAGTTAATAGAGATCATTCATGGACAGCACACATCTCCTACTGCTATTGCTACAATTATGAACTTGGCCAAAATTATGGACAAATGTGGTGTTCTAGTAGAAAATTGTTTTGGCTTTGTTGGGAATCGGCTACTCAATTCTTATAATGAACAAACATATTTCCTTTTAGAAGAGGGCAGTACTCCAGAGGAGATAGACAAAATTATGGAGGAATTTGGTTTCAAACTGGGTCCTTTCAAAGTATCTGATCTGGCTGGGCTTGATGTGGGCTGGAAATCTAGAATAGGGCAGGGCCTGACAGGAGCCAACCTACCTCTTGGAACACCTCCCTGCCAACGAGATGGTAAACGTTATAGCCCTCTTCCTGATGTCCTGTGTGAGAAGGGAAGATACGGTCAGAAAACTGGAAAGGGCTGGTACCTATATGATAAACCTGGGGGAAAGACAGCAAAGTCTGATCCCTGGCTTCACAGTTTCCTTCAGAATTATAGAAATGCCCACAACATTACAACTCGCACCATTACCCAAGAGGAGATTTTGGAGCGTTGTCTGTATTCACTTGTCAATGAGGGTTTCCAAATATTATCTGAAGAAATGGCATCTTGCCCAGAAGCTATTGATACCATCTATATCAATGGTTATGGGTGGCCCAGGCATAAGGGTGGTCCAATGTTCTATGCTTCTGAGATTGGGCTGTCTAAGATTCTAACAAAATTGCAAAAGTATGCTGAGGCTAATCCTGACATACCTAAACTACAACCCAGTCCCTTTCTGCAGAAACTTGTCACCCTTGGTAACCCTCCATTGAAGAACTGGCCATCCCTTGTGAGAGCCCAGCAAAGCAAGTTATAATTAATGTTTTCTGACAATCATCTTCTTTACATGCAAGTGGGAGAGTTTTATTTTCCTAACTTATTCTAAAGTAGCTTTGGGATGCATGTAAATGTTCTCATGGGTCATTTTTAAGCTCTCCTTATTCTTAGACTTGGGGTGCTACTGTTTGCATTGTTTTCCATTGTTGTGAAGCCCATGCATCTCAGGGAAGACCCAGTGGGAACAATGCCTTTTTAATATATCTTAGCATTTAATGAAAGCCTGGATGATTGTGTAGATGATTGTGAGAAAGGATACTTGCACCCATGCCCTGGCAACCCTTCAGTAAATGGCAGAATATAACCTATGATAAATTCAATGAAATCCTTTTCTTCTTTGAAAGAAATTTACAAAGCAAATTCTCTTTCATCAGATGGAATGAGAGCTGATAGGAAAATAAAACATAGAATATTTTTTCTACATACAAGTTATCATTCAGTATAAACAGCCTGTTTCCTGTTCTGCAACTTAACAAGACAGACACTGACTTCAGAGGATAATTAGAACTGCAGAAAAAATAATTGCTACCAACCTGCCTTCCATTGAGGACCTGTATACTGCACGAATCAAGAAGAGGGCCGTGAAAATATTTACAGATCCCTGGACATAAACTGTTTCAACTCCTACCCTCAAAACGACGCTATAGAGCACTGCACAGCAGAACAACTAGACACAAGAACAGTTTTTTCCCAAAGGCCATCACTCTGCTAAACAAATAATTCCCTCAACACTGTCAAACTATTTACTAAATCTGCACTATTAATCTTCTCATAGTTCCCATCACCCATCTCCTTCCACTTATGACTGTATGACTGTAACTTTGTTGTTGGTAATCCTTATGATTTTTATTGATATTGGTTGTTTCCTGATTGCTTATTTGTACCCTATGATTATCATTAAGTGTTGTATCATTAAGTGTTAAATTTGTACCCTATGACCATCATTAAGTGTTGTAAGTATTGTACCTTGATGAAAGTATCTTTTCTTTTATGTACACTGAGAGCATATGCACCAAGACAAATTCCTTGTATGTCCAATCACACTTGGCCAATAAAAAATTCTATTCTATTCTATTCAGATTTTTTAACTGTTTCAGGCTGTAGTCTGAAATACAGGGTGCTATAGAATAATATCTTTTCTGATTTCAAAAATGAGCCCACACCCTCTCTCCGCAAATGATAAATTGTTGCTCACAAAGTGCCTTTTATCATACCACTTGCTTGAAAGCACATTCGAGTATTATGCTGCCAAGTGTCTGAATATACTTGATCAAGCCATCTTACAAGAAGAGGGGAAAAAAACTTTGATCTGAAAGTTGCTTACTATTCTGGAAGTAAATATATTCCTGGGCTGAGTATATTCTTTGCTTTTGTTCCACCTCAGTCTCCCAAGCCACTGTTTTTACCAATTGCACCTCTGAATTCTGATTTTAAAAAAGTTAAAACAAATAATTGTTAAATTTTTGTATGCATCCTCTATTAAATTAGATTGTAAAGCAAGTTTCTCAAACTTGGTACCATCCAGAATGCTATACCACAGAGGTCTCCAACCTTGGCAACTTGAAGACTTGTGGACTCTTAACTCCCAGAATTCCTCAGCCAGCGTTGCCAAGGTTGGAGACCCCTGCGTATAGCAGGTAAGGTATTGGACTGAAAAGGTCCATGTATGTATCCTTCCTCAGCTAAGAATCTGCTCTGTTCCATTGAACTAGCTGCTATATTTCAATCCAACCTTTTAGGCTCTCAGAAGAATTGGAGGAGACAGTCCTTATATGTGCTGCTGTGATTCCTGAAGAAGATTGAATATTCCAACACATCTAGAAGATACCAGGTTGGGGAAAGCTGTCCTAAAATTTTAAGTAAGATTTGTGAAATTGTATCAAGCTTATCAACTTGTTAGTTCTTTTTTGGTCACGGAAATAAATATGTGTCTTCCTCAAGTTAACACTCCACAAAAAATGTTAATTTTCTAACGCCTTGATTTCTGAATATCTGAAGAGAGTTAGCTTGGAGAAGGCTGCTACAAGTATACTTTTGGTTCTAGAATATGTAGTACAAGGGAAGATATAAAAATGTGATAAAAAGAATAATTCTGTGTGACATAGAAGAAAACAATATTTATTGTTTAATTAATAATGGCAAGGCCTCAAAATTTATAAAGTTTTTTTCCCCAAGCTTGCTATTTTTAGAATCCAGGAAATTAAGATTTAAGTGCTGATATCCAGAACCACCTTCTTAACTGAAACATTTTATCAACCCTCTTTTGTGTTACTATAATGTCCCTTTTCCCCTCAAATATTGTAGAGAGAAATTAGCCATGGAGCTAATCCTCACATTCCATTTACCACAGCATGAAGGTGCATGGCTGTTTTTAAGGGATGGGTACTCGTGATGTCTTCAGGTCTTGCCAAGCCTGTGTTATGAGAGCCTGCAGTCATCTACTGAAATCCTTCCTTTTTTTCCTGATGTAGGTTTTTGCCATATGAACAATGTAATGTTTCAGTGATGAGGCTGGCAATTGCATCAGGGACATACTCCCAGTTCCTATTGACTACAGATACCCTTCCCCATTTGGTCACTGCCTTATTCCTTCATTTGGTCTTGGGCTGCAAGAAAGACTGTATAACTACCTTGTACAGACTTGTTGGCCTGGATTCCCCCCCCCCCCACTTTTTTTTTTTTACCATAGGACATCAATTTTCAAGATCAATAGTTGCAGGAGATTAATCAATATTCTGGTTAATGGTTAGTGCGGCGACTGAGGGGAACAGGCAGGAAGGAACAGTTAAGACTACTCTGTCTTGATTGACAGGTTATTTTTATTTTGAACAAAAGATTATCTCCTAGGATACAGTCTTACAGCAAAAAAGAAAAAGAATTGGATCACATTCTGAAGCACAGGAGACATAAAACGTGAAACTGGAGAGACCACCTGGAATACTTCCCACTATATATTATGAAAAATTGAATTAATTAGTTTTGCCTACACCAAAAAGAAATGCAGGCTGAGTGGGATAAGGATGCTAGAGAATCATTAATTGCTACCTTAAATTGCATTAAATTGTGTAGGGGTGGCAACACTGTTGGCCTCATTGCTGAAGCTAGACTGTGAAGACACACTGCTGACACAAAGATACAAAAGCATATAACATGGTGATCAGGCTGGATCTACTAGCACATGAGAAATCTAATTAGTTGAAGCAGCATGAGATTAGTGATTAGAATAGCCTTCTTCAGCCAGATGATTGCACCATCAACTGAGATGGACTACATTCACTGGTTACTGATAGTGATTGGAGTTGTAGCTACCAAGTATGGGAAGGCTGAGTTAAAATATAGCTGCAAAATTTATTGAGTGAACTCTCATTCTAATTTACCTCATGACTTCTACATGGATGGCTGAGACGACTTCTACACTTTTGAGTATCGTGGTGAAAATGATTAAAATGTGGTATGCATTGAATAAATAATACCGTATATACTCGAGTATAAGCCGAGTTTTTCAGCACGTTTTTTGTGCTGAAAAACGTCCCCTCGGCTTATACTCGAGTCACGCTTCGGAACCCCGCACAGGAGGGGTACCGAACGGACTCCCATGGGAGGGGCGGGGCGGGCCCGCCGAGGTCTCGCGATTTGTCGCCCCAGGCCGGCCCCATTCCCGTGTCTGGTGGGCGGACGGCGCAAACTTGGCGGGCTGTGCATTGGCGGGAAGCCCTGGTGGTGCAGTGTTCCCGTTCGCCCTGGCCTCCGTCCTCCGATCTCCTGCGCTGGGAGCGGCGGCGAGCCAGCGAGCAACCCGGGCACCGCGGACTTTGGCAAGGAGGAAGGTGGGAGGAAGCGGAGCTGCCGGCTGTGGGGGTTGAGGCGTGCAAGAGGAGTGGCGTGGAAGGCCTTTTGTGTGTGTGTGCGTGTGTGCGCGCCTGTGTGCCCTAGGGAGGAAGCGGAGCTGCCGGCTGTGTGGGGGTTGAGGCGTGCAAGAGGCGCGCCTCCTCCTCTTCCTCCACGCTCGCTCCTCTTGCACGCCCCTCAACCCCACCATCCCCCACCCTCTCCAGCGTGGTCACCTCCTCCTCTTCCAGGCGGCGGCGGCGGCGCTCGGTCCGGCTCGGCGGGCGCCACAGCCGCAGCTCCGCTTCCTCCACTGGTCCCAGTCCAGCGAGCGGTGGCGACATGCGGCGCCGGCATGTCGCTTTCACCGCTCGGCTGGATTGGGACCGCTTAGGTCAGCGGGCGGCGGAGCCGCCAGCCTTCTCGGCTGAGGAGGAGGTTTCAACGGTGGCGTCGGCCGAGAAGGCTGGCGGCTCCCCGCCCGCCGCAAGCCAACGGTCCCAATCAGCGAGCGGTGGCGGGCGGCGCTCGGCATGTCGCTTTCACCGTTCGGCTGGACTGGGACCAGTGGGAGGGAAGCGGAGCTGCCGGCTGTGGCGCTCCGCTCGGGGCCGCCGCCGCCGCCGCCTGGAAGAGGAGGAGGTGACCTTCACGCTGGAGAGGGTGGGGATGGTGGGGTTGAGGCGTGCAAGAGGAGCGAGCGTGAGGAAGAGGAGGAGGCGCGCCCTCTGCACGCCT
Source organism: Ahaetulla prasina (assembly GCF_028640845.1). Taxonomy (NCBI): domain Eukaryota; kingdom Metazoa; phylum Chordata; class Lepidosauria; order Squamata; family Colubridae; genus Ahaetulla; species Ahaetulla prasina. The sequence goes on along the minus strand of NC_080544.1, from coordinate 66,131,297 downwards.
CAACCCCCACACAGCCGCAGCTCCGCCTCCCTAGGGCACACACGCGCACACACACGCACACACACACAAAAAGGCCTTTCCACGCTCACTCCTCTTGCACGCCTCAACCCCCACAGCTAGCCGCTTCCTCCCACCTTCCTCCTTGCCAAAGTCCGCGATGCGCTCCTCTGGCTCGCTTCGCCGCCTCCCAGCGCAGGAGATCGGAGGACGGAGGCCAGGGCGAACGGGAACAGCCCACGCTCCGAAGAGGGAAAGGGAGCGAGTGGGTGGGTGGCTGGGACGAGACCCCCACCACAAACACACACACACACGCCCCGTGAGACGTCTTGCTTGCATGTCACACACACGCACCGCTCGCTGGGAAAAAAAAAAGGATGGATGGATGGAAGTAAGGAAGGAAGGATGGATTGATGGATGGAGGCGACCGCTTTGAGCGCAACCTTCTCCGCAACTAAGGGGGGTCAATGTTTTCCCAATCCTAGGGTGTGGCGAAACAGTCATTCTTTCTTCCCCCCTGATCGCACTGCAGCGCCCATCATCCCCAGCCGGCAATCTGAGCTCGTGCCATCGATGTGGTCCTTGAACTTCCCCCTCCTTGTTTCTAACCCAGCCTAGGATGTAGTGGTAGTAAAACGGCCAGGAGAAAGCTTTCGCTCTTTTCGAGAGGTCCTCTTGGAAGGCTGCCTTGGAAAGGGAAAGTGGGGAGGGGGCAGAGATTTCTCCCTCAAAGGTCCCCTTGGAAGGCTGGGTTGGAAAGGGAAAGTGGGGAGGGGGCAGAGATTTCTTCCTCGGGTCCTTCTAGAGTCCTTGAGAAACTGATATCATACAAGGTTAATAAATTATACTCCTCCTCCTCATTGATGAGTTTTTCATCCTGAAATTGATTGAAACATTGTACCATCATATGCTGCCATAGTATAGTGTTAACAACATCTGTAAAGATGATATATGAGCATGACACTAAGTTTTTCTATATTTCCCCTTTATTGAAAAACTTCCATCATGCTTCTTTCTGAAAACAAAGGTCATTATAATATACCTCATTATATATTTGATTTGATGATATTTCAGTTAATAAATACCATTTAAGGTGTTAAGCTTCTTTTCTTTTCAGCAGCAAAGTGAATTACAACTTTAAAGAACTTTATTACTTTATATTCATTTATTTTAAGTATAGATTTTAGATTTTTAAACAAGGACATCCGCCACGGCGACGACTGCTAGCCAGGAGCAACCTGACACTAGCCACCGCTCTGGGCAGGCCAGGAAATGTCTACTAAAGCAGCAGAGACTCTGCAAAAGCCTCTTCAATCCAAGGGCGCAAAGCCAACCCCAGTACACCAGGAGGAGATTCAGTCCGAATCAAGGTGAGGCGAGGATGAGGAAGGGGTCTGCGGACCGAGAAACGCGACACTGAGGACCGTGACAAAGCGGAAGCTGCGGAGGGCAACATCAGCGCCAACGCTGCAGGTTTAAGACGCAACATGCGGTGTGGGAAGAAAGGACATAGCTCAGGTTTGCAGAGCGGCCCAACCTTCCGCCGAAAATTCAAATCGGAAATCAAACGCGGAACCGAAAGGCGGCCCGCGATTGGTTCAAACAAGAAAAGATTCTAACCAAACGACTGTCATAGGCGCCCTCAACCAAAGTGGAAAGAAGATTTTCACAAAGCCCAAGATCGAGGGAGTACGGTGCAGGCTTGAAGTAGACACGGGATCAGCGATCACCATCATGTCCTGGGACACCCTGGTCGCTGCGTCCGTCGCGGCGCGCCATCTGCAAGCACAACGGCCTACGAGTGCGACTACCAGAATCGCATCCCTGTTCGAGGACCACCTCCGTCGATGCACGGCCTCACAAAAAGACCCTGCCCATCACAATCGAGTCGAAGGAACTCTGCCCAGTCTGTTGGGACTAGACTGGTTTCGTGCCCTGGGCATGGGAGTGACTGGCATCTACAGAAGTGACTGCAATTTGAAAGACATTCTCTTTAACGAGTTCAAGATGTCTTCAAGGACTGCCTGGGCAAGTACAAGGGGACCCCTATTTCCTTCAACTTAGACCCCAGGTAGCCCCCATTAGGCTTAAGGCGAGGAGAGTCCTTTGCCCTAAAACCAAAAATTGATAAGGAGCTGGACAAGCTCATAAATCAGGGATTTTGGTGCCAGTCGATCACGCAAAGTGGGAGACGCCAATCGTCACCCCATCAAATCGGACGGGTCAATTAGAATTTGCGCTGACTACAAGGCGACGCTTAACAAAGCCTTACAGAAAGCGACGGTTCCCGTGGTGCAACATTTATTGCACTCCTTGGGGCAAGGGCAAGTCTTTGCAAAGTTAGACTTGGCCCAAGCCTACCAACAACTGCCAGTAGACGCCCGCACAGCAAGCCCAAACGATTGTACGCACAGGGGGCATTCAAGTGCACCCGATTGCAATTTGGGGTTAGTGTGGCACCAGGGCTGTTCCAAAACCTGATGGAACGACTACTGCAAGGGCTCCCAGGGTAGTTCCTACTGATGATGTCCTAATTTCAGGGAAAACATGGAGGAATTGGGGAGTTAAGAAAGGTCTTGAGCATTTTCCGGACAGCGGATTAAAAGTCAAGACAAATAAATGTCAGATAGGGGTCGAATCGGTCGATTTCTTGGGCTACCGGATAGACAAGAAAGGAATTCACCCTACTGAGAGCAAGTTAAGGCAATTAGGAAGGCTCCAGCGCCCAAAAACAAAGCAGAGCTGCAGGCATTCCTGGGATTGGTTAATTTTACGCGGTCTTTTTAGAAGAACAAAGCAACCGCTATGGAACCGCTGCATAGGCTCTTAGGAAAAATACTGTTTGGTCTTGGGGAAAGTCAGAAAATAGGGCTTTGAAGCAGTAAAGAACCTGCTCTCAAGTGATAGCCTGCTCATCCAATATCACGACTCACTACCCCTAGTGCTGGTTTCATGGCGCTCCCTTATGGGGTGGGGCTGTACTCAGCCATAGACTTCAAACGGCACAGAAGCCCCTATAGCGTTCTACTCTAGAACGATGTCCTCCCCAGAGAGGAACTACAGCCAATTAGACAAAGAAGCATTAGCCATTGTATCAGGGGTCAAAAATTCCATGAGTATGTCTTTGGGCGGAATTTTGAAATCGTGACTGACCACAGACCATTACTGGGATTACTGGCTGGCGACCGCCAACGCCTGTGGCACTTTCGCCACGTTGACTCGATGGACTATATTTTGGCAGCTTACTCACAAGCTGCAGCATCGACGGGGAAAGAAGTGGGGCATGCAGGCGCATGAGCCGATGCCCACTGCCAGGGGCGACCGAAGACCCCACTCCGGGACGCCCATCCTCATCTTATTGACTCGTTGGACTCTGGCCCAGTCACATCAAAGGAAGTGGCTCGGGCATCATACCGACATTGTGTTAAGGACTGTACTCGGTTGGGTACAGAGGGTGGCCAGCGCGCCGGGCGAACGGTTCAAGAATTTGTTAAAAACGTGATGAGCTCTCGGCTCAAGGGGTGCCTGTTATGGGGTGATCGGTAATAATTCCTGTTAAGTTAAGGGGCAAGGTATTGGACCTCCACGAGGGTCACCCAGGCATCGTAAGGATGAAGGGTTAGCAAGAAGCTATGTATGGTGGCCACTCATGGACGAGAGATTGCTGAGAGGGTAGGAAATGCCAAGCTTGCCAAGAGTCCAGACCGCTACCCCCAACAGCCCCAGTCAGAGAATGGGAAAAGCCCCAAGGGCCTTGGTCAAGAATCCACATTGATTTTGCTGGCCCTTTCACGCCAAACTTCCTAGTGGTTGGTGGATGCATTTTCCAAATGGTTGGAGATCATATGAAGTCCACCACAGCCGAAGCAGTAATCGCAACCCCTGCGCCACCTATTCGCAATCACGGGTTGCGGACACTCTGGTGTCCGACAATGGGCCCCAATTCACGGCAGCCCAGTTTGAAGAGTACCTGGCAGAGGAAGGCATCCGACATGCCCTCTCTGCACCTTTCCACCCTGCGTCGAATGGCCTTGCAGAGCGTTCCGTCCGGTGCGCTAAGGAGGCATTGTCCAGGCTCAAGCCAGGTGACTGGCAAACAAAATAGACTTTTCCTGGCCGTCCAGCACAGAACCCCAAGCACAGCCACTGGAAAAAGCCCAGCCGAATTGCTAATGGGACGGAAACTCCGGTGCCCGCTTGACCGTTTGAACCCCCATTACACACCCGAGGGTTACAAGGGGGAACTAGAAAAGACAAGGGAAATGAGCATTCATTCATTCATTTTATTTTGTCAAATACATATTAAATAATTATATAAATATAAGCATGAATTGAATACATAAAAGGAATACAACTAAAGGGAACATTAGGACAGGGACGGTGGAGAGCTGGTGCTCTTATGCACGCCTTACAGACCTCTTAGGAATGGGGTGAGGTCAATACTAGATAGTCTTTGGTTAAGGCTTTGGGGATTTTGGGAAGAGACCACAGAGTCAGGTAGCACATTCAGGCATTAACAACTCTGTTACTGAAGTCACATTTTCTGCAATCTAGATTGGAGGTTCACTTTAAGTTTGAATCTATTGTGTTCTCGTGTATTGTTGTGGTTGAAGCTGAAGTAGTCATTGATAGGAAGTACATTGTAGCAGATAATTTTATGAGCTATGCTCAGGTCATACCAAAAGTAGTTCTAAATTTTCTAAAGCTGGGAATCCTCCTTCCCCCTTTTGCACTTTTATTGTTTTTCGTTCAAATAAATATTCATGTTATTTTACTTGGCTCTATCTTTATTTTTTACATTGACCAGTAGCTGCCTCATTTCCCACCCTCGGCTTATACTCGAGTCAATAGTTTTTCCCAGTTTTTGTGGTAAAATTAGGTGCCTCGGCTTATATTCGGATCGGCTTATACTCGAGTATATACGGTAATTCATATTCCTATATCCCACATTAAGCAACTTAGAAATGCATAACTCTGTTCATAGGTTTATTACTACCAGTATTATCATATATATGCACATGTTTATCAACTAATATTAATCTGTTAAGATCTTGGAACAAAGTCTTAACCTTTCATCTCCCAGTATGCATTTTTAATTCAAACTAATTTGTGAAAGATATTTTTTCATTAGCATTCATCTTTCCAGGATATTGAAATTCAATCTTTGAGAGGTCCCTGTACTTTCAGACTGGAATAGAAAAGATGATTTCTTAAACTATGGCTTTTCCCATCATGGATTACTGTAATGAGAAAAGATGTACCCAATAATATGTTCTGTAAGTAGCATATTTTCTCACTGGGAATTTCTCAAAATTTTAGAAGCTCTCCCAAGGCTGGAAATGGTGATGTTTTATCCTCCACTATTTTCTATTCCATAGTTGTACTTCTGATGTCTTTTCCAATCCTTCTAAAGTTACTTCAAATCCATATCCCTGGAGTCTAACCTCCTTGCATGATTCATCTTGTACCTGCTTACAGACAAAGACTTAAAACCACAAAACCAACAATTAAATCAGTGAAGACCTGGACGGAAGAGGCAAAATTAAAGCTGCAGGCATGCTTTGACTGCACTGATTGGAATATCTTTGAAGATACCTCTGCAGACCTGGATGAACTCACAGATACTGTAACATCATATGTCAGCTTCTGTGAAGACCTATGTGTACCTACAAGTAACTTGCGAATATATAGTAACAACAAACCTTGGTTCACACCTAAACTTAAGCAGCTACGACATTCCAAAGAGGAAGCCTACAGAAAAGGTGATAAAATGCTGTACAATCAGGCCAGAAATGCACTAACAAGGAGATCAGAGCAGCAAAAGAAGCTACTCTGAAAAGCTAAAGAATCAATTTACAGCAAATCAACCAGCAAACTTGTGGAAAACTCTTAAAAACATCACTGGCCATGGCAATCCTCACTCCCAGGCTGAACGTAATCAACTACTGGCAGATGTCCTCTATGAGTCTTACTGCAGGTTTGAGAGGAAACTACAGCCACCTATCTCCACAACCCCATCTCAGACACACCAACAACAGCCAAGCCTCCTACAACAGACCCCACTTCATTTGGTCCAGAACCCCTGGTGATCACAGAAAAGGAAGTGCAGGACCTATTTCACTGTCAAAAGCCAGGAAAAGCTCCAGGCCTAGACAATATGACACCTTGTTGCTTAAAAGTCTGTGCTGACCAATTGGCCCCATCTTCACCCATATTTTCAATAAATCACTAGAGATGTGCTATGTTCCTTCTTGCTTCAAACGCTCTACCATCATCCCAGTGCCAAGAAGCCCACCATCAAGGAACTGAATGACTACAGACCAGTTGCTTTAACATCTGTAGTCATGAAAACCTTTGAAAGGCTAGTGCTTTCCTCCCAGAATTCTCAGCCAGCTTTAAGGTTGGAGACCTCATTTTGATAGCAGGTAAAACTGACCAAAAGGTCCATGTATGTATCCTTCCTCAGCTAAGAATCTGCTCTGTTCCATTGAACTAGCTGCTATATTTTCAATCCTTTTAGGCTCTCAGAAGAATTGGAGGAGACAGTCCTTATATGTGCTGATTCCTGAAGAAGATTGAATATTCCAACACATCTAGAAGATACCAGGTTGGGGAAAGCTGTCCTAAAATTTAAGTAAGATTTGTGAAATTGTATCAAGTTTATCAACTTGTTAGTTCTTTTTGGTCACGGAAATAAATATGTGTCTTCTCAAGTTAACACTCCACAAAAGTGTTAATTTTCTAACGCCTTTGATTTCTGAATATCTGAAGAGAGTTAGCTTGGAGAAGGCTACATAAGTATACTTTTGGTTCTAGAATATGTAGTACAAGGAAGATATAAAATGTGATAAAAAGAATAATTTGTGTGATATAGAAGAAAACAATATTTATTGTTTAATTAATAATGGCAAGGCCTCAAAATTTATAAAGTTTTTTCCTCAAGCTTGCTATTTTAGAATCCAGGAAATTAAGATTTAAGTGCTGATATCCAGAACCACCTTCTTAACTGAAACATTTTATCAACCCTCTTTTGTGTTACTATAATGTCCTTTTCCCTCAAATATTGTAGAGAGAAATTAGCCATGAGCTAATCCTCACATTCCATTTACCACAGCAATAGGTGCATGGCTGTTTTTTATGAATGGGTATCGTATGTCTTCAGGTCTCAAGCAAGCCTGTGTTATGAGAGCCTGCAGTCATCTACTGAAATCCTTCCTTTTTTCCTGATGTAGGTTTTTACCATATGAACAATGTAATGTTTCAGTGATGAGGCTGGCAATTGCATCAGGGACATACTCCCAGTTCCTATTGACTACAGATACCCTTCCCCATTTGGTCACTGCCTTATTCCTTCATTTGGTCTTGGGCTGCAAGAAAGACTGTATAACTTGTACCATCAGACTTGTTGGCCTGATTCCCCCACTTTTTTTTTTTTTTTACCATAGGACATCAATTTTCAAGATCAATAGTTGCAGGAGATTAATCAATATTCTGTTAATGGTTAGTGCAATGCACTGAGGAACAGGCAGGAAGGAACAGTTAAGACTACTCTGTCTTGATTGACAGGTTATTTTTATTTTGAACAAAAGATTATCTCCTAGGATACAGTCTTACAGCAAAAAAGAAAAAGAATTGGATCATTCTGAAGCACAGAGACATAAAACGGAAACTGGAGAGACCACCTGGAATACTTCCCACTATATATTATGAAAATTGAATTAATTAGTTTTGGTACACCAAAAAGAAATGCAGGCTGAGTGGGATAAGGATGCTAGAGAATCATTAATTGCTACCTTAAATTGCATTAAATTGTGTAGGAGTGGCAACACTGTTGGCCTCATTGCTGAAGCTAGACTGTGAAGACACACTGCTGACACAAAAATACAAAAGCATATAACATGGTGATCAGGCTGGATCTACTAGCACATGAGAAATCTAATTAGTTGAAGCAGCATGAGATTAGTGATTAGAATAGCCTTCTTCAGCCAGATGATTGCACCATCAACTGAGATGGACTACATTCACTGGTTACTGATAGTGATTGGAGTTGTAGCTACCAAGTATGGGAAGGCTGAGTTAAAATATAGCTGCAGAATTTATTGAGTGAACTCTCATTCTAATTTACCTCATGACTTCTACATGGATGGCTGAGACGACTTCTACACTTTTGAGTATCGTGGTGAAAATGATTAAAATGTGGTATGCATTGAATAAATAATAATTCATATTCCTATATCCCACATTAAGCAACTTAGAAATGCATAACTCTGTTCATAGGTTTATTACTACCAGTATTATCATATATATGCACATGTTTATCAACTAATATTAATCTGTTAAGATCTTGGAACAAAGTCTTAACCTTTCATCTCCCAGTATGCATTTTTAATTCAAACTAATTTGTGAAAGATATTTTTTCATTAGCTTTTAGCTCTCATCTTTCCAGGATATTGAAATTCAATCTTTGAGAGGTCCCTGTACTTTCAGACTGGAATAGAAAAGATGATTTCTTAAACTATGGCTTTTCCCATCATGGATTACTGTAATGAGAAAAGATGTACCCAATAATATGTTCTGTAAGTAGCATATTTTCTCACTGGGAATTTCTCAAAATTTTAGAAGCTCTCCCAAGGCTGGAAATGGTGATGTTTTATCCTCCACTATTTTCTATTCCATAGTTGTACTTCTGATGTCTTTTCCAATCCTTCTAAAATTACTTCAAATCCATATCCCTGGAGTCTAACCTCCTTGCATGATTCACCTTGTACCTGCTTACAGACAAAGACTTAAAACCACAAAACCAACAATTAAATCAGTGAAGACCTGGACGGAAGAGGCAAAATTAAAGCTGCAGGCATGCTTTGACTGCACTGATTGGAATATCTTTGAAGATACCTCTGCAGACCTGGATGAACTCACAGATACTGTAACATCATATGTCAGCTTCTGTGAAGACCTATGTGTACCTACAAGTAACTTGCGAATATATAGTAACAACAAACCTTGGTTCACACCTAAACTTAAGCAGCTACGACATTCCAAAGAGGAAGCCTACAGAAAAGGTGATAAAATGCTGTACAATAAGGCCAGAAATGCACTAACAAGGGAGATCAGAGCAGCAAAAAGAAGCTACTCTGAAAAGCTAAAGAATCAGTTTTCAGCAAATGAACCAGCAAACATGTGGAAAACTCTTAAAAATATCACTGGCTATGGCAAACCTCCTTCCCAGGCTGAAGGTAATCAACAACTGGCAGATGACCTGAATGAGTTTTACTGCAGGTTTGAAAGGAAACTACAGCCACCTATCTCCACAACACCCATCTCAGACACACCAACAACAGCCAAGCCTCCTACAACTGACCCCATTTCATTGGGTTCACAACCCCTAGTGATCACAGAAAAGGAAGTGCAGGACCTATTTCACAGACAAGAGCCAGGAAAAGCTCCAGGCCCAGACAAGATAATCCTTCTTGCTTAAAAGTCTGTGCTGACCAATTGGCCCCCATCTTCACCCATATTTTCAATAAATCACTAGAGATGTGCTATGTTCCTTCTTGCTTCAAACGCTCTACCATCATCCCAGTGCCAAAGAAGCCCACCATCAAGGAACTGAATGACTACAGACCAGTTGCTTTAACATCTGTAGTCATGAAAAGCTTTGAAAGACTAGTGCTTTCCTACTTGAAAACCATCACGGATCCGCTGTTAAACCCTTGCAATTTGCATACCGAGCAAATAGATCAACAGATGAAGCTGTTAATATGGCTCTGCACTACATCCTACAACATCTTGAGTCTCCAAAGACCTATGCAAGGGTCCTTTTTGTAGACTTTAGTTCAGCATTCAATACCATCATTCCAGACATTCTTCTAACTAAGCTAAACCAGCTACAGGTACCGGAACAGACTTGTAAGTGGATCACAAGCTTCCTACCAAACAGGAAGCAGCAGGTGAAGCTAACCAAGATCACATCAAATACCTGTACAATTAGCACAGGGGCCCCCCAAGGCTGTGTGCTCTCCCCACTTCTCTTCTCTCTATATACCAATGACTGCATCTCCAACGATCCATCTGTTAAGCTACTGAAGTTCGCAGATGACACGACAGTGATTGGTCTCATTCGAGACAATGACAAATCCGCATATAGACGAGAGGTCGAACGACTAGCCTTGTGGTGCAACCAAAACAATCTGGAACTGAACACACTCAAAACCGTAGAAATGGTGGTAGACTTTAGTAGAAACCCTGTTGTGTCTTGCCCGCCCTCAGAGCAGCCGGGGCCTTCTTATCTGCTCCCGAACACGGAGGAATGTATGCCTCCCGGCCCCAGTCCTGGCTCCATGCCCAGACAAACTGCAGAAGAAGGAGCACTTCCCGGCCCCAGCCCTGACTCCATGCCCAGGCAAACGGAGCAGCTAGACCCCTCCCCCTCCTCCACAGCATGTTAGCCTGAGGAGGGTTTATTACCAACAGCTGATTGGAGTGACCCTCGCATCAGAAGATTGGATAGGCGGAGGCAACAGAAGGAAGGGAGGGGCATGCCTTAATGAGTGCTGAGTCATGGAGCCACACCCCATGGCCTATATAAAGGATCTGCTTTCTGGCAGTCTCTGAGTCAGGCAAAAGTCAAACTTATCTTGCTGAAGTCACTTACTGGTCTCCTGCCTGCTCTGAGGAATTTGCTAGGACTTTGGGCAGAGCTGCAGAGGCAAGCCTGATTCGGATTTCCCTGACCCAGCCGTCAGCGGAGGAGTGGGACACGACAAACCCTTCCATACTTCCACCTCTCACAATACTAGACAACACAGTATCAACAGTAGAAACCTTTAAATTTCTAGGTTCTATCATATCGCAAGATCTAAAATGGACAGCTAACATCAAAAACATCATCAAAAAAGGACAACAAAGAATGTTCTTTCTGCGCCAACTCAGTAAGCTCAAACTGCCCAAGGAACTGCTGATTCAGTTCTACAGAGGAATTATTGAGTCTGTCATTTGCACCTCTATAACTGTCTGGTTCGGTTCTGCAACCCAACAAGAAAGACACAGACTTCAGAGGATAATTCGAACTGCAGAAAAAATAATTGCTACCAACCTCCCTTCCATTGAGGACCTGTATACTGCACGAATCAGAAGAGGGCCGTGAAAATATTTACAGATCCCTCACATCCAGGACATAAACTGTTTCAACTCCTACCCTCAAAACGACGGTATAGAGCACTGCACAACAGAACAACTAGACACAAGAACAGTTTTTTCCCGAAGGCCATCACTCTGCTAAACGAATAATTCCCTCAACACTGTCAAACTATTTACTAAATCTGCACTACTGTTAATCTTCTCATAGTTCCCATCACTAATCTCTTTCCACTTATGACTGTATGACTGTAACTTTGTTGCTGGCAATCCTTATGATTTATATTGATATATTGACCATCATTTGTGTTGTAAATGTTGTACCTTGATGAAGGTATCTTTTCTTTTATGTACACTGAGTGCATATGCACCAAGACAAATTCCTTGTGTGTCCAATCACACTTGGCCAATAAAAATTCTATTCTATTCTATTCTATATTTGTCTTCTTCAGATCAATGGCTGAGTTAATGTACAAATGTCCTAAGTCATAACAAAAACTCTGCCTGTGTCCAGGATATAAAATGCTCTACTGTAGTGCTACATATATCCTCCAATATGCTCCTTTTGTTAGACCCTTTTTAACATATGCTACAGGGCATGAGTTGCAAAGTTTTATGTCAGCTGAAACCATCTCAGGCACTGCCCCTTACAAGCAGCTTGTCCCAGTGGGAATACACTGACGATTTCTTGAAGGTAGGTACACATAACATCTTCTATTGGTTGACATATAGGCTACCCATCTTTGTTTTTTGCTACACAAAGAAAACAAAAATGTTGCTAATTTTTGATGATTCAAGTGCTGCTGTCCAGTGTAATTGCCATCCTTGATTTTCTTGTAGACAAGTGTGTCTTCTCCCACAGGCTATTGTGCTGGAATGACTCCCCCCTTTAATAACAGTCAGATAAAGAGACAGAGCAAGGACAAGAGGCTCAGAAGAAACCTTCCTGGTTTCTCTGACTGTAAAGGAATTGGGGGGGGGGAGAACTGTACCTTCAGACTTGCAAGATTCTGTCAATGTAGCTTTACAATAAAGTAGAATTAGCACATCTGTTGTGATTCCTATCTGGTTTACCCTGCAAGACTGACAGAATGACTGAAATTATTTCTGTTCATATTGTGATTTACTATTAGCTTTATCTGACACACATACTGAATCGGTTAACACACATATGGCCCTTCCCAGTTATTCCCAGAGAAGGTTGTTCGATGTACTATCTGTACCATAGTCTGACAGGAAATAATGAGTCCACTTTTGCAACTAGGAATACTTCTTTGCGTTCTGCTTTTGAAGTAGCTTAGGCATAAAATCAGTTTGAATTACACTATCCATTATAATTTATTTTCAAAGTACGTAGCCTGTTCTTTTTTTCTTCCAAAACTGAATAGGATATCAACTCAGTTTAAACCCTGCCACAGATGCTTCTAACACATGCTTGCTGTACCAATAGAGAGTGTCTACATAAACAGTGGGGTGATAAATACTTGGCAATTTTTAGTAATGATTTTGCTTCAAGAATATTTTTGTTCAAGATCACTGTCTAGTTCCAAAGGTTTTTATTTTATTTTTTATTTTGTCACAACAGTATATATAAGCATAAGCATGAAACAACCATACAACATATAAGCGTATATATAATGAAAGGAAGCAATAGGACAGGAATGGTAGGCACTTTTGTGCTCTTATGCACGCCCCTTATAGTCCTTTTAGGAATGGGGTGAGGTCAATGGTAGACAGTTTTTGGTTAATTTGGGTTATTTGGGACTATAAAAACAATTACTGTAAATATGTACACTCAGACCCAAATGGGGTGATAATTTTTTTATCACCCCACCCCCCACCCCACCCAAAAAAATACCATCTGTTTCTCACAGAAATTATTACTGATGAGAGAAATACCTATACAAAACTCAATTCCAGGGCTCTTTCTTACTACATCTTAACCAGCCACACTGCTTATTACTAGTTTTTATAGTGCGGTCCTATGAACCAGAAGGTCAAAAGCCTCTATTTTAAGTCTATCAAATCATAATCTTCTTTCTCTGTGAAAAGCCAGTACAATATGTGTGAATTCTTGATTAGGAAAGCACTTGCAAGATTTCATTACATCATCAGCTCCTTTCTCATTTGTCTGGTAGGCAACAATAGGTATGGCTTGCTCACTGCAGCTAATCAATGTTTGAGAGATACATTCTGTATTGCAGGACCTTAGCAGTGAGTCGTCTTGGAATTGAATGATTTGATTGTCAGCCATTCTAGATTACTTGGCTGAGTGAAGTTAACTTAATCTTGGCCATGACTGATTGAGTTTGGAGGTAACTTTAAGCCTCTGTGAGTTACCGGTAATTACTTAGGTCAATTAATTCCTATTTGCTGTACCTATTACATACATATTATATGTGTTGTAAGAACAAGACCTGAGGATGTGACCCTACTCTGTTACTTGGACACCTGAGAACCCTTTTGGATACAATTGATTGGATAGATCAATACAGTAGAGAACTTCATTTATTTTTACTTCCTATCCAAGTAAAATCTGGCAGCTCCTTGGGGGAAAAATTGGCTGATACTATTGTTTTCAGGGAATGTAACATATGGTGTAGCTATGACTGAGATTAAGAAGCGTATTCCTCCATTTTATTAAAATATTAGATAAAAGTCCTGATTGCATGATGAAATGGTAGGACCATTTGTTATTGCCCATGAGTTATGGAAGATAGGAGTTTCAAATCTAAGGGGACTAAATGGTGCAAAGCATAAGGAGAGGTGAGGTGAAGAGGGGAAAGGGAAGGGAAGGGGAGAGGAAAAGAGAGAGGAAAGGAAAGGAAAGATGTAAAAGATCTGAATTATTTGTTGATACAACATATTTTTTAGGGCCATCTGACTCCATAATGGCTCTGGGCAGCTTAACAATTAAAAAAGGAAGTAAGATCAGTATCAAAAGGGAACAATGAAAACTCTTCCTCACACTCCTGAACCAAAAGGGGTCCATCAACCACCTTTGGCCATGCCTTGAGGAAAAAGCCAACTTTTCAAGATTTGTTTAAAAGCGCAAAGGATAATGGACTATTTGGATTTCTTGGGGATGTTATTCCACAAGGCAGTGGCAGTGATAGAGGAAGCACACTTCCTAGTCTTGCTAGATGATATTGTTTAATCAACGGGACCAAGAGCATATTAATTCATCTGGTATACAGGGTGCACAGAAAACAAGATCAGAAGCAGGTCTGGTCTCATGCAGTATAAATGAAGGTGATTTGTAACAACTAAAATGTGCGTCATTAAGTATGAATTCTATTGTAGTGGGTGTACATGAAAGTAGGAGTTGCTTTGTTGATGATAGTTGCCTGTTATGATCCACTGAATAGTGATAATAGCAGAGATTATCTAGTCATGATTTTATCATGGGAGACATTATGCAATATTATGAATGACTAAGATTGGGGAAAATGTTATTCTGCAAGGTGAACATGGATGGATGGGTAGGTCAGAGAATACAGAAGTGTTGGGCCATTTAGAAATTTAAAAATGGGATTTTCATATATGCTCTAGTCATAATTCTATTCTTGTTTATGCAAGACAAGGGAATGAATATCAATCTAAAAGTGTAATTAATTTCAGGATTCATCATGAAATATGGAGTAAATTAGTGAAATATGCAAAAATGATATGCTTCTGAATGTGAAACATCATTTCTTGGCAATGTCAAGAATGGTCTTGCAAAAAAATGAGTTTGGGGAAAAATGAAAATAGAATACCTGCAGAAAGAAAAGGTATACGTTCTATGTGACAAAGGATTATTAGATGATAGATTAATCTCCCAGTGGAATGAAGGAAGAATTGACATAAGGAAATATGATGTGGAAATTGCTTGGAAGAGACTGAAAAAATCATATTACAGAAGTATAGGGAGTTATGCCAGTGGGAAATGGTGGAATGATGAAATAAAAGATGATGTAAATATTATTTAAAAGACTGCTGCAAAATGAAGATGAGGGAAAGTTGTATTACAGAAAAACAATAGCTGTGAAGATTATAGCCAAGTAGAACAAGGTATAGTTATCATTTTAAAAAAGCAGAGAAAATTCAAGGTGATTTTAATAGACATTGATAAAAATATTTTGGAAGGGGAACAAAGGATTGTTTTTGTTTGTGGTGAAAATAACATTTTGAGGATGCTGATTATGTGAAAGTCCATTAATGGCATACATTCACTTCCTTTTCTCCTAAGAAACAAATATTTCTCTGGAAAACTACAATGTACACAGCAAATGAGGAAAGATCTATGTATGGTAATCCTTATCTATGAAATTTCTCTCTGCCCCATCATCTCAGAAGAACCTTTTTAAATTGCATTAAGATTACAGAAAATAATAATTTATTTATTTATTTATTTATTTATTTTTCATATTTATATACCGCCCTATCTCCCTAGGGACTCAGGGCGGTTCACAGGCAATTAAAAATACATATAAATACAAACTAAAATGACAATTAAAAAACTTATTCTATAGCCGAATTATTAAAAAACAGTATAAATACTAAAAACCCATTTAAAACCAGTAAATTTAAAATCTAATCCAGTCCCGCGCAGATGAATAAGTGTGTTTTAAGCTCGCGAAAGGTTGAAGTCCGGAAGTTGAAGTCCTGGAGGAGTTCGTTCAGAGGTGGGAGCCCCCACAGAGAAGGCCCTTCCCCTGGGTGTCGCCAGACGACACTGCCTAGTTGACGGCACCCTGAGGAGTCCCTCTCTGTGAGAGCGCACGGGTCGGTGAGAGGTATTCGGTAGCAGTAGGCGGTCCCGTAAATAGCCCGGCCCTATGCCATGGAGCGCTTTAAAGATGGTCACCAAAACCTTGAAGCGCACCCGGAAGGCCACAGGTAGCCAGTGCAGTCTGCGCAGGATAGGTGTCACACGGGAGCCACGAGGGGCTCCCTCTATCACCCGCGCAGCTGCATTCTGGACTAACTGGAGCCTCCGGGTGCACCTCAAGGGGAGCCCCATGTGGAGAGCATTGCAGTAATCCAGACGAGACATCACGAGGGCGTGAGTGACCGTGCATAAGGCATCCCGGTCTAGAAAGGGGCGTAACTGGCACACCAGGCGAACCTGGTGGAAAGCTCTCCTGGAGACGGCCGTCAAATGGTCTTCAAAAGACAACCGTTCATCCAGGAGGACGCCCAGGTTGCACACCCTCTCCATCGGGGCCAATGACTCGCCCCCAACAGTCAGCCGAGGACTCAGCTGACTGTACCGGGATGCCGGCATCCACAGCCACTCTGTCTTGGAGGGATTGAGCTTGAGCCTGTTTCTCCCCATCCAGACCCGTACGGCTTCCAAACACCGGGACAGCACTTCGATAGCTTCATTGGGGTGGCCCGGTGTGGAAAAGTACAGCTGGTATCAGCGTACAGCTGGTACCTCACATAATCTCTCTTTATATGCACAGTGAGGCCATACTTGGAATACTATGAGCAATTCTGGTCACCATGATACAGAAGAGATGTTGAAGCTCTTAAAACAAGTGCAGAGAAGAGAATGCTTAAGGGAGACCTGATAGCAGTCTTCCAATGTTTGAAGTGTTGTCTCAGGGAAAAGTGTGTTGATTTATTTTCTCCATAGCACTTGAGAGTAAAGAAGAAGTAATAGGTGGAAGTTCATCAGAAAGAGATCCAACCTGGAAATAAGGAGGAATTTCCTACCAATGAAAATGATTAATTGATGAAATGTCTTGCCTCCCTGATTCATGGGTGCCACTCCATTGTTGGAGGTTTTCAAGAAAAGATTGGATAACCATTTGTCTGGGATGGTATAAGGACTCCTGCACTTGGGCAGGAGGTTGGACTAGAAGACCTCCAAAGTCCCTTTCATCCCTATGAGACTATGATTACTATAAGCATGTTCTACTACTAAAAATATGAACTCTTTTAATCTCTCATCTGCAGTCTTTTCTTCTTTTTAAATTGCACTAAGATATTGTAAATTTATTTATTTATTTATTTATTTATTAAATTTGTATACCGCCCTTCTCCCGAAGGACTCAGGGCGGTTCACAGCCAAGTAAAATAGACAATACAATATAAATACAATTAAAATACAATTAAAAAACTTATTAAAATTGGCCACAATTAAAATTTGAGACTAAAACCCATTAAAAAACCCATAAACTTAAAAACTAACCCAGGCCAGCGCAGATAAATAAGTAAGTTTTAAGCTCGCGGCGAAAGGTTCGGAGGTCCGGAAGTTGACGAAGTCCTGGGGGGAGTTCGTTCCAGAGGGCGGGAGCCCCCACAGAGAAGGCCCTTCCCCTGGGTGTCGCCAGGCGACACTGTCGCCCCCACGGCACCCTGAGAGTCCCCTCTGTGAGAGCGCACGGGTCGGTGAGAGGTATTCGGTAGCAGCAGGCGGTCCCGTAAGTAACCCGGCCCTATGCCATGGAGCGCTTTAAAGACGTTCACCAACACCTTGAAGTGCACCCGGAAGGCCACAGGCAGCCAGTGCAGTCTGCGCAGGATAGGTGTCACTCGGGAGCCACGAGGGCTCCCTCTATCACCAGCAGCTGCATTCTGGACTAACTGCAGCCTCCGGATGCCCCTCAAGGGAGCCCCATGTGAGAGCATTGCAGTAATCCAGGCGAGGCGTCACAAGGCGTGAGTGACTGTGCACAAGGCATCCCGGTCTAGAAAGGGGCGCAACTGGCGCACCAGGCGAACCTGGTGGAAAGCTCTCCTGGAGACGGCTGTCAGGTGGTCTTCAAAAGACAGCCGTTCATCCAGGAGAACGCCCAGATTGCGCACCCTCTCCATCGGGGCCAATGACTCGCTCCCGACAGTCAGCCGCGGACTCAGCTGCCTGTACCGGGATGCCGGCATCCACAGCCACTCCGTCTTGGAGGGATTGAGCTTGAGCCTGTTTCTCCCCATCCAGACCCGTACGGCTTCCAAACACCGGGACAGCACTTCGATAGCTTCATTGGGGTGGCCCGGTGTGGAAAAGTACAGCTGGGTGTCATCAGCGTACAGCTGGTACCTCACACCGTAACCACTGATGATCTCACCCAGCGGCTTCATATAGATGTTGAACAGAAGGGGCGAGAGAATCGACCCCTGCGGCACCCCACAAGTGAGGCGCCGGGTGCGACCTCTGCCCCGTCAACACCGTCTGCGACGGTCGGAGAGATAGGAGGAGAACCACCGATAAACGGTGCCTCCACTCCCAATCCCCCAACCGGCGCAGCAGGATACCATGGTCGATGGTATCAAAAGCCGCTGAGAGGTCTAATAGGACCAGGGCAGAGGAATAACCCTGTCCCTGGCCCTCCAGAGATCATCCACCAACGCGACCAAAGCCGTCTCAGTGCTGTAACCGGGCGGAAGCCGGACTGGAGCAGGTCCAGATAGACAGTTTCCTCCAGGTGCAGGGGAACTGATATGCCACCATACTCTCTACAACCTTCGCGAGCGGGTTGGAACCGACGATAATTACCTAAAACAGCGGGTCAGGAAGGCTTCTTGAGGAGGGCCTCACCACCGCCTCTTTCAAGGCGGCGGAAGACTCCCTCCAACAAGGAAGCACTCGTAATCCCCTGGAGCCAGCCTCGTGTCACCTCCTGAGTGGCCAGCACCAGCCAGGAGGGGCACGGGTCCAGTAAACACGTGGTGGCATTCAATCTACCCAGCAACCTGTCCATGTCCTCGGGAGTCACAGGGTCAAACTCATCCCAAACAACATCACCAAGACCGCCCTCAGATGCCCCGTCCGAATCGCCACAATTTTGGTCCAGACCGTCCCTAAGCTGAACGATTTTATCGTATAGATAACCGTTAAACTCCTCAGCACGTCCCTGCAACGGGTCATCCCGCTCCCCCTGATGAAGGAGGGAGCGGGTCACCCGAAACAGGGCAGCTGGGCGGTTATCTGCCGACGCAATGAGGGAGGAGGCGTAGCAACGCCTCGCTTCCCTCAGTGCCACTAGGTAGGTTTAAATTAAATTAAAGCATGTAAAAATCATGTTTACTTTTATTGTTTTATCTTGGCTATCGGTCATTAATGAAAACCAATTTCGCTAGAGAAAGAGGGTGAAAACTTCATGATACAGAAATGGTTTCTACGGAAAACATCTGGAGCAAGCAAGCATCATTTCACCAGTGAACTCTGATGCTTAAGTGCTGGTGAATCAGGTCATAGAGAATAATATACTAAGGGAGAAGAAGACAGCTTTATGTAATGGCATTTATCTATTTCCATAACCTCTGGTTTTCTGCTCCAGTGCACTCCATGCCATCAGTTCAAAGAGGAAGACATATCAACTGGCCAAACAAAAATGATTTCATTCATAAATACCAATGGCACATTTATGAAATCATTTATTTTTTAAAAAAAACATACAAGTATATTATTTATCCTTATTTCTTGCAAGGGTACAGGAAGATATTTACATCCGAGGACAGTCTACTGCCATGCAGCGCATCTGAGGTATCCTGCTTGGTCCAAACACCAAGGTGGAGAAATGGATGCAAACTGGAAAGGGGGAGCAAACGTTAGAAGGCAGCTCTGTGCCCGGCGGGTGTATTAAAAGAGAAACAATTGGTCACAATATATTAAAATCCCGAAGGATCCAGAGCTCGGGTTATGTGAATGGTTGGAGACGGCTACAGTTTCCAGGAGGGGTCCGCATCAACTTGGATGCGAGGGGCCCTAGTAACCGTTCGCTGGAGAGGGAAGTCCCCCGGTCTTTTGACTGGCTGCGATCTGTCCCTCCTTTCGCCTCGCCCACAGGAGCTCTCTTTCCAGACGGAGGGAGGGAGGGAGGGGAACGCCGACCGGTTTTAATCTCCCGGGGAGGATTCCGCAGCTCTCCTAATCCTCCTCCAACCGTCCTCCTCCCGCCGCTCACGAGCACTTCAGCGGAGTCCCCACGGCTGACTTCCCCTCCCTCGTTTTCCCCGCCCCGTCGCTAGCTGGAGGGGGCGGGCTGGGGCTGGGGCTGGGGCTGGGGCCGGGGCTGAGGCGGAGCTGGGCGGTTGGCCAAGGTGGCTCCAGGCGGGGCCGGGCTAGCCCGTGGCGTTTGTTTCCCCTGGCAAGAAGCGCGGCTTCCAGACCCGCTGAGCTTTGTGTGCGCGCAAGCGGGAGTGACTCGGCGACAAGGCGTGAGCTCAAAGCGGGCTGCGAGTGAGGGGAAGGCGGCGGCAACAACACTATGAGCGGGGTTGGGGCGGCGGCCAGCGTCGCTGCCGCTTCTCTTCTGGCCGGGAAAAGCGAGAAATTGGATGAGGCTCAAGCGCTGGCCCGCAGCTGCGCTGGAAGACCCGACTTTCAGCCTTGCGATGGGTTGTCGCTGTGCGCCACACACAGTCACGGCCGCTGCTTCCGTCTGCACTGGTGCTGCCATCTGGGCTGGTGCCATTGTGAGTAGCGAGGGCGAGGGCGAGGGGGCTGGGATGGGCGCGGCGGATGGGACGGCAGAAAGCAAACCAGGAGGAGGAAGGGTTCGGCGGGTCCCTGCAAGCTGCTGCCTTCCAGATGTTCCGCGCTGTTGCAGGGATCCCCCTGGCCGAAGGCTGCAGATCCGTGGCGAGACGGGAGGGCGGGCGGGCGGAGATGTGTGGCGCCTTGGGAAAAGGGAGAGATGGGCTAATCACACCGGGGACAGAGAAGACTCGGTAGTCTAGTCCTGAGAGGGAAAACCTAAACCTTTGGTGGGTTTCGGAGTGTGGCTTTTACTCTAGAAGGAACCGCTTGGAGGAGAAACTGGGATCTTGCCGGATTTCTTTTCCTCTCGTCTCGGTGCCCTGGTGCCCGAAGCGGAGATTTGACGAGGGATCGATAGTGACAGATAGCACAGTGGCATCCGGAGCCTAGATGGATTCCTGTGTTCTCCCGGGAAAGAGAAATCTCCCGAGTGCTTTTGACTAGGACAAGCTAAGGAAAGAGTGGGCTGGATCTGCGGTGTGTTGAGGGTGGGTGGATGGGTGGGTAGGTAGGTAGGTAAAATGTCTAAGTGTAACTGGGAGGGCTCAGCGCCGATCGCGCCAATCAGCTGAGCGGCGAGATCGGCTGAGTGCTGCGGGCATCCCGGGGCCCCGATCGCCGCGCATCACCGTAGCTGGGAGAACGCACCCGCTACATAAGGAATACATTCCTCCTCTTCACCATTTACCTTTTCGCTAGATCTTGATTGGGGAGGCAATGAAAGGGAGCAAACCACTTAGCTAAGCCACCCGTAGCCATCAGAAGCAGCTTAACTCTTTTTTTGTTTTTTACTATACTATAACTGCTGAAGTCATAGATTCCTGTAGTAGACAACAAGTAGAGTCATCCTTCAGTACTATGGAGAGTAAAAACCTCTTGGATTTTCTCATTCAATCTTTTCTTTATTTAGAGAAGGTGTTTGGCCCTCCTGATGTAGCTCCAATCAGTATTAGTCAATGTTGAGGGGTGATGGGAATTGTAACTCTCCATTTGGAGGCTGCTGCTCTCTAAACCTTGCGCCAACTGTTGTAGTTTGCATAGGTAAAGATAAATTACAGTATGGAAAGCTTGTGGTTGGATTATAATAAAAAGACCATTCACATGTCTTCTGTGGCTGCATATGTAATTTGATATATAGCTTGAAGAATTAGCCTGAGATTGTAATGGAATGGTTTTATGCCTAATACTGTTTAATTTTTAAGTTACTGTTTTCACTGATTCCCTTAGTTTGGATGTATTACTCTTAGAGAAAGAATGTTGTTGGCTCATCTTTTCTTTGAGTCTAGATTAGATTTTCTAATTGACTGATAGCTCCTTAATGGTTCATGATCATCTAGAGTAAAAGATGGGAAGGGGGGAAGGGTTGTTATAAAACATATAACTTACTTCCCACTTTTATCTGCAGGGGAAATGGCAATAAGCAGAAGTAATGTTATCAGTCTGGAACTAGTTGCAAACCAAATGTCAGCAGCTTGCTGAAGTCACTTCATTATCCAAAGCCAGAAAACTGGAAGTCAGAGCAAGGAGATTGTTGCAGCAGATAAATAGCACTTTATGTTTTCTCTGTAAGGATGCCATTGTTCTCATTCAAAACTCCAAGAGTTTTCTCCCCATTCACAGGGACAGCATCATCTGCTAGACTCAAGTTCTAGGCCTTGGGCAAATTATAATAATGTGCAAATTATTTTGTTTTCTGTTTTTTAAAGTATTTTTTATTTATAAATTAGGAGTTATTTTGTCTCCATCTGAAAGCTGCCTATCTCAAAAGAAAGTATAAAAATGTCAGTTAACTGCATCTGTACACATCTGAATTTCTACTTGTTTTGGTCTTTTTGTCTTTTCATCAGTTTTTCTTTTCTAATAGTGCATCAATATGCTAGCAACTAGCAATAAAACATACAATTCTTCTGAGATAAAGGGTAAGGGCAGGATGAAATTTGTCATCTTCCCTATGTCTTGATTGCAGAAGTATCCTACTGATTTCAATTCTTGAATTATATGTAATCTTTCCTTCTGGTACCATGTTCAGCATTAAACTATGTCTGAGCAGAACAGTTTTCTTCAAAAAATGAATTATGTAATCCATATTACATGTGTTCATTGATTGCTCAAGATAATGTTTTTATTTGCAGGCTATCAAGCAATCAAGCCTATCTGAATTTATTGCTTTAATGCTTCTAATCAAATGGCTGAGTTTATTTTCTCCACTTTCAAGCACCATAGTCACAGCAGGATGGGGTACATCTTCTAAAATCCAAATTGTGTTCCTATAAGTCATATATATAGTATAAGACAAGACTGTGTGAAAGCATTCAATACAAGGGATCCCATATATGACTGAGCTTAGAATTTCTGCACAGCCTCCTGCATCTACTCACTAAAAACATTGCAGGTTTTCTTTTACCATATATATCCCAAGTGGAAATCATAACAAAAATTATGTCAGATTTGGCTTTTGCTTTTGGTAGTATTATGCACCAATGAGGCCAACTGATTATGTGCCATTAAGTTAGTGTTGATTCTTATAATCTCTAGTGGTTCCAGATTAATTCCCTCTCATTTCTTGGTAGAGCTAGAAAATAGGCCTGCCCCAAACTTAGTACAATTACCAGGAATTGTAAAGACTTTGAACTAAATGAAGCAATAATTTTATTCAAATCTGAACTGGAACATCTTCTCTTATTTGTGGGAGAGACTCCATGTTTCTGTATTAATTCACTTATTTTTGTAAAGACAGAAGTGGAGTCTTGAGAGATGTTTTGCCAGTGAAGAGGCAAAAACAAGGTGTAGAATGATAGGTCATGTTTTGCTTCTCTCCCTGGGGAAGGAACAGGACTTAAGCACAGCTGCAGACATAGGACAAAAACAGCAAGGAATGTGAATGACTCCTTACAGGGTTATACAAAGGCAACACTTTCTAGGAACTTCAGTTTAAAATGGTAGATAATAATAATTTTCAATTAAAGATCTTGGGTTTGGTTCTTTCGGTTTTTTTTTTCCATTTTATATGTGAATTCTCAGGAGATTAAAATGTTCAGAAATCTAAGGAAGACTTTGAAGTAGCACAAAGTTTTCCTTAGATTTCTGATTCTTTTTTTTAACCTCTTGAGAGAAACAGATGCAAATAGTTATAAAATCTTCTCATGAATTTAGCACATAAACATAGTCCCCTCAGGAATATTGCATACTTAAATATATTTTTAGTCAAGAAATTATTTGCAATTTCCAGATGTGGGTAATAGATAATCTGAATACATGTATATATTTATTCAATTACAATTAATTGTTTCTGCTTGTAGTTAATTGGACATCTGTTTCAAGGTATAGCAAAAGAATATTTTTACTTTTTTTTTTTTGGACAAAGCTATGCCTATTTTTGCAATTTTAATATAAACTGCCTTTAGGACTCCATAAATTGTTTTCAGGTCTTTTTTTAGAAAATTGCATGCTAGCGTCACACTATATGGCCTCAGCATGCCTACAGCCTGGCAGTATAATCTGTCTGTACCCATAGTATGCTGTGCAGAGAGATATTAGTTACCAACTAAGAGTTGATTTGGGACCAATTTCATAACATATTATTTTAAGTGATCTCTCAATTTTAATTTTAATTTATTATAATTAGAAATGTAACTGAAGCCAAACTAGAATTAGAACTTTTTAATATTTGAATAAATCATAGAACAGAAGTTGATGGTTGGACTTAAACTGCAAGACAGATGGAAATAAAGCTTTCATCTCATTTTGCTAATTAATCTCCCAGGTATTAATAACAGTAGTTTATAAACATGAAGATGCTATACTGTAATCCTACTACTTGCATGCAGCATTTCTGACACAGTAATGTTTTCTGATTTTTTGGTATGGAACATTTCTTATAAGGAAATCCTATGCTGTAAATTATTTAAAACACTTTTTGGTTGTCCAACTTGTAAAACACAATTCTGAATGGCTCACGACAATAATAAAAACCAAATACAATAAAACAAGCAGAACCTGAGGCACCTGATCCACAGTCTCTAATCCGTGAAACAATACAGGTAGTTAATCTAAAAGCCCAAATTTACTACTCAGTTGTAGCAGAGTAGGGAATATGTAGCTCTCTAGATGCCAATAAAATGCATTTCTCAGCATTCTTAATCTTGAAGGGCTGCTGGGGGCTACTGATTATAAAAGTTTGGAAGACCAGTGGTTCCAATTCCTGGATTATGAGGTTTATGTTAGGAATACACTTTAGGATATTTCTGATTTATTTTTGGTTCCCAGAATCTGAGATAACCAATAATTGTTGCGTATTTTAGAATGGCCCAACATATTTGTGTGTTTGTATTTATTTATTTTGCCCTGAAATACTACAATTCACTGGATGTAATGGGTTTCCCATAATGAATGTACTCTTTTGCAGAGGGCACTTCAACACTTTTTGATTTTGTTATTTTGTACCACATATATTTTCTATCTCTCAGAGAGTCTTTTTCAGGAAAATATTATCCAAATGTGTCAGATTATACTTTCTGTGCATTTTTCAATGATATTTTCCTTAAAGAAGTTTGGAACCATATTATAGCAAGTTAGGAAAGATTGCCTTAGAAATATGTTGTGCTCCATTCTGTTTCTAGTATCTACTCAGTTCTGTTATAGTATTTAGGCTATTAGAAATACCTATATAAGGTAATTTTTGAAATATTAATAATCACTTGACTATCCTGAAACACATTTTTGCCCATGTATGACACTTTTTCAATTCACACTAATAAAGTTCTTATTTGAGTGTATCTTAGAAAGAACATAATTTGTATGACAGTTTTTTAAAAGAGCAAATAATTATTTCAGCTACCAGAAATCTTTTTCTGCTGAGAGTTTCCAAGCAGTGTAAGGTGTTTCTAACTGATAGATTCTTAATTTATATATGTTATTAAAATTTGATTTGATATGTTAAATTGATATCCCACCCTTCTTCTTGAAGAGCATAGCATACCCTCCTCTACTTTCCCCCCCACAACAACCACTCTGTGAGATAGACTAAATTAAGAGAGAGTGGCTAGTTCAAAGACAAACAATCACTAAAACACACTAGTTCTCATAGAAGTATATTTTTGATTGAGACAATGAAAAAATTAATTAATTCCATTGAGATGTCAGTTCTGCAATACTAAATATTTTTGGCAATAGTTTGATATAATTTCAGAAGGTAATTCATAGCAACGTTTCCATCCAATAATTTACTAATAATTTGACTAATAATAATATTGTAAATCTACTAAGCTATTACACAATATTGATGAGCAGATTCTTGACATATGAACATAACAGGAATTATAAATTGGAAGCAAGTTGAATGTGGAAACTCTTAAGAGTTAATCAGAATTTAACTGATCAGGCGAATATCTTTTTCACAGCTCACACCTGTTTATGCTATTCTGTACTTCCATTTACATTTATGGTGAAGGAAAAGGAAGTGGGGTTGTACAAATGGCAAGTATGAACAGATGTGGAACAAAATCAAGGATTAAAATCAAACCTCCATTTCATTTTTCCATAGAGGATTAATTTTGCATAATGCATTGATTTTTACTTTAGAGTTTGATAATAGGTTTTTTTTTCTCCAAGTAAAAACCGAGTTTTTTTGTAAATGAAACACAGTGGAATGCAAAAAATGATACATTTCCTGTACTAACTTTTTCAAATATTATCTTTTATCAATCCACTGCTAAAAAGCAAACTTTTAACATATTCAACTTTATGAAACTCAAGAGATTTCATTTTAGACATGATATTAATTGTAAAGCAAATTCAATTGTACAATCATTTAGATACCTGTTAATTTCTTAAGGCATTCTCTCTCTCTCTCTCATCTATCCCTGCATACATACATGCACATGCATGCACATACACACACCCATACACATATACACACAGAGAGACACAAACACATTAATATATTTATAAGTTTTGGGAGTGTAAATCATGTTTTCATAATAATCATGCCAAGGTTTCCATTGTAGAACCTACTTTGCAAAGATATTTAACAACTGTGAATTCAGAAAGCCTTTTTCACATGTATAAAATTATTTGCGTTCAGGAAATCTTTTGAAAGACTATCTGGTCTATTTCAAGAATGAATGCATCTTAAGACTTGCAGGGACCACTCTCACCACACATCAGCTCATTATTCACTTGAAGGTATTCACTGCTGCTACCAGATTGAAGTCCTTGTATTAAAAAAATGCAGTAATTCTTCATCAGTGTAGAATATAATGGCTCAATGGTATTTTCCTTCTACTAGTTAATGAGCCTTAGTATTAGAAAATGGCATATTAATTATTTTTTTCACTCTAATATATTACTTGAAAACATTTTTTTTTTTATTTTGATACACTGAAAAAATTACATTCAGATAAACACTTTTGAAATAGATTTAAAATATTTTCTTATTAAATTATCCCTTTTTGTGATTATGTTGAACAGATTAAGGTCATGGTAAACCCTGTTAACATTTAGCAGAATCAGTCATGACATGGAACTACTAATGTGATTAGAGAAAATAAAACAACAAGAATATGAATTAACATGTCTTTATTTTTTACTTCAGTATCTCACATGTGATCATCTAACTTTTTAGTTTGGATTTAGTTTTATGTGTGTGTTCCTGAGTAAGTAAAGATGACTTTAAGAATTCTTAAGATTCTTCACATATTGATGATTTCTCAAATGTAGACAAATGTATAAGTTCTTATTTTATTAGTTATGGGAATATTAAAACACTTAACCTTTACTCCAAAGATGTCACTATCAAATGATGCAAAATAAAAAGGTTGTAATACCTATCAATCCTTCTGGTAATACTAACTGGCGATTGTAACAGTACATTAGATTAGATGGATTTTTTTGGTTGAATAAACAAGGAAATTCTTTTCACACTTATATTGCACTTAGGAAGCTTCCTGTCCCACTTTTTTATAAATGTTGCATTTTTGTTATTCAGATTCATTGCTCTAGAAACCATAATGGGGAATAAGAAATCACACACCCTGCTATTTTATTCATATGTGTTTGAAGATTCCTCAAAGACATTATGTGCATAATGTAATGTATGGATAGTTAAAAGGTAAGATATATTGGAATATATTAATTAGAGTAGGTATATATTTATACCTTAGATTGACTTTTTTTTAAATTTGCATTTATATCCCGCCCTTCTCCGAAGACTCAGGGCGGCTTGCACTATGTCAAGCAATATGTCAAGCAAAGACTTTGATTGAGAGCCAATCTTATTAAAAATAATTACTTCAAAAGACTACAAGTAGTTTCAGTATACTGATAACTGGCCCTGTGCTGTTGTGGCACCTCATCCAACATGCCCATGTAGACATGAAATTGATGTACCCTGACAAAGCAGGTCTCAGTGGATTTTATTCTGAAAAGAAATGTTAAAGATTGCACTGTAAATTGAATAATTATACTAATCTTCATAGATTCATATAGCAATCCTGCTGTATTCAATTGGACTTCTCTCTTAATAACTAGGGTAACAGGTTACATCTATTATAATATCCATATAATTAAAATATTGTTAAAGAAAAGATTTGCTTTTGTTCTGTATATGATATATGCATATGAGAGCAAACAAGCATCAATTTAGAAGAGATATTTTACACTTTGAAGGGTGTTTTTATGGGCCCTTATTAATTATGTTTGGGGTGAAATCAGTTCCCTCAGTATTGCACACATGAAAATGAAGTATTAGAGACTTTTTGAATGCATATGTGGAAGAGAATAACTTTTGGTGTAATTTTAAGAATCCTGCCCTAACCATAACACACAAACTATGAATCTCTAACACCCCACCAAGCCATATGTGTGATGCAGAAAATTTTCCATTTGCTACGATATGTATAGGTAATCAGTGCATGTACCTGTAGTAATACAGTTTGCCACTAGTAACATTTTCTAAGAAGAAAGGGCTAGAGTGAGGGTGATACAAAATGGACAGGGCTCTATAATATAAAGAGAGCCAATCTATACTGGTTTCATCTATATTTCGGGTGTCTCTTTAAAAAAACTGTGTTAAATCAAGCTAAGTCCATTTTATAATTTTTTTTCTGCTTCAAAATGACAAGAAACTATGCCATTAATTTTTAGCTGTTTTGTTTATAGGGTATTATGGTACTGTAAAAATGTCACCGGAGGCTATATAGAGCTTTAGGGCCTCAAAAATTAGTTGATAACTGCAAACATTTCAAGAAGTAGAATTGCCGAAGAAAGTGATTATAGAAATAACTCATTGTGCTTTTCTCCCTTGCTGGGATAACCAATAGAAGCTTATAGGAAGTTCAGGTATTCAGGAATTCATGGATCTCAGAAGATAGCAGGCAGCTAACTTTGTTAAATGCAGGAAATCCAATAGCATTAAAAGTTTACCATAATTTTTAATGGGAAACTGGAATTTATCAACCTGCTGTGAAGCTTCAGTTAATTAGCTCAGCCACATATCACATATATTTATGGTGGCTCCTTCTAAGGAAACTAGGACTCTTGTGAACACTTGAATCCTTAAAACATCTCACTATTCAGAGATGGAGTCTGTGTGCAAAACAATACAATTTCTTGTTTTCCACAGTCTCAGAAGCCCCCTCCCCTTTCCTCCCTGTCTGCGATCTATCTTGAATCCAAAAAGTAAAGTGTTTCCTTTGGAACCATAAAATCATCCACTGTTTTCCAGCTCAGGAATGCATACTTTAGTGTTCAAAAGTGTTATCTGTGATATTATGGAAGTTGCTCTGGGCAGAAACAGTAATTCTCATTTTCTCTGGTAGGTTACTTTGGGTTATTTCCTAACTTTTTCCTGGTGGGTCTAGAGGCAATTCAATATTGAATTGCTACTTCCAGGCGAAAAACAAAACATCTGTTTATGGAGAAGGAAGCTGTGTTCATATTTTCACTGCAGGGCTGGGGTGGGAGGAGAAGACTGTTCTACAGGAACCCATAATCTAATTGATCCTTTTAAACATCATAAAATCTTAGAGTTTTCACTTATGAAAAATATTCAGTTCTTTTTATGTCAAATTATAAAAGGCTTGTGGAAGGCAGGATGTGTTTCAGGGAAAAGATCGCTTTTAGAAAAAAGCATACTCCTCCAAATTGCATTTATTTTCCAATTACTTGTAAATATTTGCCCATCTTTAAATAATCATATATTAGTAATTAACTGCTGCTTATCTATCTAGTTATTGGAGGGATTTATAAACAAACCCAGATTTTCACACGCTGCAGCCATATGTCTGCTATTCTTAGAATTACTTTTGAATCAGTATGTTCTCAGTGTCATCTTCCACTGTCTGAACAGAAAACATACCCTTAGTTTCTACTAAGTTCTACAATATCAGAATGAGCATGCATTTATACTGGGTCATTATCAAAATGTATTTTACTAGATGCCCTCGGTCATCAGAATATCTCACTGGCAACAAGAGAGAGGGTCTTCTTGATGATAAATCCCTGCATTTAATGTCCTTCTATTTTCCAATGATACTTGCCTGGCAGCCACTTCATTATCCTGCCACCGGACAAGAATATTTTTATTCTGTTTTTCTAGTTCCCTGCACTGAGCTACATTTTTGGTTTTATATATATTACAGTTTTTAACTTCTGTTTTTCCATATCACATGTTTATCACATGTACCCTAAAAGCAGTGGTGAAATCCATTTCTTTTTACTACCGGTTCTGTGGGCGTGGCTTGGTGGGCATAGTTTGGCTTGGTGGGTATGGCTTGGTGGATGTGGCAGGGGAAGGATACTGCAAATTTCCATTCCCACCCCACTCCAGGCGAAGGATACTGCAAAATTTTCACTCCCACCCCACTCTGGGGCCAGCCAGAGGTTTGATTTGTCAGTTCTCTGAACTACTCAAAACTTCCACTACCGGTTCTCTGAACTGCTCAAAATTTCCACTACCGGTTCTCCGAACCGCTCAAAATTTTTACTACCAGTTCTCCAGAACCTGTCAGAACCTGCTGGATTTCACCCCTGCCTAAAAGCAAAGGCATTTGGGTAGTATTTGCAATTGTAAACAAAAAGAAGGAACTGTGATAGTGTAGCATACTCTTTCACCAATCTGAAATAAAATGTGGTGCCATCAGTTGAATGGTAAAGAGATGCAATTGTCATCTTTCTCTTTTAATGAAAGAATAAATATAATTGCCATGTGGACAATCTGTATCAGTGTTTTTCAAACTTGGCAACTTTTAAGATATGTAGACTTCAGTGCCCAGAATTCCCCAGTCAGCATGCTATTATTTGTGGCAGGCTAGGTGATTGTACAGGTGCTTTATTTTTATTTTATTTATTTGTCGAGTATATATTAAATAATATATGTAAGTATAAGCATGAATTGAATACATAAGATGAATACAATTAAAAGGAACATTAGGACAGGAATGGTAGGCATGCTGGTGCTCTTATGCATGCCCCTTACAGACCTCTTAGGAATGGGGTGAGGTCAACAGTAGCCAGTCCAAGGTTAAAATTTTTGGGGTTTTGGGATGAAACCAGAGTCAGGTAGTGCATTCCAGGCATGAAAACTCTGTTGCTGAAGTCATATTTTCTGCAATCGAGTTTGGTGTGGTTTACCTTAAATTTGTATCTATTGTGTGCTCGTGTATTGTTGTGGTTGAAGCTGAAATAGTCATTGACAGGTAGGACATTGTAGCAGATAATTTTATGAGCTATGCTTAGGTCATACTGAAGGCGGTGTAGTTCTAAATTTTCTAAGCCCAAAATTTCAAGTCTGGTGGCGTAAGGTATTTTGTTGTGAGCAGAAGAGTGGAGGACTCTTCTTGTGAAATATTTCTGGACACGTTCAATTGTATTAATGTCCGATATGCAGTGCGAGTTCCAGACAGATGAGCTGTATTCGAAAATTGGTCTAGCAAATGTTTTGTATGCTCTGGTTAGTAGTGTAATATTACTGGAGAAGAAGCTACACAAGATTAGGTTTACAACCCTTAATGCCTTTTTGGTGATGTTGTTACAGTGGGCTTTGGCACTTAGATCATTTGATATGAGCCTCCACAAAGATTTTTATTACGCAAATACTCTTCCTTTTTCACAAAATTTAGCAGTAGTTCAGGCAAAGTTGTTTTCCATCTGTAACCATCCCAGTTTCCCCCCTGCCTGTCCATCAGTTTTCTTTTCAGAAAATCCATTAAAAGGAGAATAATAAAATACTTACACCATTCTTTTTATTGATAGGAGCTTCCCTACTGAAAATAAAAAAGTAAGATTTATGTTTTCTTCCAGTGCAAAATGAGGGTTATTTAAAATAATTATAAAATTGGAGCCTTCTACTGAAATACTGTGGGGTAAAATAATTTCAGTGCTATTCCGACCAAGTATGCTATTGTGCCCTGTCAGCAGGAAATTGTGCCTGTGTTATGGATACAGCTGAATGAAAAAAGGGATGTGGAAGAAAAGGAAGTGAAAGAAATTAAAGATAAAAGCAGAATGACAACAGGAAGAGAAACTATGACTCTTGTATGAAAACGTGTTAGAAGATTACTCAAAAGAATGAATGGAAATGGATACAAGGAAAGATTATATGAAAGCTGTTTAGAAAGAATGAAAAAATGTTAAAAGTTGGCACAGGAAAAAAAAGAGCTGGTGGAATAATGAAGTGAAGGAGGCTGTAGATGAAAAAAATGCATGAGGAAGAATGGCTGCTGTGAAATTTAAATTTAAGAGGGAATACATTGTGTATTCTGTACAGAGAGATAGTTGCAAAGAGTAGAGAGACTAGTAGTGGTGTTCCAGTAGTTCAGGCACTAGGCAAGAAATCAAGAAAATATGAGTTCTAATCCCTCCTTAAGCATGGAGGTCAACAAGGTGACTTTGGGCCAGTTGTTCTGTCTCAGTCCATGAGAGAGTCAGGCTCAGTGGCACTTGGTTGATCCAGGAAAAGAAAAAAGCAGACTCTGCACTTGTGGCAAAATGTGAGGAAGAAAAAGAAAGGATAGCTAAAAAGAACACACAGTAGTCCAAGAGAACAAGGTCTGTTAAAACTGAACAATGCATATAAAATAAAGTACAGCATTTTTGATGAAAATTTAAAAAAAACTGTATTGAAAGTGGATGAAAGAACTGAATACTTCAGCAGAAGGACTAGAATTAAAATAAAAAAAATATTATAAAACTGAAGTGAGGATATGTTGCTGGGAGTATGTTAGACATGGAAACAGGATTGAAAAAGAGTAGAACTTTAAAAAATGGGGCAAATGGGTTAATATATCCAAGAATTTTTTTTTGAAAAGGAAGCCATACACAATTAATTGCAAGACTACAAACATAGCTGTTATAATTGAAGAAAAGTTGACATATGGATGTGGTTTGCTTATAGCTGTGTATCTTGTTTAATATGTGTGTCAAGACTATTTATATTTGATGATTGAGGAATGTGATTACTGCTCTCCTAT
Organism: Ahaetulla prasina; assembly: GCF_028640845.1. Lineage (NCBI taxonomy): Eukaryota > Metazoa > Chordata > Lepidosauria > Squamata > Colubridae > Ahaetulla > Ahaetulla prasina. Next base: position 66,098,225 of record NC_080544.1, on the reverse strand, counting down.
ACAGAGAGAGATTGGGGAGGGGAGCATGAGTGAATATAAAAACCTCAGGAACAGGAGGTTCAATTTATTTAGTTTGTCTAGGAAGATGTTGAGCAGAATTATTATTTTGTCCAATTTTTATATAGAGGTATGTTATTTCTTGTTAGGAGAAACCAAAAAAGTAAACCCAATAAGAATATGTTATTATGCAGTGTGTGTTAAATCAAATCATATAAAATAAAAAATAAATGGATGATTTCTGAATGTGGACTGAATATATAAAAGTGAGGGACCCATGCAAAATAAATGCACTGCGTTCATTTAATTATTTAGATAGAATGGATGACAAACCCTAAAACAAATTAAAACAAATTAAAAACAAATAAAAAAACAAATTAAAACAAATTAAAACAAATTAAAACAAAGACCAAATGGTTTCAGAGGAAGAGGAATACAATGAAACTTATAGTGGGATGAAGTTGATAACATACTCAAAGAGAAGTGAGGAAATTTAAATAGTAAAAGGCAAATAATGAACTAATGTTTGGACATGATGGAAAAAGGGGTGCTTTGTAAGGATAGGAAGGTATAGAGAAGTGTTGACACAATTTTGCTGAAATGAATAAATTGACTTCTTTTGAGTGGGGAAAAGCCATTATTTATATTTATTGGTGACTGATAGCCACTTATGGACTTTCTGCATAAAATGAGAAAAATGATTTTGGGATTTAGGGTTTTGATGATTAGGACAGATTATAGAAAGAATAGTACATGTTTGATGTAACCTTATAGAGAGAGTTCTAAGTATATTTGTACTTATTATTGCTATCAAAACCACTTCTTGATATCTTTTTTTTTCTTTTCTACCTTTTTTTCTTTCCTTGCACTTTTTGCTTTCTCTTTCTCCTTACTTTATATTGCTTGTTTCAGTCTTTATCTTTTTATTTAAACATGTTAATATAAATTACATTGTGGTGGTTGTGTAAATTACATTTAGTCATTTTTTTTCTGTTCTTTTATTGTATCACCCTTTATTATTATTTTTATTTATACTTTTTATACTTTTCTTTGCTTTACATAATGTTGCTTGCACTGGCATTACTTCCTTCCAGGTATTGACGTTATTTTTATTAGAACATAAAATAAGAAGGGCTACATACATAAGCAGAGCAGAAGTATGTAATTCCATTGAAAAGAAACAAAAGTCAGCAATATCTCTACCTACTTCTGCCTCTGCCCAATTTATCATGCTTGCTTCCAGATTCTGGAAGTTATCACTCCTACTCTACATTTATTTTTCACATTTCTGCCCCAACTTCAATCCAGAGATTCTCAGCTGCTTACACAGATTGTAAAACCCAAGTAAACCTTCATGGTATAAAAATAACCATAGAAAGAATAAAACGATACTGTCAAAACATAAAGCTACAAACAATACAAATAGAAAGTAAAGATGGCATGATCAAATCAGAAGACCAGCTCTGACTTTTAAAGCTTCTGAAACATCAGTGAGGGGGCTATTCTGTTCCTTAGGGTCAACGTGCCATGGAAAAGCAGCACTTTTCATTGCAATCGCTCAGAATGATGGAACCCCAAAATAATGGAATAATGACAGTGTCCCCACTTTGCTTTAATTGTTCAGACAGTATTGGTTGAAGGAGGTGATACTGCAGATATCCAGGCACGGGGTATTAAAGGAATTTATAAGTTAAAACCAGTACTTTAAATTGTACCTGGAAACCAATTAGCAACCAATGCAGGATCTGCAAAATCATGTGGGACCATCCATTTTGGACCAATTGTAATTTCTAACTACTTTTTAAGGATAGAGCCAACTGTAACATATAACAGTAGCTCAGCTAGGTAATAATAAGAGCACGAGTTATTATTGGTAAACACTTCTACCTCAGGTAGGGTTGCAACTGATGCACCACCAAAATGGGCATAATTCCCTCTGGCCACAGTTTCTACCTGCAGGGGCTAGGAGACCAGAAGGAGCTCCAAGTTATGAACCTGCTCCCTGATAGGTATTACTTGCCAGTCAAGGAACAACTCTGGTGATGACAGAGAACCCTGAAGTATCAACAGCGAAATAATCTTTCCCAGCTATTCTGTTTTATTATGGTTCATTGCACAGTCAGACAGATAGGAGCAGGGATAGGCAGATTTTGTTTGATGGTATTAAAGGTATGTTCAGGATGTAAGCTGTTCTGAGTAAAGCTGCCTTTTGCAACTGATAGTGATTTTGTCAATTGATGATGGTATTAAGTGGTGTTCCTGATGTTTTGGGACTACACCTGAGTTGCCTGTTACTATTGGTATTATTTTTGCTTTCTTTTGCCACAGCCATCCTATTTGCACGTTTTTGTATTCTATGATTTTCTCCAGTTCTTTCTCTTTTATTCTGCTGACTCCAGATCCTCCCAGAATGTAAGCTGTTCCAAGTAAAGCTGCCTTTTGCAATTGATTGATGGTTCTTTTTTATATCAATATCCTTTTCCTTGATCCTGCTTTTATATGGCATAGTCAATGCAATCCTATTTTCTTCTTACTTGGCTTAATTATCAGAATACTAGTGGCTTTCACGGCTTTAAAATCTCTTGATTTCCTGTCTTAAAATGTCTTGTTAACAACTGCAGCCACAACAGCCCCTGGTGGCACAAAGGAAAAAAATAACACTCTGACAAAAGGCTTAGTTGTATAATAGTTTGTATACAATTAAAGAATTTCAAGATGGGGGCGGAAGGGAGAATCTTCTATTTTACAGGATATTTATTTTCTGTGATTGAGAGGAAACAAATGATAAGTATATGGAAAAAAAGGGGCTGCCAGCCAGATGCCTTCAGGAGGCCTATAAGCTAAGCATATTCTTGTTTTAGACTTTCAGCATCTGGCATTCAATAGCATTTTTTTTCATGATCTAGTTAATTTCTACAAAATAAAATTTGGTTCTAATAAATCTTTTCATATCTTTTGCAGGTAAATATGTTTATCAGCCTATGACTCCAGTAGAACAGCTTCCAAGTACTGAAATACCTGTTCGGCCTCGAGGAACCATAAACACTATTCAGATTGCTGTCTCTCTCACAGAACACTTTTTGAAGTTTGCACCTGTCTTCCAAGCACCATTACCACCAGACTCCCCACGGTTTTGCACAATTTCAGACCTCTTTATTGACAATTACCGTGTGAAATGCATCAATGGGAAGATGTGTTATGTGCAGAGGCAACCTCCTGCTCTCTCCTATAAGATGAAGCCCCAGGAGGTCCCCACACGCAATGCCTTAATTTTGAGAGAGAATAACACACCAAAAATAGATCATTGCTCATCCCCTTCCAGTTCTGAGGATTCTGGGATCAATGCTGTTGGGGCTCATTACGTAGAGTCATGTGATGAAGACACAGAAGAAGGAGCAGAGCTAAGTTCAGAAGAGGATTATAGTCCAGACAGTAGCTGGGAGCCAGATGAGTGTCCCCTTCTATCACCCTCACAGTGTGAACTAGAAGTAATTGAAACCATAGAAACCACAGTGTGAAATTTTGAGCTGGGAGCTAGCTAGGCATATTAAAACAACACTGGTTTTCTAACATTTATACTGGCATTTTTGACAGGTCCTTTTTTGCAGTGTACTTGATATCTCTCAAGGAACACAGTGACAATATTTAGCCAACTGTGAATTAATTCCTTGATACTCATTCTATCAATGAATTTCCAGGAACCTTGCTGTATAGCTCAAAAGATACCAGAATTGACATCCTTAGTTACAGACTAACCATCATCATCATGAAGATCAGCTAAATTGCAATGGTCTTGTAAGCAAGTGATTTTCAGACTGTGGTCCCTAGTTACTTTAGCACCAAACCTGGATCCCAACATGATGTAAACACACACTTTTCCCCAAGAAGGACATTTGTCTGTTTACAGGCATTCTGTTATTATCAATCAGTCCAATTTTATTATGGTCATAGACTGCGTAACTGTTACTATATTATGTATGGTATTATGTATGGTAGTCTAGGGATTAAGAGTATCAGTGGCTTACACCACTTCCTACAATCTTTTCAGGTAACCTGTGGTATATACATACCACTGATTAAGAACCCTCTTTGAAAGTCATTATCTACTCTGAAATAAGCAATTGGTTGGGGATTTCTCATTTGGAATAAGGATTTAGCCTTTTGTGCATTTGCTGAATATCAATAGGAGGTTAGCCATACCTTTGATGAGCAGAGCTAAATCCGTAAGCAAACATTCTTTATCTACATGTATTATTTTATGTAGGAGACAAAAAGCCATGGCTCTCCCCACTAGCTCAGATGTTAGGTACATCTTTCTAAATGACCTGAATACACTAACTTCTTTTGCCAGCTACAGAGTAACTCAGGAGATTGCCAGCATAAGCACAATACTCAGCTAATATAACTGAAACTGTTTCTACAATAAGAACATGTCAGAGAGGCTTGAATTAAAATCCTTCAAAGGATACATTATTACACTGCCAACTGACCGTTATATATCATTTCACTGATATATAATCTGATGCTAAATATTTAAATTACTGTCTGTATTAAAACAGAGAACAAGCTGGATTTTATCATAGAAACAAAGCATAAATGAGAGAGCTACTCATCTGAAATAGGTATACAGTGATTGCAATTTCAATGTATATTCTCATGATGAAAATTAGGATTATTTTTTAGATCAGCCAAATATAGCTTGGTATTTACCCATCGTAAAACAACAAAACAAAACAGGAAAGGAAAAGGGGGGAAAAAGATTAAGCCTTCAGCAAAGGGCAGCCATAAACTTGTGATGTTTAGGAAAATCAGGAAAACTAATCAGGAGATATAACACGAACAGTATCTGTTTTAAAGAGATTAACACAAGAGTTTTTTGCTATGGATACATTCAATCAATGCACTTCCAAACTGAAGGACAATTGTAAATGATATATGAACTGACTTAAGAAAGTATTTCAGTATAGAACTAGGGCAATAGAATTTAATAGTTCCATTTATTAATCTGTACATTTGGTGACTTGGGATTTACATTTAGTACTGGCTCTATTATGTTTAAATTATCCACTTGTGCACAGTAGGTTTGAGTGTAGCTAGATGAAAAGAAGGTGTCATGATAGTTTTAGCCTCTGACATGCAGTATTTTGATTTAAAGAAACAATCTGAAAAAAAAGCAGCCAATTATTTTCTTCTAGCTTTGCTTAATCATTGTTTATGTTATTCAGTATAAAACAGTGAAAAGTGTATAGTGGAAAGAGATCTTTATACCCCTGATGTATTTGTGCCTCCATTTTAAGTTTACACAATATGGTTATCCTGTCAGAAGAAGTGCCCTGCTAATTAGTTTAAGGATTATGGCCCTTTGAGCTGTAAATGTGCATTTCCCCCAATATTTTAAAATAAGAATTTCAAATACACTTAAATAGTCACGTACCAGTGGATGAAAATGTTTTACCTCCTAACCTTTTTGCATTCACCCTTGTTGGTACATAACTGAATTTTTTTTCTTGTAACACTAGGGCATCTATTAATAAATATAGCCCTGTTTTATAATGGTTTAATTAACTCACTTTCCATTAAGTTTAGCTAAGAATGGTAACATATAAATATGTACAGTTGTAACTCTCAGTATTAGATTATCTTATGCTGTGTTGTTGAATGCTGCTCTTTATATACAATCTTGACACATAACTAATAACTAATTTTTATACATACACTCAGACATAGGCACTTTTAGAAAATATTTAGATTGCTGTGTATTATGAATGACTATAAAATTAATATGTACTTTAAAATATACAAATATTACCTTAAGAAGTAAAACAAACTATTTATTCTGATAAGTGATACTAAAATGCATTTCTTGCCCCCATTTCCCAAAAGAGAAAGAAGCAGCACAGCTTTAGCTATCAGAAGAAGTAAAATCCTTTCTTAGTAGTTCTGAAAAATTACAGCATTCTTCTAATTTTTAAAGAAAACACTGCTTCACTATAAAAGTGTGATCTTGGGATTCTTAAAGATTTTCTCAGGTGATATTAAGAATTCTTATGGATTTTATAGAAGAAACTGCATAAAATACGATTATATACTCAAAATTATTTGGAACTGGAGATTTAAAATACAGCTTGTCTGGCTTTGTGACTGACTATCTCATGGGTTTTTTGTGTTTTTTTTAAAAAAAGAAGAACTGGGAATTTTGGGAATCCCAGAGAGGATACAGAGGAATTGGAAATTATATTTGAGAGCAGAAACAGGGCAAGTTTTGAGAGAACCCTTTAGTTTTGTTTATTACCCTGAAGAATTGTGATATTGCTAGTTTTTTGCAGGGCAGAAGGCACAACAATCTAAGCAGGCTAAGATTAGATGAATGTATTCTGAATTGAGAAATGGGAGCTGAAGAAAATCAGCACAGACTTACCTACATGAGGCATTCTTGATTAGACTATTAATGAGCAATAGCTGCATACAATATTAATCTCTTAAAATCACTCTGTTTCAAAATCTTAAGCACAACAGTCAAAGTTGTCTTGTTCCGGGCTTCTCTGGAGATTTCCTCAGTGGAAGCCATGCAGGATTTGGTTGGCTGATTCAGCACGTAAATACCGTGTCTCAAACTACTCTCAAGAGCACATCATTGTTTCATGTAAACTTCTCACAAAATAATAAATGTGAAGATTGTTTTTGCACAACCATAGAGTAAAGTGGATTTCTTTTCCACAGTTTTGTGGCACTACAAATGTTCATGTCTTAATGTGAAATGGTGTGTTTGATGTTATCTTTCATCGTATGTGAATGTACATGGACACGTAAAGTAAGTTGAATTGGACGTAGCATAGCAACCATCACTTGAGAAACACGGGTTGCGTAACAGGTCCAGTTACCACTCTGTTTCATTAATACCACATTCTATAAAGTCATTCTATAAACTTTTTGAAAGGAAAAAAAATTCATTTGTAATTATCTGAGTTCTCATGCAGGAAACTCTAGAACTACTTTGCCTTTCCTCTAATATCTACCCAGACATTTTGTACTTCTGCCAATTATTATTTACTTCCAACATAGATGAACAAAAATGGACAAAGATTTCTGTTCTCTCTGCAGACTTAGTGTCTAGATAATAAATTTAAAAATCAAGTACAAAAACCATATATATTTGAGCAGAATCATCTAGAAGGTTTTAACGACAGTTTTAGGAACATTTATATGTTCTAGCAATATTTGTCAGAACTTTCATCAGCTTTATATATAGTATAGCAATTCAGAACGATAATGTACATGGGATATGATAGATTATCTATCTGACCTTGCAATTGGATGAATAAAATAATGGCATAAAGTTGATTTTACTTGAAGCTTCTTATAATCATAAATAGATAGCACTGCAAACTTCACTTTTCCTATATAATCAAAATTCACTTCCATGGTCTAAACAAGACCTAACTGCTTTAAGAAAGGTTAAATATTTCTTTGCTACAATCCCAAAGGATAGCAGTTGTAAAGTAATATCCTGTAAACCGATATTTATTTTTATAAAATCTTTCAATGTTCAACTTTTATAGAAGTTTCAATATATCGGACGTTTTAATTTACTTGCCAAATATGGAAAGTCACTAATCGAAAACCGTAATTAATAAAGACCCTGAGAAGCTTGAGAGTGGAACCTTTTCTTTCCACTATTCACATTATTTAAAGTGAAACAAGACAGAGGAGTTCCTTCACTGAATCTTCATTTTAAATAAAGATTAATATTAATATTTGCCTTGAAATATATTCCTGTTTTTTATTCACCAAAGAGAATTTGTATACGGCCCAACTCTAATCAAATCTGGGCACTCTGGAGATGTAAAGCTGAATGAATCTCTCTTTCATTAATGCTTTGCAAGAATTAGATTTTTTTAGGGATATTAAACAAAGGCCTTACCCTATTTAAAAAACTATTTTAGAGAATAGCAAGACAAAATGTAAGAAACTGCTTGGTCTACAAACATTAAATGGCAACACAATTTCTGAATCAGATCTTCGACGTAGAACTCAGATGATTCTTCGTATAAAATCAAAATTATTATGGTGTTTCATTATGATGTAGAATAGTATACACTAATACATAGCATAGAACTGAAACTGCAAATGGCCTCAAAGCTTATTGCATGGAAGATCAGCGTGAATTGTAGATGGAGAGAGATCCTCATCCCATTGTGAGAGGTACATATAAAATAAAAGGAACTAGTAATATATTAATATATTCGCAACTATTTTCTACTGTTGGATCTCAAACTTTTGTTTAATATAAACGTTGTGTAGAAGCTTCTTGGGAAGCCTAAAGACAGAACATGAGCATATTAATTCTCACTGTTATTTCTCACCAACTTAAATATTAGAAATATACTGTTTCTGATCTCAGACAACATATGCCCATCAAGTAGCACTGATAACTCTATTCTGTTAATTATTATGACTAATCATCTACTTTAATAGCCATCATCATATCTCGTGGCAGCAAATTCCATAATTAAACTATATGATTAAGGGTTTCCTTTTGTGTCTTCTGAATATTTTATCATTCTACTCATTAAGACTATTTAGTGGAAAAGGGGGAAAAATCTTTTTCAAACTATACATTATTTATCAAAACTCCAGCATTCATTTCTTTCATCTGAAGAACTGCTCACACTCCTGGTTGATTTTTTTTAGAATTTTTCTAGCTTCGATTATGCTTTGTAAAATACAGCAAGCAGAATTTTTTAATTAATATTTTGTGTTTGGCATATCATACTTTTTCTTTTATTGGTTGATAACTCTAGTATTATGTTCTATTCTTTTTGGTTTCTGATTGTAAATAAAATAAAAACAATGTTCAAAACATGGATATGACAGGTTTTTTTCATTAAAATAGCAACTAATGAAAATTTTGACCATTTATTTATTCATCTGAAAATGAAAAAGTAACAGGTTTTAAGTGTCTTCAGATACTTTTCTTTCTTTTATATAAGCTAAATATGTAAAATAAAGCAGTCGCCTTTCTTTGCCATGATTATTAAGCAAATCACTGCAGTTAAGTGAATCATGTGATCATTAAGTGAACTCAGTTTCTTCTATTGACCTTCTTATCCGAAGCTTTGCTGCGAAAATTGAAAATGGCAATCAATGACCCCAGGCCTCTGCAATCATTGTAAACACATGTCCGTTGCCAAGCACCCAAATTTTCATCACTTGACTGTGATGATGCTGCAACAGCATCAGTGCCACTGTAATTTCAAACGGTCGCTAAATGAATGGTTGTAAGTGAAGGACTTTCTCTATTCTGAATTATCTCTCTTAAACTGATTACAAAGCATTGCAAAGTCTAGGTAACTTCTGAATTATATAGCTTGATCAATGCATTCCTCAGTGGATTAGTTCATCCACAGAGGGATCAAGGAATTCTTGATTAGTAGGTAATCTTTGCCTATTCAGTAACAACGGGAATACAAAAGAGTTATCTGCACAGTTACTGAAGGAGGTAACTATATTTATGGTAAACAGTTCATACAACATTGTCTACATAAACCAAATAAAAAAGACTAAGAAATAGGGATACATTCATTCCAATAATTCTAAAATCATTAGTATTTTTATGTCTGGATGTTAAAAACGTATTTCCTTAGAATATTGGAAGTATAAAATAACTTTGCAATGTTTCTTAACCCATTGTTCTTTCTTTTATGTAACAAGCTGTAAACCAGATAATTCTTTTAGCAGGAATACAGGTAGTCCTTGACTTACAACAGTTCATTTAGTGACCATTCAAAGTTAAAATGGCACTGAAAAAAGTGACTTATGACCATTTTTCACACTTATGACCATTGCAGCATCCCCACAGTCACATAATCAAAATTCAGATGCTTAGCAAGTGATTCATGCTTATGACGACTGCAGTGTCCCAGTGTCATGTGATCCCATTTTTGTGACCTTCTGACAAGCAAAGTCAATGGGGAATCCAGATTCACTTAACAATCATGTTACTAATTTAACAACTACAACGATTCACTTGTTTAACAAATGTTTCACTTAGCAATTGGGCTCAATTGTGGTCCTAACTCAAGGACCACCTGTATTGGCAGAGTAATTAGTACATAAATTCATAATTTTTGATAGTCTCTAACTGTAGAAGACAGGTAATATGGAAGTGGATATGACACAGATATGAGACTTTTGGTCACTTATAGAAAAATATGTACAAATATGAAGGTAACAACTTTCTGATAAAATGATAAATGAAGAAAAAATAATAAATTCAATATTTATTGAATTTGCAAATAATTCTAGTTTTTATATATTTTTTAATTTATACTTGCTCCTGTCTACACATATGGAAACTGGAAATATCTTGAACAAATAATGTAAAATTGTCAAATGGTAAGTAATGGAAAGATAAAAGGTTATTAAATACCATTTACAGGAATCAGAAACATACATTTTCAAAAATATATTCCTGTACCAGATTGTTCATTTTTCTGTGTAGCAAAGATAAGGAGGAAAAAAACAACACTATAATCCTTTAGTGAATTCATAAAGATAAATGGCTAAGGTTCAGGAGCTGGCAATATATAATGGAAGAAGGTATCTTTTCCATGCAACTTGGCAGCAAGAGAGCAGCCATCATAAATGAGTAATGTGCTGATGTCTTTTGGTACACTGGAAACAGTAAGCTCTCCGTAGAAAAGCTGGCAGTCATGAAAGCACTCAAAAGATACACAAACTGACATCAAATATCTAGTTGGCTGAGTGGTATATTCTAATGTGCTTCATTAACAGATTTTCTCATTTATGATGTTAGTATGTTAAGTTTCCAAGGAATAGCATCTGTCACAGCAACATTTCTTGAGCTGCAGCTGGAGGAGCTAGCAGATTTTCAGAAGCAACTGAGAGCAGAGGAAATACATTAGAGAAAGCAATTTCATAAACATTCTGCCAATTCTGTCTTGCATTGTAGTTTTTATAACTAATAACAAAGGTAAAGTCCCATTTTTCACTCTGAATTTAAATGAAAAAAAGTATAGGCTTCAAAGAGCAGTTTATAGCTTTTAGCAAAATCCACTGGACATGAGGACTAGAATGCTTGACACTAATGTTCTGTTTTGTTAAGGATCAAAATAGGTAGTTTTCACAAAGATTGCATTGTTATTATAAGATACATACTGCTACCTTTTACTTTGGATCCACCAGCAAACATTGGAAGTATTTTTTCACAATGCTTGATACTCAAGGATTAGTCTTCTAGAAGAGGAGGAGGATTGAGGTGAAGCTGAAAAGTCTCATTTTGGAAGACACTATTCAGAGCAGAAGACCCCTGGGAGACTTGGACAAAACCATGTTTTTCACCACCATGATCTCGAGACAATTCAGTCAAAAGTGCCAACTACAAAATAAAAGAAATGTATACATATATATTTATGCAACATTGCTATTATAAATGATAGGTTTATACAGGCAGTGCAGAAACAAATTATTTCAAAGAGGAAAGATCAACGCATTCAGGCTTATATATTGCCTGAATTTTCATTAAAATCACAAACAATAACTTCTGCATTTTTCTAACCAATTGGGTTAAAACATTCTTGGCTATATCACAATAAACATGCATGTAAATTACACATATGTAGGAAAACAAACCTAGTAGAAGTTTTAAATGGAAAAGACAAAAATAACTTTGTAAGTATATCCATTAGGATATAGATATACATTTATATTAGTTAATAATTTAGTATTATGGCACTTGAAGATGATTGTTCTGAAAACAAAGAGTGTTTAAGGAATAAAAATATAAATACTGTATATACTTCAGGAAAGTATGAACCATTCCTGAAGGAAACTTCATTCTGCATCTGTCTGATGCTGAACAATTGAATGTTTTATTTAAAATATTAATGTGCATCAAAAGGCATGGAAGAACACAGTCAAAATGAGTCAAGGTGCTGGAAAAAACCTTCCCCTGAGAAAAGGTAGTTAATCTATGGCTGTTTAGCTCAGAAAAAAATCGTTAAATGAATTATGATAAAGTTGAAAAAAAAATCAAGCAATGTTTAAAGAAAATATATATATATAATATATATATAAATATATTTATACAAATATAAAGACAGAGAAATATTTCATCTTCTCTGACAGAGCTTCTGTATGCTTTTCAATGGAAGTTACTATTGAAAATAAGCAAGGCCAAACTCGATTTCATTGAGGGCCGCGTCAGGGTTGTGTTTGACCTCGGGACTGGGATGGGTGTGGCAAGAGTGGGCGTAGCCCGCTCGATATCACTCATGTTGGGGGCGCCTGTGCTCTGCCAGCAAAAACAGGCTCCCAAGCTCAGTTTCCGGCTGCGACGGCCTCCTGCAACCCTCTGCCAGCGAAAGCGGAGCTCGGGAGGGCCACACGTGTTTTCGCTGGCAGTGAGTGGCACCGCGGGCTGATCCCTCACTGTTTCCAGGGTGGCCCCATGGCCAGATCTAAGCACCCTGTGGGCTGGATCCAGCCTGCAGACCTTGAGTTTGACACCCCTGAGCAAGGCAAAACAATTACACTTACTGCATTTCCTGCTTATGGGCATCAAATAAACATTTTGTCTGTCACAATAAGATTTAGAACCTGATAGGACATTGATTTCTTTCAGTGTGTTTTTTTTATGTCCATGCCTTGTTTATTTTCCATCCAAAACAAACATAATGACAACAATGATCTTTATCATAGCAATAGCAATAAACTTATATATGACTTCACAGTGCTTTAGAGCCCTCTCTAAGCGGTTTACAGAGTCAGCCTATTGCCCCCCAAAATCTGGGTCCTCATTTTATCGACCTTAGAAGGATGGAAGGCTGAGTCAACCTTAAGCCGCTTAGAATTGAACATCCGGCGTGAGCAGTAAGTTAGCCTGCAGTACTGCATTCGAACCACTGCACCACCACGGCTCTGATATTTCAGATACATAGTGTCTGAAAGCCTGACAGAGTTTGATCCAATTTGTATTAAAAAGAAAATACAAAATTACATTACCCTTGATGTTCCACGATATAGACGACAGAGCTGGTCAAAAGCTTGAGCTTGCTGAGGATCCAACAGACACTCTGAACTAGTCTGAAAAATGAACATCATCGACTTAAATGACAGAGTAGAAAGTGACATTTGCGTCCAACATCTGCTCAATGCAAGCATCCAAATTAAAGTATCCCACAGTATCCAAACCTTGCTTGAACCGATCAATTGTCAAATTGCTCTTAATGTTAGGAAGTGTTATTTTCTAATATTCAACTGGAAACTTTTTCTACAACTTTTATGTATTTTTTTGTGTCATACCTTTTGGAATAATGAGAAACACCAAGTTCACTGGTGACTGGTGAACCATAAAATTTATCAAAAAACTGGCAAATTTTTATAATCAAATTCAAACAACATGACATAATTCCTTAAAGGACTGAAAGTGAATAATGCTGTAAAGACTACAGCCAAAGATTATGCCATACTCTTTACGACACATTTCTAAACTTGTATTCTTTACAACAAACAAATGTTAATTGTCAATGTAATTTCTTCTATGGAATTTCAGTTACATTAGGATTTTGTCAGGTTTCTATAAGTCAATGAATTATAAAATCTAATTACCCCCAGGAAGGAAGGAAGGAAGGAAGGAAGGAAAAAATAATCCAATCTATCAAAATCAACACCATGGGAGAACAATGAAAATTAGACAGTACCACCACCAGATGTATTTGCAGTTGGCTGACCAATCACACTCAGCATGCACTCCTCAATGGAACTCCATGTCCATGGAGGGAAGCAGAGAGTGGGGTACCTCAAGGTTCTCTCTTGATCCAGGGCTCTTCAACATCTTCATAAATGCCCTATATGAGGGGACTGAAGGGGAACTCATCAAATTTGCGGATAACACAAAGCTAGAGAGAGTTGCTAACACTTTAGAAGATGAGATTCAAGAGAAGAATCTTTAGAAGAATGTTGAAAGACTTGAGCATTGGCCTCTATTCAACAAGATGTAGTTCAGTGGTGAGAAATGTAAGGTCCTGCACTTAGGCAGGAAAAACCAGATGCACAGGTATAGGATTAGCAGTACAGCAGTAGTGCCTATGAGAGGATCTAGGTGTTCTGGTAAACCACCATTTAAGTATGAGTCAGCAGTGTGCTGCAGGTGCCAAAAAAATCCCAATGTAATCCCAGGCCGCATCAATAGAAAGATAGCATCAAGATAAGTGAAGTAGCACACTGAAATGCAATAGTGAGATACAATTGGAATACTGCATCTAATTCTGGTCATTCCAATACAAAAAAAAGACACAGAGATCCTAGAAAGACTGCAGAGAAGAGCAACAGAAATTATAAGAGATCTGGAGGCTAAATTGTATGATGAATGGCTAATAGAACTAGGCATGTATAGTCTAATGATGAGAAGTTGTAGGGGACACTTGATATGAATTTTCCAATACTTAAAGGACTATCATAGGAAATGGGAATTGATTTATTCTGCATAGCACTGGAGATCAGGACAAAAAGCAATAGATAGAAATCCAACCTGGGAACAAGAAGGAATTTCCTGATAGTGACAATAATCAGCCAATAGTACAGCTTGTTTCACATAGTTACAGATGCCCCATCGCTGGAGGTTTTCAAGAAAAGATTGGACAACCATTAGTCCAGGATGGTACTGCTGTAAGGACTCCAAGGTTCCTTCCAACCCTATGATTCTGTGAATGTTACTTTTATCTACTATTACTTATTCTACCCAATTTTGTATCATCCACTACATGATAAGTGTTCTCTGAATCCCAAATATGTCACTAATGACAATTCTGGAAAAATATAACGAAGGGTAGATATTATGACAAAAAAATTATAAATGTGCTTTGACATGATTTTTGAGAAAGCTGTGTATCCACTTGTCATGCCATCAAGCATGGCAAGGGGCCGCGGTGTGGCTCAGGCTGTAAGAAGCCTCTTATTAAACACAGCTGCCTGCAATTACTGCATGTTCAAGTCCCACCAGGCCCAAGGTTGACTCAGCCTTCCATCCTTTATAAGGTAGGTAAAATGAGGACCCAGATTGTTGGGGGGGCAATAAGTTGACTTTGTATATAAATATACAAATAGAATGAGACTATTGCCTTACACAATGTAAGCCGCCCTGAGTCTTCTGAGAAGGGCGAGATATAAATGTAAATTAAAAAAAAAGGCCACAGTTAGCTAACCTGCTATCATGTCAGAGATTACTGTGCCAAATGTTTTGCTAAAGTCAAGAAATACGTTCTCACCAACAAAATATGAGATAAGAGTACTCTGGCAAGAATTGTTCTTGATAAATCCATACTGACCTCTAGCAAATACTGCATTGTTTTCAAGGTATTTTTAAATCAATCTCTTTAAAGTAGTACTTTTTAGATGAATCAAGCCCTAGAATCTTCCCAGGTATCAAAGTCAGACTAAATATTTTGCAATTCGTTGGACTCCACTTCTCCTTGGAAGAGGGGACATTTGCCCTCTTCCAGTCATTTGGGGGTTCACCAACCTGTGATAAAATATTTGTCAAGGATACTTGATAAGAGTTCATCCAGATCACCAACTAGTTCTTCCAGTACCATAGGATGCAAATCAAAGTAAAAGGATATTCCCTGGCTATATTTTTAATCTATCCTGCTTTTCACATTTCTTGATGGAACACATAATTGTTGTTCCTTTGAACATGATGATCAAATAAAATATTGAGTGGTTTTGCCCCCCTCTACCTTTTCTAGTTACACATATTTTGCTATCTTCATTGAGCAGCTGGTATATTGATTCTTGTTTTTTCCTTTTCTTTTGAACAAATCTAAAGAAGCCATTTTCATTACCATCCTTTGCTAATCTCAGCTCATTCTGAGATTTCTCTTTTTCCTCACACCAGTTCTGTAATTCAAGGCTGTCTGTCTGTAATTTTCCTTTGTGATTTCCCTTTCCTGTCTGTATTTGTTTGTTGTTAGATTTTTATGAATGCTCTGAACAATCCTTAATGTTCTGGTTGCTATATTTTGAGCAACTGTCTTTTAAAAAATATTTAAATGACAAATGTAACCCTCCCCATATTGTAAAGGGCATTTAACTGGCATTTAATTTAATATTTATCCTAATTTATTCTCCAAAAACTAAAAGCAATTGAACATGTGAGTTTAACTCTCAGTTTCCCCCAAAATAAGACATCCCCTGATAATAAGCCCAATAAGGCTGTTGAGCACATGACAATATGGCCAAGTGCTTATTTCAGGGTTCAAACAAATATAAGACAGGTCTTATTTTTGGGGAAACACAGTACGAAGTTACATGACTTTATATGTTGATTACAAATTATCATATTTAAGCAATACCAGGCTTTTTCTTTAGAGTTCTATACACAATAATGTAGAATAATTGCTTCCTATCTTAAGACAAAATATGTCTTCTCTTTTGCAGTATTTCATTTATACATATTAATCAATCAGATTTTTAAGGATATTTATTGCAAGTAATTTTGTTATTGCCATGGAAACAAATTCTGCAGGCATTTTCTTTTTTTAAAATTAAAGGAAAGCTCTGTAGGGAATCCCTTAGAATATCTAGCATCTATGATATTCTGCCAATATTAATGCTCAGACTAAATTAGGATATACCTTTTGCTTAAGAACCAGCAGCTGGCCAAGCAATTAATAGTTCCACCTAAGAATATTCTTGCTCAGAATGTTTATATATCCGTTTGAATTAGATTAAAACCTATTTATTAAAAAATGGTTATTTTTATACTATATACAGCTTTTCTAAAATTTACAAATATAACTACGGTAGCAGGTAAAAGCTGAAACCACATTCTGAATGTAAATTATACATTATTTCTAGGAATAATCTTTTGCTCAAGTAATCTGACAGAGACATACATTCTTAATTCTATGAATGGCAATTGCAAAAGGTTTGCATTATCAAGTTTCCACATCTATTTTCTCAAACTTACAGACACAATTGTATGTTGTACCCAATCATCCTAATAAATATTATTTTTTCTTCATGAGAATAAGAAATAGGTTTTGATATGATACCATTCTAGTTTTGAGGATATGGTTTTATGCAAAATTCACTGTCCTGAAGCTCAGCTGAGCCAATCATGATGGTCCTTGGACCCAAAGTCAGGTCAACTTTGCATCAGGAAAGCTTTTCTAAAGAAAGACTTCGGGATTGAAAGTCTGGATCTCCTTCTGGAGGCCTGGTTCCATTATAATTTTTGTACACGTCTTAAGAAACAAAATGATAGTCATCCTTCTTGCACTCAGGGAGAAGGAGCTGACTTCTGCATATCCACCTAAGAGACATGCTCTTGCTGCTACTTTTGCTCTTGGTTTGGGCCAAAATGATTTTTCTGCCATCTGTTATTTTGGAAGCTGTTCTTTGACTCTTTCTAGCTGCATGCAGCTTTTATTGGAAGCAACCTCTACATTTTTTGGTTCTATCCAACTTCCTTCTTTGTCTTTCTTGGTTTGAACTGGAGAGGAAATATTGTATGAGGCATACAAATACAGTTCCTGTTGTTTAAAAATATTCAAAAGGTAGACTGAGCTATAGACAAGCAAATATGTAGGAAACCATTGTTGAAATGCTGCAGGATGAGAGAGAATTTGAAATTTAGAAATATTCTTAAAGGAAAGTTCTTCTCTTCAAAATAGCCCTTACATTTGATATTTATAGCAATCATTTTTCCTGTGTATACACTTTATTTTCCAGCCCGTTTCCCTGAGCAGGTTGCTCACAGAGAATAAGGGAGGGGAGAAGGGGAGACATAGTCAATAATGTGTTGCACTCCTGTCACTTCATATATAGACCTCAACACTACTTCAACATTCAAGCTGACAGTACTTTTCAGAAGAGCAAGAACAGCACTAAGGAACTATTCTCCAGATGCTTGGTGGCATTTTTTTTTTGCATCAATCCATTTTTTGATCAAAGGAAAATAAAATAATGGAAGCCTTAAATGTATATGTTAGAAATGAAATGGCCATCTAGGTAGACCAGAGGAATGCTGTCGATATAATTTACTTGGACTTCAGTAAAGCATTTGATAAAGTAGACCATAACCTACTACTAGATAAAGTAGAAAAATGTGGGTTAGACAGCACCACCACCAGATGGATTCGTAATTGGCTGACCAACCGCACTCAACGTGTAGTCCTCAACGGAACTACATCCACATGGAGGGAAGTATGCAGTGGAGTACCCCAAGGCTCTGTTTTAGGCCCAGTACTCTTCAACATCTTCATCAATGACTTGGACGAGGGGATAGATGGGGAACTCATCAAATTTGCAGATGACACCAAGCTGGCAGGAATAGCCAACACTCCAGAAGATAGGCTCAAGTTACAGAAAGATCTTGACAGACTTGAACATTGGGCGCTATCTAACAAAATGAAATTCAACAGTGAAAAAAGTAAGGTTCTACATTTAGGCCAAAAAAACAAAATGCACCAGTACCGTATATGTGGTACCTTGCTCAATAGTAGTACCTGTGAGAGGGATCTTGGAGTCCTAGTGGATAACCATTTAGATATGAGCCAGCAGTGTGCAGCAGCTGTTAAAAAGCCAACACAGTTCTGGGCTGCATAAACAGAGGATAGAATCAAGATCACGTTAAGTGTTAGTGCCACTTTATAATGCCTTGGTAAGGCCACACTTGGAATATTGCATCCAGTTTTGGTCGCCACGATGTAAAACAGATGTTGAGACTCTAGAAAGAGTGCAGAGAAGAGCAACAAAGATGATTAGGTGACTGGAGGATAAAACATATGAAGAACGGTTGCAGGAACTGGGTATGTCTAGTTTAACAAAAAGAAGGACTAGGGGAGACATGATAGCTGTGTTCCAATATCTTAGGGGCTGCCACAAAGAAGAGGGAGTCAGGCTGTTCACCAAAGCACCTGAGGGTAGAACAAGAAGCAATGGGTGGAAACTGGTCAAAGAAAGAAGCAACTTAGAACTAAGGAGAAATTTCCTGACAGTTAGAACAATTAATAAGTGGAACGACTTGCCTTCAGAAGTTGTGAATGCTCCAACACTGGAAATTTTTAAGAAAATATTGGATAACCATCTGACTGAGATGGTATAGGGTTTCCTGCCTGGGCAGGGGGTTGGACTAGAAGGCCTCCAAGGTCCCTTCCAACTCTGATGTTATGTTATGTTATGTTATGCTTCAGTAGATATAGAAAAAGCACTGGATAAGGTGTAAATTAAGGTTTGGGAGTAAGTTATGAAGTAATATTAGTTTCCAATTCAATTTATTTCCTGAATAAAATATTACTAATTGTGTCCCTTTATAACAATAGAATTATTTCCCCTACAATAAAGACGAAATACTGTATGTAATGTTATCAAGAAAGCCCCTATCTAATTTAATATTCAATTGTGTTGGAAACTGGCATTCCTAATATAACCACTTGGCAATATTTGAGGTATACATGGAGCAGAAATTGAGAATAATTTGCTCTTATATGCAGATGAAACTTTAGGCGTCCTAAATCAATATTAAAAATCATTACAAAGATTTATGACAATGGTACAGAAATATGGTAACTATTCTGGCTACACAAATAGGTAAATCTAATATGCCAATTGACAAAAAAGAAATCTACGGAATTAATTTGGTTTATTGTTCTGATTCTATTAAATACGTGGGGATAATTATTCCTAGGAAGATAGTTTGTTTAATAAATATAAATATTTTGAGTCATATCTATGACTGTAACAGGAAGAATAAATGCAATGAAAATAAATGTTTCAAGAGTATATTATGAGAAGGTTGCCTATCATATTTCATTTCAATGTTTTAGATCAATTGATAAAATAATGTTGTTGCTTTTTTTTACAAAATTATATAATGTAAATGTTACAGGTTTCTTATGACAGCGTTGGTTTTAATTATCCTGATTTTAAAGTACACCATAATAGATATTAACTACTGTAATTTACTACATTGAGAACCTAAAACAGATTCACATGCTGACACGTAATCCTCATCAGATTATATCGAAGCTTTGAGTATATAAGTAAAAAAAGACTGCCTTAGCAACTTGGGAGATAAACTAGCTGCTCAAATTTCTATACTTTTTTTCCAATCATCTTTCAGGTAAATCTTGTTAAAGGAAATGGTGAAAGAATCTTGTTTTCTGTTGGGATGAACTATCAAAGCTTAATTATTGATTGACATTCCTCCCCCTCCCAAAGTTTTGCTTCATGAAAACCTTTTGGTGATTATGATAGACCCTTTCAAACTGAACACAAATATAATTTTAGAATGACTGTATCACGCAGAATCCTTGAAAAATATAAATTAACTTTTAATGATTATATTTAATCACAAGTTTCACGCACAATTTGGATTCAATAGAACTAGAAGTGTTTTGCTGCTGATTTTCATTTGTACTCAGTGTCTGATGTATCTCGCTGCAGTGTCCAACAACAGTCAGCCAGCACTAATGGATTACAGTTGCCCTGATATCATTCTTCTATTGTGACAATGTTTTGGTGAAGCCTTTCATCATGTTTGTCACTGACCACCTAGATTTTGGGGAAAGAAGTCCAAGTGTGAATAAATCTTCAGTGACATGTTACACTTCCTAATCTTGTATACCGTAAAGTTTGTCAACAGCTGAATGTAGTCTGATGCTCTGTAGTTGCCAAGAAAATTCTCAATGACAGCTTTTTTTTGGTCCAAAATAAGGTAATTTGAGCCTGTCATTCCTCTCAAATGAGAAAACTGGGTTGATTTATGCGATGATGTTATTTGTTTTATTGGCTGTTCAAGATATTCTGAGGAATCTTCTCCAACATCTATATTTAAAAACAACAATACTCTTTCAGTCCTGCTTCTTTAAAGTCCAACTTCCATAGAGATTCACAGGAATACCACTGCTTGCACTATACTGATTTTTGTAAGCATAGACACATCACTGCATCTGACTATATTTTCCAAGGCTTTTGTGCTCCTGTACCAGTTTGCTTTCTTCTGTTATTTGGAGGTGTCTTTTCACATTCATCCTTAGTTTCCTTAAGTTCATTCCATAGTTTCCATGGTTGTTTATAAATGAGGCTTAGGATTTCAAAGTGATGCCTGATATTCTCTTTAAAAGTAGTGGGTATATGTTTAAAATGATGTTGGGAGAACTAGTTGATTTTTATCTTCTTTAGCTTAGCCTGGAACTTGCACAAGAGCAGTTCATGTTCTGTTCCGCAGAAAGCAGCTAATCATGACTTTGATGTTATCACTGAGCTCCTCCACTTCATTTAATCAATAATATAGTCAATTTAATTTCAATTAACTCCACTGAGTGATTTTGATGTACACAGACATTGTTTTAATATGAAGACAGTGTTAGCTCTGAAAAAAAATCATTGGAGTAACAGAAATTGCTTCATTGTTTTCATACTTCATTATTTCAATTTCCTAAGCCATACAATCCAAATATGTCTTCTTTCTTAATATTTCCAACTTTGGCATTCCAGTCTCCAATCATAAGCAGGACATCTTGCTTGCTTGTTCAATTGATTTCAAATGAACTTGATTGTAAAATTCATTAACCTATTCTTTTTCTGCATCAATGATTGCGGCATAAAATGGAATGATCGTCAGATTGTTCACAAAGCCTCACTGATTTTATCTGGTCACTTATTGCACTATGGCCTATACACCCTTCGCAACTATAAAAGGAAGGCCATTTCTTTTTTGTGTGTGTTTCACGTCTTAATAAACAGGGTGACCTTCTGACTGAAAAGTGTCCAGTCCCACCTCATCTCAATTTACTATGCCTAAGGTAGAAATCTCTATTAATTTCATTTCATCTTTCACTGTTGAGCATTCCCATATTCATGTTTTTTAAAGTTAGCACACACTCTCAATGTTCTTTGCTTATCCCTCCCAGAAACATCCCCTTGCCATAATGAGGCCAGGACTTGGAGGGATCAAGATCATGACAACTTCAATAATGTACTGGAATGAAAATGAATATGTACCATTATGTAACACTCAACTGTATATATACCCTTGGATTTCAACAAGAACCTACTTCTCATTATTATAGGAATTATCTTTCAAGAACCTAAGGTAGTTAGACATATTAAAGCATGATTGGGTAAAAAAATTAAAATTTAATCTCAGCTAGAAACTGTTCTAGGTCTTGCCTTGGGCACAAAACCAGTTTGGTGACCTTGAGGTAGTCTCTCTCTTTAGCCCTAAGAAGCTGGCAATAGCAAATCATTTTCAAAATCTTGCTAATATAACTGCAGGGACTTTTCCAGGCAGTCACCAGGAATCAAAACTGACATGTACACATACACACACATGAAAAACTAATGACTTAGAAGGATAATTGATTAAAAGCTATAGAAAATCTTCTGCAGTGGAGGAAATATAAGCAGAAAATGGGATATTCACTCTTAAACAGTTAATTAATACTATCTTTTGACACAATACAAAATAAATATAATTGATCAAAAATCAATAAATAATAAAAGCATATAGCTAAACTATCCCCAGTAAGTTAATCCACCTATATTCTCTATTGGTTCTAAATTATCAAATTCACATAAGGAAAACTGATATATTCTAAGTGACCATTTTCTACTTTGCTCTAGCAGCTAGATTACTTAAAAGCTTCTGAATTATATTAAAAAGCTTGCAATCAACACAGGAGTCAGCACTGTGATAAAACTACAAAGTAAGCAAATGCAATTTTGGAAGGCATTTAGAAGAAACACTTAAGATCCTCTTTATGTTCCAACTTTCAATCAAAAGCATATTCTTTCTCTCCTTCATATTCGCATATACAAATACAACCACTCATGGAAAGGATTTATCTTTGTTTACAGAAATGCAGATGTGAGTAGGCACAAAAACTGGGCAAGGCTCAGCACATTTCTGCTCACACAACATGCCTATTATTTTTCGGCATATAATCTTGGTGGCATCACTAGTAATGAAGTACAATTCTTCTCCTATATAAAGGTTACTTTACTGGATGGGTTTTTCCCAGAGGTGGGATTCAGCCAGTTCGCACCGGGAGAACCGGTTGTTAACTTTCTGAACAGTTTGGTGAACTGGTTGTTAGAAGAAATCATTAGGGCAGAGAACCGGTTGTTAAATTATTTGAATCCCACCGCTGGTTTTTCCCCATATGTATTTGCATGTAACAATTTTATTTCTAGGTGTTATGTAGGTACTCAGATGAGTTACATACATTAAATAAGTCTAAATTTAGAATTTTAAAAGTATAATAATTAAATAGACTAACAACATGAAATAAATAGTTATGAGTTGAGAAAACTAATGCTTACAGAAGGCATAAAGAAAAACCACTTTCATCATGATTAAAGAATACCACAACAGACCTTTGCCTTTCATTGAATCAGGAATTTATGCACTACTCACTCAAACATGTTAGCATTCAAACATGATAAGGACTATATCCGTGATGGCGAACCTATGGCACAGCACCCTCTCTGTAAGCATGCGAGCCGTTGCCCAAGTTCAGCTCTGCCGTGCATGCATGCCTCCTGCCAGCCAACTGGTCTTTGGATCTCTGCCGCACATGCGGGGGGGCATGCGGGGGGGCATGCGGGGCTGCGCATGCATGCGCAGGGGTAGGGCACATGCGAGGGTGCATGTGCATGTGCATGCGCGGGGGCACGTGTGCATGAACAGGGATGGGGTGCATGCATGGGGGCTGCCGGCGCACTGCATTTTGGGGGTTTGGGCGTGCACGTGCTTTGGGTACTTAGTCTGGAAAAGGTTAGCCATCACTGGCCTATATCAACAAATTTAGGATGGCTGATATAACGTATGTTTTAGACTACAGGAACAGCTTCATTTTTGTAGCACTTGATCTGAAGCACCAGGAAACATCTGGTGGTGCTCTTTGGGAGGCTTTTGAATCTGTGGATCCCAAGGAAATCCTCTGCAGTCTTAGTTCAGCTACTTGCAGTTTGGATGCCCATTTCACCTGCCTAATTAAAGCATCTATGAAAAAGTCAGGAATTAAATCTGGGTCTTAAGTCAACCCTTGGAGAGAAGAAGAAATGCCAGAAGTGCCCAAAAAAGCACTAGACTTACCCACTCTTGCCCATTTAAGAAGGCAAGACCTGAATCCAACAAAATTGGACAACTTTCATCTTAACTCTCTTTTAGGGAATGTTATTGGGAAAGTGGTTTTAGAAGGATATGAAAGATATGGATTTTCTGAACTCTTTCCTGTATGGATACAAGTCTGGGCATGGATCAGAAACCTAGACCTATGATCTATAGCAGGGATTGGGTGAAAAGTGGTATGAAATTCTTTCCTCCAAATCTATTAATAGCATTATTGCTATTGACCACAAAATCCTTCTGTGGATGCACACAGTTGGCTCAGATCCTATCTCAGTATGCAGGTCCAGAATATGATTCTGGAGGGAAGGGGGGAGGGGGGATTCTATAGGTACTTCATTATGGAATGTCTCAGGGTTCACGCCTTTCCCCTATTCTGTTCAACATCCATGTGAAACTGTTGGGAGGAACCTTTCAGTGGTTCAAGGTGAAGTATCTTAATATGCAAATGACATTCAATTATATTTTTCTACCATGGGCCTGGACCCATTATGCGATGCTTTGGAAGATATGACTCAGTATCTGGAAGCTGTCAGGGATTAGGTGAGAAAAAAAAAACCAGATTCAAACTCATCTTGAGCCACACAGAGTGGCTCTTGATTTAAAGGTTTATTCCAGGGCTGTAAAATTGATGGAGTTATATTCTCCCAGAAAGAGCAGGCAGGCAATCTAGGAGCTTCTGGACTCAAAGGCTATGGCTAGGAATTTTGGCTGGTGCATCAGCTGTAGCTTTACCTGGAATAAGATGCACTGATGTCATTTGTGCTCCATCCTCTTTTGATTATTTTAGTGTAATTTGTTATATTCAACCAGGCTATGGTTGAAAGCCATTTAGAAACTTCAGCTGGTCCAGAATGCAGAAGCATGCATGCTCAATGGTCAATCACATTACTACAATATTGCATTTCTCTTGCAGAGCTGCACAGGTTACTAGTAGGTTTTTGAGTATAATTCAAGATAGTGGTTATTACCTATAAAGCTCATTATGGTTCAGGGGCTGTATATCTTAAGAGACCTCCTTCCCCATAGTTTCAGCCTTTGCTGCACATACAATTAGGAAGCTTCTGCTAAGAGACAGGTATAGCATGAGAGGGTCTAATAGCGCAGAAGGTCCTGTCCTCTGGAATAGCTTGTCCCCTGAAATATGGACTCACTTTCCCCATACTCATGGTGTATACATGGATGCTTGGGCGATTAACTATACTCCATGATGCTATTTTCCATAAATCCATAATTTAGTCATTTACTTTTGTGGCTCTTTAATTAATAATTATTCTTATTGTAACTTTCGAAAACTATCTGAAGTCCAGTTGGTTTCAAGTAGCAGACTAAATCAATCAATCAGTCAGCATATCAATATTTTATGTATGGTCACTTCTTCAAGTCTTACCTGAGCAAGTGATACCGGAGTTCTTTTCTTCATCTCCAAGGAAGTCAAACTTACTTTCTCTCCTTTATGACTTGCACTGCATTTAAAGCAAGTCCACCTCATCTGTCCTGTTGTTTCAGTGCCACACTCTTTACTTAGCAGACAAAGAGAATGGTACAAATGGCCACAACTGTTATAAAAATAGATTACATATATTACATTGTAGGCACACATAACATAAAACTGAATACCTAACTTCTTAAAATGTATAATCAAATCTAAAAACTTATTTACAACAAGTATTATATTTCTAAAAAGTATCTTAATGTTTAAGCCATTTTTAGACATTAACAGTGTAATGTTATAGTTCCTTATTCAGATTTCCATGCAACTTCCTACCATACATATGCAATTGAATGCATTCTTAAGAAACCTTCCTTTTACACTTATTGCCTGCTATATCAGATAGTACCAAATCTCACTTTTAAAACCTTTATTATGATAATTAAGCCATGAGATTAATTCTAGACAGAGATTTGATTGTATTACTCATATAACTATCATCAATATGTTGACAAGAATGGATAAAAGTCAAGTCTTGAAGGCATCTGAGATGGACCCCCTCTTTGGAAGCAGCCCTTTCAAGAAATACAGATTTACCCTAATATACAGCAAATTTTTCTTATCCTCAGTTAATAACTAAAGCTGTTTGGAAATACAAGTTCCTACCTTATCGTGCAAAATTTCCCTTTTCCCTGCCCTCTTCCCTGAAAATCTGACATTATTTTCCTTTCCCAATCAAGCATGTTACAACTTCTATTTTAATAAAATCAGGCACAACATTCTCCCCCACTGTCTTGCACAAGAAATAGGAATGGTAATATTACTGTAAGAAGCCTGCTCTCTAATCATATTTTAGTTTCTCTCAGCTCTATGCAGTGGTGGAATTCAATTTTTTTTACTACCGGTTCTGTGGGTGTGGCTTGGTGGGCATGGCAGGGGAAGGATACTGCAAAATCTCCATTCCTACCCCAGTCCAAGGGAAGGATACTGCAAAATCCCCATTCCCTCCCCACTCCTGGGGGAAGGAAATTGCAAAATCTCCATTCCCACCCCACTCTGGGGCCAGCCAGAGGTGGTATTTGCCGGTTCTCTGAACTACTCAAAATTTCCGCTACCGGTTCTCCAGAATCTGTCAGAACCTGCTGAATTTCATCCCGGCTCTATGAGACAGGAGAGTTTTTTGTCACCTGCAGTTAAAGCAATTTTTATATTTCTTGCATTTCTTAGTCGATAGTGGCCACACAAGATTGTGTTTTATGATGACTAGGCACCATTGCCCTTTCATTGTTGAAATTCAACGTTATGTAAAATGAATTAGAAGCAGAACCAAAATGGAGATTTTACAGTATTATATAAATTAAGCACTTCCAAATAATAAAAATCCTACATTATCACTACCTATGAACTGTAATGCTAACTGAAAGCTTTGTGTTTGCAGGTTCAACCCATTTATAATTTTGCTTGTCTGGCGAATAAAGGATTAACTGCCCTGTATTTAATAACTTCCATTACTGGTTATTACATAATTTTCTTTCAACTGAAAAAACTAATATTATTAGAAGGCTATAGCTTGGATAGTAATAGACAAGGTGGACATCTACATACATTAAATTATTAGTGATATAGCAATGGAACACTTTGTGCTCAGTATCAAAGTTCCTTATCTTCATTAATTAGTAAATCTGAGTTCCCTAAAATTCTTCACTCCCTTGCAAATCCATTCATTGTTGAAGCTGTTCACTAGTCTGGACTTACCTGAATACTACAATTTGGTCACCAGTCTGTTGCCTTCTCTTGTACTGTTGCAAACAAATACAGCAATAATCTTGTTTGGGATTGAGGCCTCTAGTCATAGATGCTTTCAAATTACGTAAGGACCAGTGGAGATCACGGTTAAGTAAGCTTGTTGTTGTCTCCAAAAGAGTCTAGCCAGGAAAAAGAGTAATAAAGAAATCATTTAAGTTGTTGCCACGTTATATACATTTTGCACGTAGAAAAGAATCTCCACATGAATATTAACACAAGACAGAAATTACACATCTTAATATAAATTATATGTTAGTCTAGCTTCCTAGAAAGTTCACTATTTCTTCTGTATTACAAATCTACCATACTATCAAATGCTTCTTGTTTGATACCATACATTTTGAAGTATTCTAATGATTGTGCTTTCTGATTTAATTTTTTGCCATTTTGGAGTAATTAATTATTTTTACAGCATTTGAATAATTTCCCCCCAATAATTACATAGGAAACATTACATCTACCCAACCTACCAGATCCAGCAGAATGGACATGCTGTGAGTCCCGTTGGCTAGGGATCTATATTTGACACTGAAAGAAAGGAGGCTGAAGAACAAGACCAAAGAATACCTGATCAAGAAAAATCTCCTAGAAACAAGAATGATTAAGGAAGTACTGGAAATAATAAAGAAACAGATAACCGCTACAGCCAAAAAGATCAGCAGATATGCTTTTTCAAGAGGCAACTGGACTTTCCTGTTTTTCTTTGAACATGTTTTGCTTCTCATCCAAGAAGCTTCTTCAGATTGGACTCAATGGTGGGGAATGGAAGGATTTATATATACAATAAACAATCAGCAGATACAAAACTCATATTGCACACTAAAGGCAGAATCTCCCAATTTCAATCAAATCAGAACAGTTTTTAACATCGATCAATGGAGAGACTGCAGTGAACCAGTCAACACCTGGTAGAGAAGAAACAAT
The DNA here is from genome assembly GCF_028640845.1 of Ahaetulla prasina. Taxonomy (NCBI): domain Eukaryota; kingdom Metazoa; phylum Chordata; class Lepidosauria; order Squamata; family Colubridae; genus Ahaetulla; species Ahaetulla prasina. The sequence goes on along the minus strand of NC_080544.1, from coordinate 66,069,909 downwards.
GCAGTCCTGGGTGCAGCTCCCAAACAAACTTAACAAAAATTCAGCTTGGATAAAGAATGAAGATAAGAATAAAAAAGAAGCTGAATGAAAGAACTTGTAATAATAGCAGAAATTGTGATAAAAGGGCAAGGAAAATCAATAATTGGCCACTACCAGATGAAGATAAATTGCATGGCTTTTGGTTGAAACATCTAACAGGTCTACAACCACTCATTGCTAAGTAATTTAACAACATACTGCTAAGAGGTAAAGATTGAAGATTGGTTAGCATCTGGCAAAATTTACTTGACAATGAAAGATTCAGCAAAAGGGCAGCACCAGACAACTACAGGCTAGTTATTTGCTTACTTTCAGATTGCTAACTGCTGTGGTAGCTGATACAATTCAACAGCATCAAGCTGAAAATAAGCTTTTCACCTGAGCAGAAAGAAACTTTCCTCAACAGTAGAAGGACAAAAGATCAGCTCTTAACTGACAAGATGATTTTGGAATAGTGCAAGAGGAGGAAAGATCAACTTAAATGTAGCTTGGATTTATTACAAGAAGGCATTCAACTCTCTGCCACATGATTGAATAAACAAGTTCCTAGAAATAACAGGAGTCAGTAGAAATATCAGAAGCTTTCAGCACAAAGATCAATGGCACAATGGAAGACACAATTATTGGTCTAGGCTAGGAGAAGTTAAAATCAAGAGAGGAATCTTTCAAGGAAATTTACTATCACTATTACTACTACCACTACTACTGTTGGCATTGCACTGATTCCTTTGTCAACAATACTGAACAAGTCAGACCATGTCTATCAAATAACAAAAGTATCTGCCAAAACATCCCAGCATCTTTAAAAGGATAATTTGAAACTGTATAGAAAAACACCACCTGAAATGGAATTGCTGCTCAACACAGTTAAAAAATGGACCAAGACATTGCAGTGGAGTTTGGATTGGATAAACTGCCACCCTCACAATCAGTGGGAAAATAGTGAAAGCTGAGGGAATCAAGATGCCCTCCGAAAATGAAATCATCATTACTAATAATTGGGAATCCTTCAAGCTCACAAGATCAAGCATGCTGAAGTCAAAAAGGTTAGAAGTGAATACATCATAAAAGTGAAGAAGATCTGAAAATCCAAACTCAGTGAAGGAAATACCATCAAGGCAATTAACATTTGGGCAATTCCAGTCATAAGGTATGCATCTGGAATAGTGGACTGGACTCAACCAGAAAAAGCCCTAGGTGAGATTAGAAAAATAATAGCAGTGAATCATGCCCTTCATCCACACAACAGTGTTGACAGACTCTATTTGCCAAGAAAATAGGTGGACATGGAATGTTGCAAGTACACCAGACAGTTGAAGAAGAAAAAAGGGCAGTGGAAGAATATCTGAAGCATAGTGAAGAAAATGCACTGAAGCTAGTATACTAGGAAGGCTTACTGAGTACTGGAGAGACCAACTAGCTTACAAGAGAGACCTAATTAAGGCTAGAAAAGAGACATGACAAGGGAAAGTACTGCATGACCATTACATTAAAAAAATAGCATATCAGATAATTAGACCTGGCAATGGCTAAGAGAAGGAAAGTTGAAGAAAGAGAGAGGGACTAATTCAGGCTACACACAATGAGGCCTTAAGAACTAATGCATACAAAACCAGAAATGAGAAGACAGCAACAGACAATGTGCTGCCTCGGCAGAGAAGCTGAAGAAACTGACGACAAACAGCAGCATGGTGAAGTACCAACAGTGCATTGAAATTTCTTCAAGAAATACCACTTGCCTGCACACAAGAACTGATGGGACCATAAAATAGAGAAAGTAATAGAAAATGAAGAAATTTAAAGTGCTTCGGGACTTTAGAATTCAAACAGACAAGCACCTGCTATATAATTCCCTTGAGAAAGAACTGGAGAAAAACATAAAACAAAAAGATCTCCAAATAGAAGTAGAATGCCTATGACTACTACCAACAATAATAGGCACCTTTGGTGCAATCCCAAAACTACTTGAACACCATCAGCATTGAAAAAAGTCACTATCAGTCAATTGCAAAAGACAGCTTTACTTGGAACAGCTTACAATCTGCAATGGTACCTTTAACACCATGAAACAATAAACACTGTATACCCCAGGTCCTTGGGAAGGACTTGATAGGTGGACAAAAATGCCAGAACCAGTCTAAACATCTGGCTGACTATGCCATAAACCATAATAATATTTGTTTTATATATATGTATTAGTTTTAGCTCTATTATTGTATGCTTCCCAGGACCTGAGGGTAAACGAACACCTTTTTCCTATAAATGGATAGCTTCATCCTTCTTAAGGAATTGAAGAGGATGTAGTTGATCCACAGTTCAGAGGAATCTTAAATTAGCTCTTCACAAAAACAAGGATGCATTGCACCCAGATTCCTTTAAGCCTGATAAGTGGGGATAAAAACTAAAGACCCAGTGAGTGTTGGAGAGGAAGAAGGAAGAGAAAGAGACATGATCTGGAAAAAAAAAAGAGGGGGAACTGACAGATTTCTAAAGGGGATCTGTACAAGGTTCATTCAATTCCATCCATTCTATTCAGGGAAGATAAAGATCCTCTCTCAAAAAATTTCATAAACATGTGCCAGGCCAAATATTACTAGATGAAAAACAGCCCTTCACTGAATAATTATTTCAGCTGATAATAAACCCATAAATTGTTTTTAAGCAGGTAAGCATAAGCAAATATACAGTACATCTTATTTATTTAATGTGGTACAGTGTACAATTCTAAAACTTTTCACCTTAAATCAATTTCCATCACCAGGTTTGGAAATAATAAAAAGCTGCACTTAGATATAAAGAAACTGAACCCCACTTTTCAGCAATACAAAAATTAGTAAAGAATCAGGAAACTGCATTTAGGAACTGAATATTTACAGACTATCTAAATCATCTACTGAAGTTTAATGAATTTCATCTTTTCAAGGACAGCTTTTCAAATCCCAATTCAATGGCAAGAACAAAATATTCAGCTGAATTTAACCTTGCTATAAGTGGCAAACAGACAACTGGGTTTGAGAGAAATAATGGTGTCTTGATTTCCTACATTCTTGTTTTTGCTTTTAAAAATCTAACTACACAGCTCTTTACAAAAAGGGAGATACAGTAATAGAAGAATTGAATTCTGAAAAACTAGAACTTATGAATGCAATTTGTGATAAATGCTACTTGTTATTTTGTCTGTATTGATAAACAGAAGATGGTAGGCAAAGTCAGAGTTCACTTCATCAAAGATGATGCTGTCAAAAGATATTACCATAGTTTACCTTGAGTTTATTTAATGTGAACACCCAGGTAATTGCTCACATTAAGACCAAGGATCAGCACTGGGTATAGGCACATACTTGATGGTACAGCCATTTACCATATAGAACTTCCAAATGTGTGGTGATTTGCTTAATTGGTGTCCAGGAAGAATCAAGATGGAATTTACATAATTATGAATTAGGAATTGGCCTAATTTACACTTAATGGACCAAATATATTCATCTGAACATAGTTACGTTACTAACTTTTATACTGCAGTTTTCTAAGTAATGTATGTATTGGGAGGAATTGCAGCTCAAAAGCTATACAATCTTTGTACATGAAATAGATGGGACAACTTTGTGCAGAAAAAAATCTGTATGCTATAGAAAGCAAATAGACAATACCATATTAAGTGACAAGTTAATTACTTGGTTTTAGGTCGCTAAAGTTTTCTTGGTTAAAGCTCTTAGAAGCTGATAAGGAACAAAGAAGAATAAACTAAATCTTGGACAACGGCAATTTTAATCAACAAGAAAAAAATCCCCACCTTCTATTTACCTGCTCATAGTTAAAGCTGTCTAGCATACCCAGTACAAGACTCTGAATTTCTCCAAGTTTTCCTTTTCCATATACTGGATCCTGTGTGAAAGTTATTAGAAGATAATCAACATTAATTAAAACAGATAAATGAAAGCTTGACTGTTAAATATTTTTCCCCTCTAACTACAATAAAACAAGTGTATCTCATGTCTCTTATCCAATAAGACTGATAGAATGCAAGAAATAAACAGAGCTATAATTTCTATAGTTAGCTTATCTTTTTTTTCAACAAAAATATTTCTGTGTTTACAAATCTGCAGAAGATAAATTCAAAAGAGGAGGGTTTTGTGACAAGAGATTAAATCTCTCTTCATGGATATTCACATGGTTTTCTACTAGTAAAGGTTTTCTTAAAACACTGTAAAAAAAATAATACCCCATCAGTCATCCAGGTCATGGTTGTCCCAAAGGTGCTTTTTCAAGAGGCAACTGGACTTTCTGGGTTTTTTTTTGAAGACGTTTGGCTTCTTTCTTTGAAGACGTTTTGCTTCTTGCTTCTTGGATGAGCACTGAGAGTGGAAGAAGCTTCTTGGATGAGAAGCGAAACATTGTCAAAGAAAAACCAGAAAGTCCAGTTGTCTCTTGAAAAAGTACCTTTGGGACCCCATCAGAATATTTAAGATCCTGCATGAGGTCACTTTGAATTAGTTCTGCTGTAGAAGAATTGTGTCAAAACTTACTTTGGGGGGTTTCTAGTCTCCAATGAACTTGTTTTATCAGAGAAGGGAAATGCCATAGTGCATTTCCTTTCAGAGGTATTTCTTTACCAGATTTCTCAATGCCTTCTATAACGAGAGAGCTTCTAACATACTGCCTTTACTAGAAAAGCTGGGATATATTAAGAGATGTATCAGCTCATGTTGAAAATAACTCATGATGAACTGTACAGCACAATCAAGCTTCATCGCAGGAAATGTTTTATGACATTTTGTATTGTGTCTGCAATGCACATGGAATCTACCTTACAAATATTCTATGACCTAAAGTATCCTATATGCTTTCAAAATGCCTTGTCTTTTGCTGCATCTTCTCCTCTCAATGTACAACTTAGTGCTGCAGTATTAAGACATAATCAGTCTTATCGCTTGAACAGGTTCTAAAAAAGGGAGAGCTATTTTTTTTCTTAGAAATGCATTATTTTTTAAATTCCTGAACATATTCCAATAGCAATGAAACTTTTTAAGGATGGGGAGTGGGGTCATATCCAGTTTCAAATAGATACTTTCCATTCTATTTTTTTCAGCATGCATAATTTAAAAGCAGCAACTTAGAAAGTACATCGTGCTGCAACACTATATAAATTATGGAGAACAACTGGGAAATCTGAGCTCTTAATGCAGCATGTACCTGATCCATGACATACAGCAAACTATTTTTATCTGCTAGATAGCCAACTACTTTTTGGAGATACTCTCTTGGGAAGGATATGCCGAAGAAAAACATAGGCTTGCTAGAGAATTAAAGACAGAAATGTAAAGAAATAGCAATTTATGACATACTTTTGCATTTATAGATCATTTCAAGCTTTTTAAAAAATAAATACATAATGTTAAATTGTTTGGGCAAGGTTATTATAGGGCACCATAGTAGGTAGCAGCACTAAGCCAAACTTTGCTGCTCTTGTAAAAGCTAATTAAAATCAGACCGCCTCACAAAGGGCCAACCACTAGAAAACCTCAAGACTATACACTGTAAGACTTTTCCAAATCATCAAAAAAGACCTTGGAAAAAAACAGTGGCAAACTACTTCCATATACTTAGCAAGAAAATATTAAAGGTATTCACAAAGTCGCCATTAATCAAGCTTGATTTAAAGTAAAGAGCTTTTGGGAAGAGTGGGAAATGAATCCCCAATAGAAAACAAATCAGCTAAATGGCTCTTTTAAATGGCATGACATTAATTCAAATTTCTGATATTGTACTGATCATTCGAGCCTTACTGGTAAATTAAAATAAGAATTATAAAAGGAAAATGGCTACAGCTGCTTATTACAATGATGTCGAACATGAATATACGTAAGACAGAGTGTAGAGGCAGAAGCCATCTCCAATTCTGACTTTTCACAAGCACAGATAAGATTTTTCTTTTTAAAAAGTTCCTTAGCTGCCAGGTAATGGAAATAAGGCTTGACACATGCCTAATTATTATACGTCTGCTTTAAATGTCCAGTTACTCAATTTTATAGTTGCTGTTGCTGCTCTTCAATTTTTAATTTTGTTTTGTTTTTTTAGATTGCATAAAGTGTTATTCATTATATCCTATTCATCGCCTGAATTAAACAGTAATTCTACCTAACCTATAATTTATCATGTTTTTTATAGCAATTCTATTACAGTACTCTTTTCATACTGTCTCATATCCTCATAACTTATAAACAAATTATTAATGTTACAGTTTTTAACTCCATAATCTTAATGTTTTTACACTGTGATGGTCAAAAGATCAAGATACTGTATTGAATGAGAGAAGCACATGCCAAGTTGGTCTGAATTATAGCAAGAGAATGAATAACACGAGAATTGCTAAACAAATAAAGAAACAAAGGCAAAATGGATCAAGATGGGATTTCATATGAATCTGTGAAAAAGGAAGAGATGAAATATTTCAGGAACAAAAGTTACTGTATGAAGTGGTGAAAACAAGGAGAGTTTGCAACTACAGCAAATATGGAGATGCATATTGAAATATGGCAGAAATCAGTTTTAGGTGTGCTTCCTTTTCTTATTCTTATCGAATGCTTTCAATTTACTTTGATTATTATTTGTTATTCCTTTGGTATATTCTGTATAATACTGTTTGAAAGAGAATAGCATATTTACGTACATTAGATAAATCAACAATGCAATGTAAAATCATAGATCAGATGTCGATCATTCACAATGGCATTCAGATGATTCCTATTATTTTATTTATTTATAAATAAATTATTAAATAAATATATAGTGTTACCCATCTCACTATTGAGCAACTCTAGTAATCATAGTTTCCATAATGCAATAAGAAAATTCCTCTCTTTTAAAAAGTGCATATTATACAATTTCTTTCTTATCAAATATAAACATTTATGTTTCTGGGATTTTATTTGATGCAAATAGATAATTAACATATATAAGTCCCTTATCCACAGAACAGGCTGAAAGCATTTTAGATAGCATGGTGTTCCGGTATATCGTATGTTGAATGTATTTAATATATTAGATAAGTGCCAATATAATTATTTTCATCAGCACCTGATAGCAATAACAAAAGTGATGCTGAATATTATCATTAAACAAGTACACAGCAAAATGAACTGTAGGAAAAGACTTCTATTCTGTAAATATAACTGGAAACAGTTAACTGAACTGTATTTCTATGACTTGAACACCCTTAATTAATAAGCTTATTTTTGTATGCAAGAGGTCTTTGTTATATGCACATAGGAAAAAAAGAGCTCCATGACAATTTAAAATAAAACTATAACCAAAAATCAACTGAATTAAAAGGTAGAATAATAGATATGTCTTTTCTTTTGGAAAGATACATTTCATTGCAGAAAAACAACTATAAAGAGTGATTATGATGCTGAGATTAGACTCACAGAGTTTCATTTCTTCAAAGTATCAAATGAATAACAACTTAACAAATATATTATCTACCCAGTTGTCATGAGACTTAGTATAATAAATCACACGCTGGGAAACTGAAACACCCCACAAAGCAATTATATGGCTAATATAAACTGGAAAGCCAGTAGGCTTTTGTTGGAATAGATTTATTTAATCACAAATCTGGCAATAAAACTGCTTTTTAAAATTTCATTTCCAGCAGGAACACTGATTTAGTAAGAAGTACAAAGTTTTCCAATAAAACAAAATACTTTTGACAAAAGTGAATTTTTGCAGTGTCTTGAAATGAAGATGTTATTGGATAAAAACGAACAAATAACAATTCTTGTACTACATCTAAAAGGCAAACAGAGCTTACTGAAATATGTTCTGCTTATTCTGTGTTTCAGTTCAGCATAGAAAAGAAAAATAAGGAAAATACACCTCAGGTTTTCTTTAACTCACAGGTGGGCTGGTCATTGGCAAAGTGAAGAAAGCAACTAACACAGTTTTGAACAGATACTTTGAGTTTCCAAAGGAGAGATTAAGCAATATTTTTCATCCTTTCCATGCCCCAACACAGATGGTATTCAAGATAATCTTATTATTTTATAGATAAAGGTATCTGTTTTATACTAGGGCAGACCTATATATCTAATTATTCCAGTGTTATCACATTTTGATGAGCTTTGGCTGTTCAAATCTTCATACAGAGGTCTTTCACCAGATTTATGTTCTTTTTAAATTGAGATTTCAGGAACAGGAAGAATGTGCTCTATTAGTTATTTTGAAAACTCACATGCCAAAACATATAAAAAATATATGGAATTTCAGTCCCAATTAAGCTTTAAAATTTTAGTTACATTAGAATTCTCATTTGGACCAATTCTGAAATTAATTCCTACAAAGCCTACATAATCTCCTCAAAATTCCAATCTGTTACAAGTATGTCTGATTAAGTTTTTGTTTTCCTACTGTACAAATAATCATTTATCTAATCTCTTCTACCACATTACTCACCAAATCAGATGCAAAACAGTATACAGAATACCAGATTTGGAAAGGATCTAGTCCAATCCCCTGCCCAAGCAGGAGAGCCTATACCATTCTAGGGTAATTAAGTCAACAGCCAACAACTTAATATACAACCATCAACACCCCACTCAACTACTAAAAAGCCACACCAGGAACCATATAAATACCATACACAGAATAGCCCAAAGCACACACTCTGCTAGAGAAATTTCCTGAGGATGGGCTCCAGCAAGACCCTGAAAGCTCGGAAGACTAAACTTCTGGTCCCAGTGACTGATCCAGATTGGATCCTGCAACATTATCCTGGGACATATATATTTGCCTTTGTGTCCAATCCCTTCTTAAAAGCCTATAGTGATGGAGCACCCACAATTCTGGAAGCAAGCTGTTCCACTGATGAATTTTTCTCACTGTCAGAAAATTTCTCCTTAGTTCTAGATTGGATCTCTCCTTGATAAATTTCCATTCGTTACTTCTTGTCCTGTCTTTGGGTGCTTTGAAGAATAGATTGATCCTTCTCTTCTGTGACAGTCTTCAAATATTGGAAACTGTTATCATGTCACCCCTCATCCTTCTTTTCATTACAATAAACCAGGGGTGTTAAACTCACATTGTCACAGTGGCGTCACACGATGTATTGGGAGTTTTTTCCCCTTTGCTAAACTGGGTGTGGGTGTGGCCAGCATGTGACGCATCTGGCCTGCAGGCTGGGTGTTTGACAGGCTTGCACTAGACATACTCAATTCCTACAAACGTTCTTCCTATGTTTTAACCACCAATCACATTTACTGCTCTTCTCTGCATTCTTTATAGAATATCAACTTTTTTTTTTATCGTGGTGACCAAAACTGAATGCAGTATTCCAAGTGTATTCTTACCAAAGTGACCTTGATATTATCTCTGTTGATGCAGCACACTGCTGGCTCATATTTAAATGGCTGTCCACTAGGACTCCTAGATCCCTCTCACAGTTACTGCTGTGCTATTAATTCTATAATTGTGCATTTGGTTTTTGTTGCCTAAGTGTAAAACTTCACTTTTCTCACCACTGGATTGCACTTTGTTCAAAAGGTATGCAGTACTGTTCTGACATATACATGTTATTTCCAATATCAGTATGAATTTGAAACAATACCATACTTCAAATCAAGCAAAAGAGAACGCAACATAACATGTAGCTTTACAATGCACATTAAGAGTTTTTGAGGTAACTATATTATTTGCCACAACTCACCTGTAGGATTCTCTGCAAAATTAATGGCAGAGCAATGAATGTTGTCATATTGTTCAATACTTGCATTGTCAAGTTCTTCAAATCTAAAGAACAAATATGACAATAAAACTCATAGCAATGAATTTGATTTAAGTCTGTAATTTTTGTCTCAATAGTGAATACAATTAATAAGAATGATGTATGTGGCTAGTAAATTTTTCCTTTTGTTGAATAATTGAATTGGAATCTCTTTAGTGTCTTAACTCAGGGGTAAGCAGCTTTCTTGGCAGCAAATAGCAAAGTTTTACAGGATCATGCAACACAAAAAATAATGTTAACTGTTTAAAAATTAAGAGTTTTCAGTGATCTCACTACTGAGATTTGTGGAACTTCACAGGATAATATTGAAAGGTGAAATCTTACACGATTTCATTTGAGAACACTGACATTTTGCAAGATATGGTGATACTGTGAGATGTTGGGTACTTTTAAAAATGTTTAAAATTAAATTTGCATTTAATTTTAGCATTTTACAGTGCCCTCATATACCTGCTTCACCTAATTGCATTTCAAATCAGTGATATTTTCAAAAGATTTCCCAAAATTAAAATTACTTTTGCAAAAGTAGACTAACTTAAATATCATGTAGGTGAGATGAATAATGTAGAAATTTGATAAATAAATAAACTCAATAGCTACATTTAAATGCAAAAGAAGATAGCTCCAGAAGCTTTACTGATGAAAAATGTTGCCAAAATCATGCTTCAAATATCAAGTCATACCAGGCTCAAATTCATGATTTTATCACAGAAAGGGAAAAGTAAAGAAATATTATTTAGAAATATATTCCTGATATTACGTTCAAGTTAATTGCTCAGTAGCAAAACTAATTCATAGCTTTCTTGTCATTTTGTCTTGGATATCACTTCTTGGACAAAAAAGGAGACAAACATGCTTACATTCAGAGTAACAGGGTAGCAGTGCAGATCTTTGGGGTGACAACATTGCCTCTAGGAGCGGAAACCACAGTGCCTAAAAACAAGAGGAATCTCTAAGTTGCACAAAAAAAAACCTCTATCAGTCTCACACAGAATATCTTGCTTCTGTCCCTGGATGTGCCCAAAGCCTGTACCTGCTGCAAAGTAGCACCAATACCACTATAAACCGAAAAGAACATAAGTGCCTGGCTGCCCCTTGGGAAATAAGACTTTCTCCCTCATCTAAGTGATAAATGCAACGTATCTCCCAATGCACTGTTCCCATATTGGGGGAGCTATTTTAGGGACTGCTGCTACCATCATTTCCCACCCTCCCATCTTGCTTTGCATAATGCACCCAGGACATTTTGGTTGCAGACAATCTCAACACAATTTCTCTATCCCAACCAACTTCACTGCTAACATTTCACAGCATACCTTTTGGAATCAGGTCTAGTAGGCAAGGCATGCTGGTGTGAAAGTGCACTGGGAAGGATTCTGCTATAGAATATATAGTGTAGTGTGGCAGAGCCCAATAGTTTTTCAATATTTCTTATTAAAATACAAATTAGCGTTCTCTTTTATAGGATAATGGAAGGAAAGTATTTCTAGTAAAGGAGAAAAACATGTTATGTGGCTGTTATTTAAAAGGCAGACAGACCTCACACAGCTTTCTCTTCCACAGTAATTGAGTGGGATTACCTTAATTCAGATTCTTTGTTTCCTACCTTGTGAATCCAGAATGTGGATTACCAACAACAACAACAATAACAATGGAGTTGGAAGGGACCTTGGAGGCTTTCTAGTCCAACCCCCTGCCCAGGCAGGAAACCCATCCAACATTTTCTTAAAAATATCCAGTGTTGGAGTATTCACAACTTCTGCAGACAAGTCGTTCCACTTATTGATTGTTCTAACTGTCAGGAAATTTCTCCTTAGTTCTAAGTTGCTTCTTTCCTTGATCAGTTTCCACCCATTGCTTCTTGTTCTACCCTCAGGTGCTTTGGGGAACAGCCTGACTCCCTCTTCTTTGTGGCAACCCCTGAGATATTGGAACACTGCTATCATGTCTCCCCTAGTCCTTCTTTTTATTAAACTAGACATACCCAGTTCCTGCAACCGTTCTTCATATGTTCTAACCTCCCCTAATCATCTCTTCTCTGCACTCTTTCTAGAGTCTTAGCATCTTTTTTACATCGCGGCAACCAAAACTGAATGAAGTATTCCAAGTGTGGCCTTACCAAGGCATTATAAAGTGGCATTAACACTTCACATGATCTTGATTCTATCCCTCTGTTTATGTAGCCCAGAACTGTGTTGGCTTTTTTAGCAGTTGCTGCACACTGCTGGCTCATATCTAAATGGTTGTCCACTCCAAGATCCCTCTCACAGGTACTACTATTGAGCAAGGTACCACATATACGGTACCTGTGTATTTTGTTTTGTTTTTTGCCTAAATGTAGAACCTTACTTTTTTCACTGTTGAATTTCATTTTGTTAGATAGCGCCCAATGTTCAAGTCTGTCAAGATCCTTCTGTAACTTGAGCCTATCTTCTGGAGTGTTGGCTATTCCTGCCAGCTTGGTGTCATCTGCAAATTTGATGAGTTCCCCATCTATCCCCTTGTCCAAGTCATTGATGAAGATGTTGAAGAGTACTGGGCCTAAAACAGAGCCTTGGGGTACTCCACTGCATACTTCCCTCCATGTGGATGTAGTTCCATTGAGGACTACATGTTGAGTGCGGTTGGTAATACATCAGAAAGATTTGGGGTTGCACTTATCTCAACAGGAAATATTATTGACTTTATAAAATGGGTGATAGGAAAATAGATGAAATATATGATGTCTACCTTAATGTTACCAAAATGTTACAAGTCTACCTTAATGTTACAAAAAAAGTGGCTTTATGGGAAACAAATGTATCCCTTTTTTAAAGCCAGAGTATAACGGAATACTTACTTCTCGCTCCTGCTGATTAAATTTGTGTGAATTCCTCTGGCAAAGTGCAATTGTTTTTGCTAAGGTACCTTCAATATCTTTTAGTAAAGGAAGTTGTGCTGAAATTTGGATTAGAGAGAAATTAGTAATTAGATATTATTTTGTACTTAAGGCAATTAAAATCTAGGTGTAAAAGTATTAAATCACATCAACAAGGAATGTGTTTTACATATAATAGGTCTTTGGAAATGAGAAATAAAAATTAATAAATGTCTACAAAGCCTGGTCTTGATTCTGACTGAATAACACAAACATTTAATATAACATTGAATTTTGTTCAAAATGAATGCACAAATACATCTGTTTCGAAACTTACTTTTATCTCCAGAAGTCAGTGCTGAAAGCTTGCTTTGTAACCACTAAGAAAAAATCGTATTTTGTGTTATTTGAATTCACATGGCATTTTATAAGCTATCTATAAGTACCCATTCTATTCCTCTCTCATTCACTAAGACTTCTACATTTTCCTCAACTTTTGTAAGAATTGGCCATATCTCTGTATAGTGGGCCACACTAGGGAGAGCAGCCATTAAGAGAGGTCATCATGTGGGGCATTTTATTTTATTTTCAGCTGTAATGGGCAGGCTCCATTACGGTGGCTGATTGAGGACTACCTCTGCTCTCAGTAAGAACTGCAGTGACAAATACATATATTCATATATTTACACACATAATAAAACTGACAGGTCTTACAAACATCTGTTTTCAATTTTAAAATTATGATCAGAATTGAATAAGAATAAGAATCATAAAGCTTCTTCTAAAGATAAAAATCAACTTGACAGCTTAATTCAAATTTGGTAAATATATACATTAAATCCAATGAATTCTAGATTTTTAATGCATACAACATTGACCACCCCCAATATTAATTTTTTATTCAGTTTAATTTTTTTTCTAAATAAAAAGAAAAAAAACTCTTGCCATTTCACAGTGAAGTTTCCACTCTGTTATACCTCAAGCATAATTAAGAAGGCACCAGGAATGTCATCTTTCTTTTCAAGCAAGTAAGAAGAAGCCTCATGGAGCTGATATTTTTGGGTGACCTGCATAAAATGCCAAACAATTTTAGCGATTTCTACCATGTTTTCCCAAAAATAACACCCTGTCTTATATTTTTTTTGAACCCTGAAATAAGCGCTTGGCCGTATTGCCGTGCGCTCAAAAAGCCAATTGGGCTTATTATCAGGGGATGTCTTATATCTTATTCTGGGAGAAACAGGATATTCTGGATCACCTTTTTGCTAGGCTAAAAATTTCCTGCACAATTAACCTTCTATATTTTTCATTATAGTAGAAGAAAGAGAAGCAAATTAAAGAGAAGGAATTTCAGATGCAAGGTAACAATTTACAAAAGCTTAATTACCTGGCATCATCCTGATCCCTTTTCAATTTCTTTTTTCATTTTTCATGAACGAAGGCGAATATACACGTCCTACAATAATGTTGCAGGATCCAGTCTGGGTCAGTCACCGAGATCAGAGGTTTTGTCTTTCAAGCTTTCGGACTCGTGCTGGAGTCCATCCTCAGGGAACTTCTCTCTGACAGGATGAACTCCAGCATGAGTCTGACCGCTTGGAAGACAAAACCTCTGGTCTCAGTGACTGAACCATATTATTTTTTAAAAAATATATAAAAGGAAGTTATACAGAACTTCTATAGTATGTACCAATGATCTCTGGTGTCTTCTCCCTTATAATTTCATTTGAGTATCTTCCTGATTCAGTAGTTGTTGTTTCTTCAGTTGTAACAGTTCAACATTTCATTGCCATAGAAATGTAACAAAATTTTGAAGCAAAAAAGGGATCACATCTTGAATGGACAAAGCTCTTGCTAAAATTATATCAAGCTAAACGATGGTAATCTACAGTAACAAGTGCCTGTATAGAATTTTTGACAACTTAGATTGTCAGATCATGTTCAAGTTACATTGGCTTGGAAATTCCTACTTAAAAATGTTTAGCTGTAAACTAGTTCAAATTAGCATAGTGAGGGAATAGGCCTCAATGGTTGCACAGTTTCCTTTTGCCTAGTGCTAGACATCCACATATTAAAGATGAATCTCTGAATTTTGCAAGTCTATATATGTACACTGATACAAACAAGTCTAGTTTCCAGAAAGGCTAGTACACAGGATTACTATAGGATCTTGATAATGTTGAGTTCCAACTTCCATAGACAAAAGCTTAGACAAGCTCATGCTTCATACATACAGTAGACAACAGAGAGACCTGTATGATGTCGTGGAGATGGGGTCTACAATACTGCACTAACTGCGTAAAGAAAGATAATTGTGTAACAGTGTAAAATAATATAATTGATTTTAATAGTAGATCTTACAAAACTGACTCTAGTTTCATCCTATTCACACATGTTACCTGAATTATCTCTTCCGGTCTATAGGACTCCAGGAACTTCAAAGTCTCTAAGACCTGGTCAGCATCATACCGACACAGCAAATCAATAAACTGTTCAGTAATAGAGGGAGAAAGCTGAAGCAAATCTTGATTGATACCTTCCCTGAAATAACAAATATTTCTTAATATTAGATACTAATATATCCTAAACACTTCAGATACAGACATTACATATTGTGATAATATACACAAAACCATATTGAAACGTACTCATATGCAGAGAAAGTATTTATTAGAATTCATAGAATATAGAGTGTCCATAATTTTTCATATGAGAACTCTATGGAAAATATATATAAAATTTCTTTCTCACCCCTATGGGTGGTATGTGTCTTCCTCATTCTTTGTCAACTACCACTGTGCAGTATTTCAGTTTTTCTTAGCTCTGCACACTTCTGGACAGAGAAGAGAGCCTTGATGTCCTTCCTGGGGTCTGTTGGAGCTACTCTCCCAGTTTAGGAATCACAGCTTTGAGAGCTGCTACCACTACTGCAGCAACTTTGGCCTTTATTTTCCATACCCACACTAGTTCTACAGTATACCATACCCTGGCACTTCTACAGTGTCCTTCCTGATACTGCTGATACCACTACATCTGTCACTACTCCTGGTCCTTGTCTATTACCATGAAGTATCTTCCTGTCCATTTGGATCTGAAAGTCCCACAAGATGTTAGCCCTATTATTCTCCATGACCTTCGGTGGACCTCCCCACTCCCCCAATCTGGACTTGGGAGGGTCCAGCCCATACACTTACAGATGTTTCTATACACAATGCCAGCGATTTGGTTATACCATTCAATATATGCTGTTCTTGTCTGCATTGTACTGCCACTGAAGCACTCAGCATAGCAGCACAAGAAGTATAGGTCTACCACACTATTTGTTGGGTTTTTTCCAAGGCCTCACTGCATAGTCTGCACTCCAGATCTTGTCTGGTGTGGTAAATCCGTGCTTCTATAGATGTGGTGCTTGGTGCCTGTTTTTGTGCTGTTAGGATCAGTGCTATCTTTTAGTCCAGCCTTTCCAACCATTGGAAGGATTTCCCAGTGTCAGACACCTCAGTTATCTGTCAAGAGTACATCCCATGCAGAATCTTGTCTTGCTAGGGCACTTATTCTGCTTGATCTTCATCCCACATCTGCTGTTGTCCCAGGCATTCTTTCAACGTTCATATTTGGGTCCTGTCTTACTGATGTACTCCTGAAATGTTTTGAGGACAACAGCTTTGACACTCATCACACCCTGCTTGCTCTTTCTGTGGATGGTATATAGCCTCTGGTTATAAATGTTGGACTCAGTATGGAACCCTCCATACATTGTGAGGAGCTTCCAGATCTTCACATTGAAGCCTCCCTGTCCTCCTTTGACCAGCTTACTATACTGGTATCTGATGACTGGCAGGGCATACTAGTTGATAGCATGGAGCTGTAGCATTTTTCTTACTTACAAGCTTACCTTGTCCAATATATCCCTGCTTAGTTGCCTGTCTCAAAAACTGAGCTGAAATTAGCACAATGGATAGCAGCAACATCCATACAAAAAACAACAGATACATGGCTAAATAAGGGTTTGGCCACTCTTTAAAAATGCACAAAAACATAGGTGCAGAAGAAGAAAGGAGAGGACTTGCTATATGGAATTGAATTTGGAGTGCTTGATTTCTGAAAGTCTGTAGGATTGAGAAAATAGTGTGACTGGCTTCTACTGATTTCTCTAAAACAGTTAGAAACCAAAGAATTCGGATTTTTAAATGATGTACAAAAAAGAAAAAAGACATCCAAATAATAAGAAATGGAAGCAAATTGTGACTTAACTGTAATTTCGTTCAGGCAAACATAATAGCTGTATTTTAACTAAGTGAGGAAGTAATATAGATTGATTTTAAGTTACTATAAACTTCACTAATTTGACATCTTCCAGATACGTTATAATTACAATACCTAAAATTCCTAGCAAGAGACATACTCTTTGCTATTGTTTGAGAAAAACTTAATAATGAAGATATTAAGAACAGAAGATATTCCCAAGCAAAAAACTGCCTTCCCTTCAGTGTATACATTATTTTATTAAAACAGATTTCTTTCTAACAGCTTTATAGCAGAGAATCTAATGAAAGACAAAAAAAAAGCCTCTTGTGATGTAACTATATTGAAAGAAAGGGAATTACAAGGAGATTAGTTTGCAAGATTTAATTTAACTGAAAATCTGTTTTAAACTAGACATAAATTGAAATGGGCAAGGGAGAAATGTGGATCTATAGGATTGCTTTGGTACTGTATATAAAGAAAGCCAAGAACATTTTTGCCCATAACCAAATGAGTGGTTATATAATCTCTTACAGGTATCTCTCACAGTATTTAGGATCTCTGTAACAAAGAGTATACAAAACTGAGAGCCAACAGCACTCCTGACACAGAAATGATTACAAATGGCTTTATGAGATGCTTTCTGTTACTTATCAAATTTTTATAGTGCCTCATATGTTAAAATCAAGTTCCTCTGCAAAGTGACTAACTCTCCAATAGTCATATCTTATGCAACAGCCATTTATAGTAGACTATGAAGAAAGTGATATATGATTGATTTTTCTTTCCTAGTGGTACGTAAGATGTGATATTTATATTTGCTTTATCAAAAATAAAATTGCTCGTATACTCCATTGTAGCAGTATGGAAGCATTTGTTACTATTGAGATTCACAAGAAAAATCAATTGATTTCACTATTAAAGTGGGGTCCAAGAATCAGAGAAACTGGATGGCAAATCTGTTTAAAGATTCCTTGTAGATGGAATATTAATTAATAACAATCATTACCACAAAAGTCTAATCTATTTGATAAAATACCATCCTAAGCCACACATTTGTTTCTTCACAATGAGATTTTTTTCAAAGCAAGTATATAAGTTACAATCAAATACTAACATAATTAATGAGATTTCAGGAGTTAAAATGTATACATACATACCTTGGATCAAGGAGACTCTTCAAAAATTGGAAAAGTAAATGTTCATCCTGACAAGAAAAGGTAGGAAAGCAAAGTGAACACAGTGTTTAAGATTCAACTATTCTTAATATTTTAACAGATTTAGTGATTCAGTCTGCTTATGATTTCCCTACAAATTTGGTATACAGGTAATCCTCAATTTACGACAGTTCATTTAGTGACCTTTCAAAGTTGCAATGACACTGAAAAAAAGTGACTTTTGACCGTTTTACGACTACTGAAGCATCCCCATGGTTATGTGATCAAACTTCAGATGCTTGGCAACTGACTCATATTTCCGATGATTGCAGTGTCCTCAGGTCATGTGATCACATTTTGTGACCTTCCGACAAGCAAAGTCAAGGGGAAGCCAGATTCACTTAACAACCGTGTTACTAACAAATGCATCAATTCATTTAACAAGAAAGGTCGTAAGAAAGAAAGAAATTTAACAAGAAAGGGCAAAACTGTTTCACTTAGCAACATAAATTTTGGGCTCAATTGTGGTCGTAAGTGGAGGACTACCTGTACTTGATCTATTATGAATATGAATGATATTCAGCAGTTATAGAACAGAATATTCCAAAGCATTAAATCCATTTAATATTCACTGGCTAAAGATAATAACATGTCTAGATTCAAAAACAACTGCTTCTACAAGCACATTACATTATTCAACATCCTCAAGCTATTTTAAATTGGTACAAACAGCAGGTATTCAAATACATGGCAGCATAACTCAGGCTTCCTATTACAGCCACTGTCTGTCACAGAACACCTGAATACTGCTGGGAATTCTGGAATATATGCAAGAATATCTTCTCAACTGATGTTCAACCTCGCACTCTGTGTGTCCTCTACAATGGGCTTAATCTTCCCTAAAGATTACATTATGTATCAGAAGAAAGCAGACCCATTTTAATGCAGCTTGTTTGCTACTGCCAATGTTCTCACTGGAGGAACACCAATAAGCTTCAATCTATCAGTCCATTAAAAAAACCATTCTTTTTAATAAATCAAGGGCAGACTTCTTTTAAATATCTTCCTGCCAAATTCCAAACAAAAAATCTTGTTGCTGAGAATGAAATTTTTAAGAAAGCAGTATGATCTTAGATACTGACAATTTTGCAAAATTTGATTTCTTATCCTTTGTGACAACTCTCCTCAGAAATTATAGCAATAGCACTTAGACTTATATACCACTTCACAGTGCTTTACAGCTAAGCGGTTTACAGAATCAGCCTATTGCCCCCAACAAACTGGGTCCTCATTTTACCGACCTCGGAAGGATGGAAGGCTGAGTCAACCTTGAGCCTGGTGAGATTTGAACTGCCAAACTGCTGGCAGTTGGTGATCAGCACTACTACATTCTAACCACTGTGCCACCGCAGCTAAATTATGTAGTGCCCAGTTGACTGAGCAACCTGCATTATTTTAACCTATTCTTGAATTCTGTTATTTGACTGTGTTGTTTACATGTTCTCTCTTGCAATGATTGCTATTTTTAGTGTCACAGATCTTTGGGTTTAGTTTATGGCATGTTTCTTGACTGCTTGTTCCTTTACTGTCCCAAAGGTGCTCTTTTTTTCTCCTGGAGGCAACTGGACTTCGTTGTTTTTTTCTTTTGAAGACATTTCACTTCTCATCCTAGAAGCTTCTTCAGCTCTGACAGGATAGTACGGAATGGAAGGATTTATATTCCTTGCAAAATAAATAAATACTTCCATTCCCCACTATCCTGTCAGAGCTGAAGAAGCTTCTTGGATGAGAAGCGAAATGTCTTCAAAAGAAAAAACAAGAAAGTCCAGTTGCCTCCTGAGAAAGCACCTTTGGGACAACCATGACCTGGATGACTGAGAATCTCTACAGCAGGGGTGTCAAACTCATCCCGTGACATATCGGGACTTTCCCCCCCTTTGCTAAACTGGATGTGGGCGGGGCCAGCACGTGATACATCTGGCCTGTGGGCCACGAGTTTGGCAGCCCTGCTCTACAGATTTGTTCCTTTATTGTTAAATGACTGATCCTAAAAGACTGAAACAATCCTCAATTCCTATATCTTCAATCAGTTCTAGTGCTGGTTGCTGTATCTGTTGCCATTGGTTGGTATTCATATTTAATTTGCATTTTTGACTGTCAGAATAGAGTTATCAGTATACCACAGATAATTGAAGTTTTTTCCTCCAGTTTCAAAACCACACTTATTTTTCCCCCAACCCCTTATTATATATTTACTGTGTAGATTGACTAAATGAGGCGAAGAGCATACAGCCTTGTTTCATTTATTTTCCAACTTGGAGCCAGTCTGCTTCATTATGTTCTATCTCTATTGAGGCTTCCTGACCTGTATATAGGTTTCTTTTTTTTTATTATTGAAAAAGTTTTTACAAAATTTTTTCCCCCCCTTTTCCCCCCCTCCTCCTCCCTCCGTCCACTCCCCCCTCCGTCCAAAACCACCCTCCTCCCTCGCCCCCCCGACTTTCCAGAGCAAACACAAGGTATAGTTCAAAAAGAAAACAATCATACGCTAAATTTTCCCTAACACAAATTGTAGTCCTCCCCTTCTTCTCAAATCCTAACTTCCCCCATACAAATCAGACATAAATACATCCTATCATTCAAAGGCAATCTGATATCTCTTAATCTGATATTTATTTTGCGTATATTCCATCCATTTTTTCCATTCAGTTAGATATTTTTCTTGTGTAGTGTCTTTCAAAAAGGCTGAGATTTTAGCCATCTCAGCCAAATTAGTAACTTTCAATATCCATTCTTCTATAGTAGGTCTGTATATAGGTTTCTTATGGGGATAAAGAAATCTTCTGGGTTTCCTATTTTTCTAATCACATTCCATGCGTTGACATGCTTTTTATAATCAATTCTTTGGGTTTCTCCTTTTTTAAATTTGTATTTTTATTTTATTCAAAAAAAAGTTAAAATACAAAGCTCCCAAAAATTGAAACAAACAACACCCCCCCCACAAAAAAACAAGACATTAAAAAAGGTGCATTGAAAAGAAAACAACAACACATATGCACATATTATCCCTCTGAGTTAAATACAGATTAATACATTACTAAACATTACAATATTGGTTCCCACCTCTTGCAAAATAGACCCCCAAAATTTTTAAACTGGTAAAACTATTTTCAAATGATATTGATTTCAATGATGTTAAGTAGAGTAGCAATTACCATCATTTATATACAGGCCTGTTATCTATATACTATATTCATGACAAAATAGTAAACAGGAAGAACAATAATAATATTGTTTTAGGCGACGCCCAGGGGAAGGGCCTTCTCTGTGGGGGCTCCCACCCTCTGGAACGAACTACCCCCAGGACTTCGTCAGCTTCCGGACCTTCAGACCTTCCGCCGCGAGCTTAAAACATACTTATTTAATTGCGCAGGACTGAGCTAGATTTTAATTTACGGTTTTTAAATTGGGTTTTATTTTCATATTTTTAATTTAGGCTTTTAGAATAAGTTTTTTAACTGTTTTTAGATTGTATTTACCTGTTTTTTAAATGCCTGTAAACCGCCCTGAGTCCTTTGGGAGATAGGGCGGTATATAAATTTAAACAATAAATAAATAAATAAATAAATAAATAAAAATAATAAAAAAGAAAGGCTAAAGTTTTAAAGCCCTCTGTTAACAAACTGTTATTGTAGTCAACTTGAAAATTTGCTACAGCATCTTTTCTATTCCAAATTCATCCTTGATCAAATATGCACATTTGTTTCTTAATGCCATTGCTTATCAACTGTTGTCTAAGTAAAAATAGTAAATTCCATCTCTACAATTGGTCCATCTTTCCAACAAAAGTCCAGATAGATGTGGTTTCCAGTTAAGTATAATAAATCCATTCTCCAATCTCCCTCAGTCCCCTTAAGAAAAACCAATTTGTCACTTCTCTATTCAGTCAGGCTTCTCGTACTGTAAAAGAATGCGGGCTTGAACTTCAAAGAGACATAAGTGATCAGTTCAGTTAGTTCTCCATCTGTACAATCCATATATCTTTGGTCTGAAACTTTCCTGTACCATACCATATTTCAATGTCCTCTTTCTATTTTTCTTTGATATTCTTTGCTTTGGTTACTATTTTACTACTGGTGTCCTTTAGCACAGGGGTCTCCAACCTTGGTCCCTTTAAGACTTGTGGACTTCAATTCCCAGAGTCCCTCAGCCAGCAAAGTCAAAAAAAAAAAAAGGCAAAGCAAATCAAAAAAAAAAAAAAAGCAAAGCAATTCTGGGACTCTGGGAGTTGAAGTCCACAAGTCTTAAAGGGACCAAGGTTGAAGACCCCTGCTTTAGCATATCAATACAAGGTTGAAACCTCCTTTTGCATTCACAAATCTTTTGAAAGACTTTGTTTTTCAATGTCTGTTTCCATCTTCAATGCCTTTACATTACATTGTTGTAATATTGTTTTTGTATCTTCTAACAGCTCTCTGAAATTCTGTCTTAAGTTCCTCCCTGAGATGTGTTTCTTTCTCAGCTTTGGCATCTCTTTTTAACCGTATACATGGTTTGTTCTGGCAATCACTTTGCTTTTTTTTAAAAAAAAATATCATTGTTGACAGTCTCTTTTTTACACTTATCTTTACAATTTCTTTAAGTTCATTTCTCAATCAATGAAGTTTAGGAGTTCAAAATAACTCCAGATGTACTCTTTAAAATAGCAGATACATGCTTAACGTCATATTGTTGACTGGCTTTCTTCTTCTTTAGCTTATCTCTAAATTTACATAAGCACCTGGCTATGTGTAATACTATAACAGAGTTTTTCCATCTGCATTTAGCAATAATATGCTTAATTTAATTTTTATGTATCCTAGCTGATGATGTCCATATATATGGACATTTGCTTTGGTTATTTGAGGGCTGTATTAGCTATGGAGAAATTGTTAGAATTGTAGAAATTAGTAAGTTCTCCTGCTTCATTTTGATTTGCTAAGCCATACAATCCATCTACATTTTCTTCCCAATATTTCCAACTTTGGTATTCCAGTCTCCAGTCATAAGAAGCCCATGTTGCTTGCATATTCTATCGATTTCAAACTGAAGAGAAGTACTAAGCACAAGACATTCCGTTTATTTAACTGGCATTATAGAGGTAAATCTGCGCATGTCTAAGATGGCGCCGCGCCGCTGAACAGCTGTTGCGGCGACGGGCCTATTTTGGACCCGACCGGGTCGGGGGGGGTCTTTTTGACAGCTTGGAGCCCCCGCCCGGGTAGAGGACAGTGCGACGGGTCGGAGGATGGGCGGATTGAGGCGGGGTGGCTCAGGAGGAGTCCCGGAGCGCTCTCCCTCCGGCGGTGATATGGCCGACGGCGGTAGCGGCAGCGGCCCGGCCTTTTCCAGCGGCGGCGGCGGTTGGTTCTCCGGCGGCGGCAGCGGCGGCCCGGCTCTGCTCTGCTCTGGGAGGGGCCTTAGAGCCATCTCCCCTCGCCCCTTTGACTGCGGTGTCGGTGGTGTGGGCAGCCTGGCCTTTTCCAGCGGCGGCGGCCGAGTTCTTCGGTGGCGGCGGCGGCCTGGCCTGGCGTTGCTCCGGGAGGAGCCTTGGAGCTCTCTCCCCCCGGCGGCGGCGGTGCTGTCGGCAGTGGCGGCGATGGCGGCGGCCTGGCTGGACCGGTCTGGCGAGGGCCTAGCCTGTTGGTGGGCGACTGGGTCCGGCGAACTGGCCCAGTAGTTGGGGCTGGTGGCATGACCCAGCAGGCCCGGCGGGTGAGTGGCCTACTCCAGCTGGCGGCCTGGCTTAGTGGCCACGAAGAGGCCCGATGGTCGCCTTCTTTGCCACCCTGAAGGTTGTCCACGGGCTTAGGGGACGCCCTCCCTATCACCTAGAGGACATCTATGGCCGTCTGTGGGGGCTTTTTGAGTTCTTTGCCCCCCCCGGACTTTGGGTGAGAGGCGCCTCGTCGGTGGAGCGGCTCGGCCCATTAGGCACGTGCTTCGGCCTCTTTGTCAACTTGAAGGACGACCACGGGCCATGTGGGCGCCTTTTTATCACCTTAGAGGATGCCCATGGGCTGGCTGCAAGGGGACCTTTTGAAGATCTTTGGCCCCCAGTTGGGTGAACTGAGGATGGTCCTGGACAATCCTAGCTTGACTACTGTAGGACTTCATCCTTTTCCCCCTTCCCTCGTCCATAGACCACCCCTCGGGATTGGATATGAGGGGTTGGTGCTCTGACTTAATCATGGCGGTTTTTCATCCACCGCCTAAGAACTATATCTCGTCTGTCTTTCACCCGGAATTACTGGTGTGTCAATTTTCATCTTGACAGGTCCAGGATGGGTCCGCTTGCCGGACTCTTATCATGCGGATATTTACAGCGGCTGACCTTCTTGCCCTGTGAGATTCCCCTCTCTCGCGAGTTTGGCCCTCCACATTATCGAGGGCCCATCTTGAGGATGGGTTTTGGAACCCCGAGAGATGGCATGCCAAAAATAGGAGACTCAGGGGATTTTTAACTAATTGTTTTAATCGGTTTTTTAAGGGGAGTTTTAATGGGAATTTTAAGGGGAGGGTGGGGGGGAGGGATTTGACGGGTGGGGGAGAGAACCCGTCGGGGAGGGATCCAGCCCCTGTGCTTGTTCGCGGCACTACTTCATCTGGTCTGAAGGCAGGGGGGGAGGGCTCTGTTCCAGGACTAGAGGGTTGTTCGATCTGTACGATAAGTGGGAGAGGCAGATATGGCGGAGGGGGGGGGGCGTATCGAGAGTTGGGAGCACGTGTTCGATGTCTGAAAGCGATCACGTGCTCCGGCCCCCCAGTCCCTACCCGTTCCTCGGGCGGCCATGATCCTCAGAGCTTGGATCTTCGGCTGATGTTATGTAATGCCCGGTCCGTGGCTAATAAAGCTCCCCTGATTTGCGATCTTATTCAGGAGGAGTCCGCGGACCTTATGGGCATTACGGAGACCTGGTTGGGTCCAGGGGGGGGGGTTCCCCTTGTTGAGCTGTGCCCTCCAGGTTTCCGAGCATTTCATCAGCCAAGGGCCCAAGGTAGGGGTGGGGGGGTGGCGGTTGTTATTAAGGAAGATCTAGAGCCGAGGGAGGCCACTGTTCCTCAGATTGCCGGCTGTGAATCCCTCTATGTGCGGTGGGGCCATAGGAATCAGTTGGGCTTGTTGATCGCGTACCTGGCTCCTTGCTGCGTGACCACAGCCCTGCCTGAGCTGTTGGAGGTACTTGCCGCTGTGGCGGTTGAGACCCCCAGACTTATAGTCATGGGGGATTTCAACCTTCCATCAGCCGGCTTGTTATTGACGGCAGCTCGGGAGTTCCAGGCTTTCATGACGGCCTTGGACTTGATTCGAGTAAATGATGGCCCTACGCACATGGGGGGAGGCATGCTGGATCTGATTTATATCTCTGGACAGTGGTTAAATGATCTGGAATTAGATGATTTAGTAACAGAACCAATGTCATGGTCCGATCATTTTCTCCTTCGCCTAGACTTCCGAACTGCCACTCACCATCGCAGGGAGACGGAACCTATACGTTGGTTCCGTCCCAGGCGCCTGATGGACCCCGAGAGGTTCCTGACGGAGCTTGGGCCATTCCCTGAGGATCTGGCCCATGGCACGACTGAGGAACTAATCGTGGCCTGGGAACAGGCCGCGGCTGGGGCCTTGGACCGTGTCGCGCCTTTGTGGCCTCTGACCCGGCGCAGATCTTGTCCGGCCCCTTGGTTCTCCGAGGGGCTGAGGGAGATGAAACGCCGGAGAAGACGCCTAGAGAGCACCTGGAGGTCCAGTCGTTCCGAAGCTGATCGGACACTAGTTAGGTCCTATTCTAGGACCTACCTAGTGGCAATGAGGGAGGCGAGGCGTTCTTACACCTCCACCCTCATTGCGTCGGCAGATAACCACCCAGCCGCCCTGTTTCGGGTGACCCGCTCCCTCCTTCATCAGGAGGTGCGGGATGACCCTTTGCAGGGACGAGCCGAGGAGTTTAGTGGTTATCTATACGATAAAATCGCTCAGCTCCGGGACGGTCTGGACCGAAATTGGGATGATCCAAGCGAGGGAGAGGAGGCACGTCTTGTCGAGTCTGTTTGGAATGAGTTTGACCCTGTGGCTCCCGAGGATGTGGACAGGTTGTTGGGGAGGCTTCACGCCACGACATGTTTACTGGACCCGTGTCCTTCCTGGCTGGTACTGGCCACTCAGGAGGTGACACGAGGCTGGCTCCAGAGGATTATCAATGCTTCTCTGTTGGAAGGGGTTTTCCCTGCCGCCTTGAAAGAGGCGGTGGTGAGACCCCTCCTCAAGAAGCCCTCCCTGGACCCAGCTATTTTGGGCAATTATCGTCCAGTCTCCAACCTTCGCTTTGTTGCGAAGGTTGTAGAGAGTGCTGTGGCGCGACAGCTACCCCAATACCTGGATGAAGCCGTCTATCTAGACCCGTTCCAGTCCGGCTTCCGACCCGGATACAGCACGGAGATGGCTTTGGTCGCATTGGTGGATGATCTCTGGAGGGCCAGGGACAGGGGTTACTCCTCTGCCCTGGTCCTATTAGACCTCTCAGCGGCTTTTGATACCATCGACCATGGTATCTTGCTGCGCCGGTTGGGGGGATTAGGAGTGGGAGGCACCGTGTATCGGTGGTTCTCCTCCTATCTCTCCGACCGGTCGCAGACGGTGTTGACAGGGGGGCAGAGGTCGACCACGAGGTGCCTCACTTGTGGGGTGCCGCAGGGGTCGATTCTCTCGCCCCTTCTGTTCAACATCTATATGAAGCCGTTGGGTGAGATCATCAGTGGCTTCGGGGTGAGATACCAGCTGTACGCTGATGACACCCAGCTGTACTTCTCCACCCCGGGCCACCCCAATGAAGTTGTTGAAGTGCTGTCCCAGTGTTTGGAAGCCATGCGGGTCTGGATGGGGAGAAACAGGCTCAAGCTTAATCCGTCCAAGACGGAGTGGCTGTGGATGCCGGCATCCCGATTCAGTCAGCTGCAGCCGCAGCTGACTGTTGGAGGCGAGTTATTGGCCCCAAAGGATAGGGTGCGCAACTTTGGTGTCCTCCTGGATGAACGGCTGTCATTTGAGGATCATTTGACGGCCGTCTCCAGGAGGGCCTTCCACCAGGTTCGCCTGGTTCGGCAGTTGCGCCCCTTCCTTGATCGGGATGCCTTGTGCACAGTCACTCATGCGCTCGTTACATCTCGCTTGGATTATTGTAATGCTCTCTACATGGGGCTCCCCTTGAGGTGCACTCGGAGGCTTCAGTTAGTCCAGAATGCAGCTGCGCGGGTTATAGAGGGAGCTACGCGTAGCTCCCACGTAACACCGCTCCTGCGCAGACTGCACTGGCTACCTGTGGCCTTTCGAGTGCACTTTAAGGTTTTGGTTACGACCTTTAAAGCGCTCCATGGCTTAGGGCCTGGGTACTTACGGGACCGCCTGCTGTTACCGCATGCCTCCCACTGACCCGTACGCTCTCACAGAGAGGAACTTCTCAGGGTGCCGTCCGCCAAGCAATGTCGGCTGGCGGCCCCCAGGGGAAGGTCCTTCTCTGTGGGGGCTCCCACACTCTGGAACGAGCTTCCCCCGGGTTTACGCCAAATACCTGACCTTCGGACCTTCCGTCGCGAACTGAAGACACATCTTTTCATTCACGCGGAGCTAGCTTAAATTTTATTGATTTTAAATTTTTATTAATAATTTTAAATGGGGTTTTAGTTTATTATATATTTTAAACTTTTTAGGCTAATTATAAAATAAGTTTTTTAATTTGCATTTTAAATTGTACATTGTATTGCTTGTTTTATTTTTGCCTGTACACCGCCCTGAGTCCTTCGGGAGAAGGGCGGTATAAAAATCAAAATAATAAATAAATAAATAAAAAATAGTTATGATTTACCACAGTAAGTTTCATGTAATGTCACTACACTGAGGCTACACTATTCATTTTATTCTACAATAACTAAAATATATAATCCAGTGCAGGAAATTTGCATGCATTTCTTTAGAAAGTGGTATTTTAGGTTACTGGTGGAATTCATCTTGGTTTACAGTTTGACCAGGAATGAATTTTGATAGTTGAAAATCAGTAGCATAGCAGAAGCACAGAAAAGGGTGAGTCGGAAAAACAAACAAGGGATTTTAATTTCTCTGACATGTTTGCAAACAAATTATTGCAACTTCTTTAAAAGAGCAGTAGAGCTTGATTTTAACATGAATCTGGATTTGTTGAAACTGGCACAGTAAATCAGGTTTTAAAAACCTGACCTTTGGTAAGTGATGCAGACTTCATAGAACAGAAATATGTATACAAATAGATAAATCTAGGAATTGTTAACAAATTAATTAGCTATATTGTCATGGCTAAATGTTTCTGCTTACACAACAAATCTAAGAGGAAATCAGAAGGATAGTTATAAAAAGAAATCTAGATAACAGCATTACTCTTAATAATTATGCATCCAATAGCTTTTGTATATAGACATGGGTGTGTACCTTATAATGATTACCTATCTAGAATCTCAAATCTGTGCTCTCCAAGCAGAAATTAGGTGCCCAATTCAGCCATTCCACTCTATTGAGCTGCCGTGCCATCAGTCCCCTCTATCACAAAGATCCTGCAGGAGAAGGACAGTATGGACAACTGTGGGATCTGGCAGGGTGAGAGTTGTAAACCATAAACACAAAGCTTTTGCAGTGTCCCAGTATAACAGATATAGTGCCCTTGCTGACCTTAATAGGGACACTAAAGTGACTGGTCAAGATAGTTGTGATACTGATAACTCAAACAAGCAGGGGATCATGGTCCGAGATGAAGAACTTACTTTGGAAAGGGGAAAATGTGAATCAGGTATTACACATCGGTCAGACAAGAAGGGCAGGGTATCCAAAAAGAGAAGCCACTTTCTGATTGGTGATTCAATTGTAAGGGATGTAAATTTAGGAGAGGATATGAAGGTTTTGAAAGAGATCAGATGTCTGCCAGGTACTACTGCCAGCAGAGACAAGAGTGTATTCTTAAGATAGTCAAGAATGCCAGTAAGGATTGTGATGTTGATGCTATTATACATCTTGGCACAAATGATCTGTCCCAAAAGGATGTACTTTCTGTGCAGAATGATTTCCAGAGCTTGCGGTATGAACTTAGTAGACTTATCTTTTCAGAGGTTTTACCAGTATATAAGGAACAAAAAGATAAAGGCCAGCATGTAGTGGAGTTTAATGTATGGCTAAAGGAGTGGTGTAAAAGGGAAGGCTTTGGTTTTATTAGTCATGATGTCTGCAACTGGTCCAATGAAAAACTGTACAAAAGAGATGGATTGCATCCATCAAAGAAAGGGACTGAGTTACTTAGAATACATTCACAGATTTTCTGGAGAAACATTTAAACTGAACAGTGAGGACAGAGAATTAATGGATATAGAAAATTTCTGTCCCCAGCAATCCAAAATTAATAAGATTATCAGTGCATGTAACATAGATGTCTGTGTGGGTAAGATTATCAGCCCTGCTATCAAGCAAAACTAAGCATTTAATAGTGAGTGCCATACCATATGCACTAGTCAAACAGGTAGCAAGAAAGTAGGGGCAGTCAGGCACAACATGGGTTATGTAGACAGTAAACATAAGGTCAATCAAAATGGACTCAAATGTCTATACACCAATGCACAGAGTATGAGGAATAAACAGGGTGAATTAGAAATTCAAGTAAATGAGGGCAGATATGATATTGTTGCCATTACGGAAACTTGGTGGGATGAAACCCACAAATGGAACGTATAGCTAGAGGGATATAAATTATTTAAAAGAAATAGACCAAATAAAGAGGAGGTGGAGTTGCACTATATATAAGAAATAACTACGTCTCTACAGAACTAGAGCACAACAATGATGAAAATTATCTTGAATGCCTTTGGGTCAATATTAAAGGGGGAGAAAATGATATTGCCATAGGTCTATACTATAGGTCACCCAACCAAACAGAGGAAGTAGATAAACTTTTTGCTAGTCAGCTAACTAAGGTATGTAGGAAGCACATCACAGTAGTAATGGGGGATTTTAACTACCCTGACACCAACTGGGAGACAAACTCTGCACCAAGTGGAAGATCCAACAGGTGTCTAACAAACCTAGCAGACAACTTCGTTTCCCAAAAAGTAGAGAAGGGAACAAGGGGATCAGCCATATTGAACTTAATTCTCACTAACAGAGATGAAATGATAGAAGGTGTTGAAGCTACAGGAACCTTGGGGCAAGTGATCATGCAATACTGGAATTCAACATTATGCAAACACAAGTAGTAGAACAAAGTCAAACTAGAGTCTTGGGCTTTAAGAGAGCTAATTTCAATAAACTTAGAGAAAGCTTGAGAAGGATTCCATGGATGAGAATCCTCAAGGGGAAAACAACTCAAGAAGCTTGGGAAATTTTGAAAAGTGAGATTATAAAAGCGCAGTCTAGCACAATAGAAATGAAGAAGAAAAATAATAAATCTCAAAAGAAACCAGCATGGATGCATAAAGAACTATCTGACAAATTGAAAGACAAAAAGGTCAAGTATAAAAAGTGGAAAGAGGGCAAATAACTAAGGCAGAATATCAGCAAATAGCCCGAGCCTGTAAAGATGAAGTGAGGAAACCCCCCAATTCCCCTCCCCTTATCCCCCACTCCCCACCCCGACTTCCCAGAACAAAATGCAGGGTATCAAAACTAACAATCATAATCCAAAATAATTCCTAAATTATAATCTCTAGTCACTCCACACATAATCACACTCTCAATTCCCCTCTCCTTCAGAAATATATCTAATACAAAATATTTCCTAAATTTACTCATATGCTATTCGATATTTTTTTATCTGATACTTATTTTGAATATAATCAATCCACATTTTCCATTCTAAAATATATTTTTCTTGTGTATAGTCTTTCAAGTAAGCAGAAAGTTTTGCCATTTCTGCCAGATTTGATACTTTGAGTGTCCATTCTTCAATTGTAGATAATTCTTCTTTCTTCCAATATTGAGCAATCAAAAGTCTCGCGGCTGTTATTAAGTTCAAAATCAATTTAGTCTCTATAGCTGTACAATCCATAATTATTCCTAGTAGAAAGAACTGTGGAGTAAACTTAATCTTCTTTTTCAAAATATTCTGCATGATCCACCATACTTTAATCCAAAATGCTTTAACTTTTTTACAAGTCCACCATATATGGTAATAAGTGGCATCTTCACAATTGCATCTCCAACATTTAGCCTGTACATTAGGATACATACATGACAACTTTTTGGGGTCTAAATGCCATCTATAAAACATCTTATAAAAATTTTCTCTCATATTTTGCGCTTGTGTAAAGTTAACATTCCTCACCCAAATTCTTTCCCAAGTTTCCAACATTATTGGTTGCTGAAAATTTTGTGCCCACTTAATCATACAATCCTTAACCAATTCAGTCTCTGAGTCTATTTCTACTAATACATTATACAACCTCTTAATATGCTGTTGGCCTTGATCTCTCATTTGTTTTAACAAATTATCCTCAGCTTGCTTAACACCTATTTTTTGATCTAATTTCCATCTAGCTTGTAATTGTCCATATTGAAACCATGTATAATTTTTCCCTTCTTCCCCCATCTTTTCTCTGGATTTTAATTGTAATTCCCCCTTTTCCATACAAAGGAGTTCTTTATAGGTAACTACCTCCATCTTTTGATATATATTTATATTTTCTATCATGTGTCTGGATTGCCCATATTGGAATCTTTCCATCTAATTTATATTGATATTTCCTCCAGACCCTCAATAATGCATTTCTAATTATATTATTTTTAAATATTTTATCTACTTTCTTATCATATAATAAATAGGCATGCCACCCATATAACAAATCATAACCTTCTATATTCAAAACTCTTTCCTCAGTTAAATTAATCCAATCAGTAATTAATGATAAGACAACTGCTTCATAATACAATTTTAAATTAGGCATTTTAAGATCCCCCCTTTCCCTTGTGTCCTGCATTATTTTTAATTTTATTCTTGGTTTTTTGCCCATCCATACAAAGTTATTAACCCCCTTTTGCCATTCCTGTAATTTGATATCATTCTTAAGTACCGGTATCATTTGAAACAAAAATAGAAACCTGGGCAAAACATTCATTTTTATAGCCGCTATTCTTCCCAGCAAGGATAGTTGTAACTTCTTCCAATTCTCCATTTCTTTCCATACCTTCTGCCACAATACCTCATAATTATTTTATATAATTTGACATTTGAAGCTGTAATATATATTCCTAAATATTTAACCTTTTTAACGATTTCAAAACCTGTAGTTCTTTCTAACTCTTCTTTTTGTTGTATATTCATATTTTTAGTTATCATCTTTGTCTTTTGCTGATTCACCTTAAATCCAGATACTTTACCAAACTGACCAATTATATTTTTTAAACCAGTAGCTGAGTATATTGGTTGGGATACAGTAACAACCAAGTCATCTGCAAAAGCTCTTAATCTGTAATCTTGATGTTTAACTCTAATTCCCTTTATTCGATCGGAACCACGTATTTTATTCAGAAAAATTTCTAAAGTTAAAATAAAAAGTAATGGGGACAGGGGACATCCCTGTCTCGTCCCTTTCCCAATTTTAAAAGTTTCTGTTAACCCACCATTTACTATTATTTGTGCTGTTTGCTTCTGATATATTGCTTTAATTGCATGGATAAAATTTATTTATTTATTTATTTATTTTATTTATTAAACTTATATACCGCACCATCTCCCATAGGACTCAGGGCGGTTCACAGGCATATTAAAACAATATAGAACAATATAATAAATAAACAATTAAAACCCAGATTAAAACTAAATATTATCAAAGCCTGATCACTAAAACAATAAGAACCAATAAAACCCCCATTAAAATTTGGTTAAAACATTTTGTTCTTAGGCTAGTCCCGCACGCTGAAATAATAAAGTCTTCAGTTCACGTCTGAAGGTCCGGAGGTCAGGGAGTTGTCGTAATCCTGGAGGAAGCTCATTCCACAGGGCTGGTGCCACCACAGAGAAGGCCCTCCCCCTGGGGGTCGCCAACCTACATTGTTTGGTCGACGGCACCCTGAGGAGGGCCACTCTGTGGGAGCGCACAAGTCGTTGGGAGGCAATCGGTGGCAGAAGGCGGTCTCGAAGGTATCCCGGTCCTAAGCCATGGAGCGCTTTAAAGATGGTAACCAAAACCTTGAATTACACCCGGAAGACTACCGGTAGCCAGTGCAGGCCACGCAGGATAGGTGTTATATGGGAGCAACGCGGTGCTCCCTCTATCACCCGCGCGGCCGCCTTCTGGACTAACTGGACTAACTGGAGCCTCCGGGTGCTCTTCAAGGGGATAATAACCCCCAAATTGCATTTTTTCTATTACTTTAAATAAAAACTGCCAATCCAATCTATCAAAAGCTTTTTCAGCATCCAAAAAAAAGAACGCCGTTGAGACTTGGTTGTTTTGTTCCAAGTATTCAAGTAAATTTACAATTTGCCTCACATTATATCTCATCTGCCTACCCTTAATAAATCCTGACTGATCATTATGAATTATTTGATTCATCACTGGCATTAATCTATTAGCAAGTATCTTGGCAAATATCTTGTAATCAGTATTTAAAAGTGATATAGGCCTATAATTCTCTGCTTTAATACCATCTCGATCTTCCTTTGGTATTAACAAAATAAAGGGTGTCCTCCATGAAGGGGGAACATCCCCTCCCATTTGAATTTTATTAAATAACTCTAAGTGGTTCAACCATCTCATTTTGTAAATTTTTATAATAAACAGCTGTTAAACCATCTGTACCTGGTGCTTTACCAATTTTAAGTTGCTTAATTGCTAACAAAATTTCCTCTGAAGTAATTAATTGGTTCAGTTCTTCTCTTTGATTTTCTGTAAGCTCACAAATATTTTGTTGTTGTAAATATCTTTCTATCTCTGTATCATCAATCATATCCCTAGTATATAACTTACTATAATACTCTAAAACGCTTTTTTAATCAAGTTCTTTTGATAAACTTCCTTACCCCTATATTCTATTTTATCAATCGTTCGTGATTTCTGTTTTTTCCTTATTAAATAGGCAAGCCATCTTCCTGGCATTATTAAACGTATTATGTTTTACATATTGTAAATTAATTGCTACTTGATCTGCCATCAACATGTTAAACTGACCTCTTAATATATTTATTGATTCTTTTATTTTACTATTTCCTGGGCTATTTATCAATAACTGTTCTTTCTTTTTAATTTTCTCTTCCAATTCTTTTTTCTTTTTCTGCAATTTATTTTTGTATTTAATATTCATTTGTATAAGATTTCCTCTCATATAAGCCTTGCTAGCATCCCAAATCATCTCTATAGATGTCTCTTTTTTCATATTCATAATAAAAAATTCTTTCATTTGCTTTTTACATTCATTTACATTTTGTTCATATTTAAACAAATTCTCATTCAACCTCCATGATCTCCTAACCTCCTTTTCCCGATCAAATTCAATCCAAACCAGACTATGATCAGATAGAGTTCTTGAACAAATCTTCGTCTTCTTCACTCTAGAGTACAAATCATTAGAAATCAAAATAAAATCAATCCTCGAAAATGATTGATGCCTGTCAGAAAAGAAGGTAAAATCCCTCTCTTCTGTATTATGTTCTCTCCAAATATCTCTTAATTCCAAGTCCTCCATCATTTCAAAAAAAGCCTTTGGTAATTTCGCTTGACTTGAAATCTTCCTTAAACTTTTTGTCTTTTGAGTATCCAACACACCATTCCAATCACCCATTAATATATATGATTTATAATCCCAAAATACTATTCTTTTATGTAAAACTTGAAAAAATTTCTTGTTGTGGATTCGTAGCATAAATTCCTATTAATAATGTCTTCTTTCCCTCCAGCAAAAGTTCAATAGCAATATATCTTCCTTGCTTATCCACCTCAATTAATTTTGCTGATATATCCTTCTTTATATATATAACTAAACCGTTTTTTTTTCAAAGAGAAGGCAACAAAATGTACTCCCAGTTTTGAGCTTATCAAATATTTCTGGTCTAAAGATCTAATATGTGTTTCTTGTAAACAGGTAATGTCATTTTTAAATTGTTTCAAATAATGAAATACTTTCCTTCTCTTCTGTGGTGAATTCAAACCATTAACATTCCAAGATAATAGTTTAATTGCCATTATCGGCCAAAGGAAACTTTTGGAACACCAGCCGCAGATCACATTTTGCTTTAGGCCTTGCTCCTCCCACTGTTTCCGTTGTAGTAGTTGCCAGTTGTTGTTGTGCCTTCATCTCTTGTTCCTTGCGTTTAGCAGCAGCTCTTGTCAGCCTTTGTTCCTTTGAATCTGAACCCGTCGTAGGTATTTCCAACACTTGTAATAAATCTTCTTCCATCACAATCTGTTCTTGTACCTGCTTCACTTCTCTTCCTTCACTTCAGCCTCCTTCTTCTAGCTTCCAATGGGGAAGACTTCCAACTTTAATGCCTCAACATAAAATTCTCTTGCTTTTCCAACTGTATTGAGATGTACTTTCCTGCATAATATACTATTATACCAGTTGGAATATCCCATCTATATTCAATCTGACGTTTTTTAAGTTCATTCACCAGGAAGGCAAATTCCTTCCTAGCCCTTAACATTTTTGGTGGAATTTCCTTTAATATTAAAATATCTTGACCAACAACCTGTATCTTCTCCCCCTTATATGAGGCTTGCAGATCTGATTTCTCACTGTTCTATTTGTAAAATAAATAACAACATCCCTTGGCAACTTTTTTTGCCTTGCTATCCAAGAATTCATACGATATATTTTATCAATTTGATAAGCCACATCTACTGGACGGACTGCTAATATCTCAGCAAATGCTTCAGAAAAAATTTCCCTTAAATTCTCTTCTTTATTCTCTTTCAAGCCACGGATTCTTAAAGCAAATTCCATATTTCTATATTGTATCAAAACTATTTCATCATCTGTTTTTTCCATTTTACTTTGAAATTCATCCATTTTATTTTCTAATTTTCAGTTAAATTGCTTGATTTCCTCAACTTCCTCTTCTAATAAAATCACATTTGTTGCCAAACTTTGTACTGCAATTACAAATCCTTCTTTAACTTCTTTATTTCCCACTTGAATATCTAATATCTGCTCTTTCATTTCAGACATCTCATTAGTTATTACTTTAAATTTTTCTTGTATAAAATCCTTCAAGTTCTCTTGTAACACCTCTAAATTCAATGTTCTAGTCTCTGCTGTATGAGCTGGAGAGGCACCAGCTGATGAGATTCCAGAGCCCTTTGTTACAGTAGACTTTAATTGTTTGGCTGCCATCTTCTATAAAATTATTTATTTATTTATTTATTTCCAACTTAATATTCACTTTAAATCTTCTTAACCTCTGAAAAACAGTCTTTTAAAGCAATATTTAAAAATCTCCCCTAGATTCTATCAGCAGGTAGCACGGAGTTAAAGTAGCAAATAACATGCAATTTACCAGCGGCAGACAGCAAGCAATAAAAGTATCACTTTCGCTTTCCACTCGTTAGCTTGTTAACAATTCGCCTCCATTTTCTTGCTATTTTCAAGCTTGTTACAAAGTAATGGGGAATTGGCTTGGCTACTTGCATAAAGTTCTCCCACTTTCGTTCTGTCCGGTATAATCCTTTATTGTCCAAAATAAATCTGGTCGTGGTGATTGGTTCCGCCAAAGCAGAAAAATCCTCGGATCTGGAGCACTTCGGGTTGCTGGAGGGGACTTAACCCTTCAAACCCCTTTTTTCTCAGGGGTTTTAGGGAAGTTCTACCTCTACCCTGCAGCTCACCTCCTCTTCTCCCGAAGAGGGGTTTTTTCGAACCGCTGGATGGCAGATTCCACATAATCCAGAGGTTGGTGATCGTAAAGATCACCGCCATCACCTACGGTGCCAAACAGGAAGTCCGCCCAGCCGCCTTGTTTAGGGTGACCCGCTCTCTTCTTTCTCAGGGGGCCAGGGAGGACCCCTTGCAAGGTCGTGCTGAGGACTTTGGACAGTATCTGCACGATAAAATTGCTCAGATTCGGGAGGGGCTGGACACAGACTAGGTAGATTCAGACGGGGGGACAGGGGCAGGTCTTGAGGTTGTCAGCTGGGAGGAGTTTGATCCTGTAGCTCCCGAGGACATGGACAGGATACTGAGGAGGCTGAGAGCAACCACATGTTTACTGGACCCGTGTCCCTCCTGGTTGGTACTGGCCACACAGGAGGTTACACGAGGCTGGCTTCAGGGAATTATTAAAGCTTCTTTGAGAGAGGGTGTTTTTCCGGCTGCTTTGAAAGAGGCGGTGGTGAGACCCCTCCTCAAGAAGCCTTCCCTGGACCCGGCTGTTTTAGTGAACTACTGTCCAGTCTCCAACCTTCGCTTTGTGGCGAAGGTTGTTGAGAGTGTGGTTGCTTATCAGCTCCCTCTGTACCTGGATGAAACTGTCTATCTGGACCCATTTCAGTCCAGTTTCGACCTGGGTACAGCACAGAGATGGCTTTGGTCGCGTTGGTGGATGATCTCTGGAGGGCCTGGGACAGGGGTTGTTCCTCTGCCCTGGTCCTATTGGATCTCTCGGCGGCTTTTGATACCATCGACCATGGTATCCTGCTGCAGCGGCTAGAGGGGTTAGGGGTGGGAGGCACCGTTTTTCAGTGGTTCTCCTCCTTCCTCTCGGGCCGTTCGCAGACGGTATTGGCGGGGGGGCAGAGGTCGACCGCGAGGCGTCTCCTATGTGGAGTGCCACAGGGGTCAGTCCTCTCGCCCCTCTTGTTCAATATCTATATGAAGCCGCTGGGCGAGATCATCCGTAGTTTTGGGGTGAGGTACCAGCTGTACGCTGATGATACGCAGCTGTACATTTCCACCCCAAACCACCCCAACGAAGCCGTAGAAGTGATGTCCCGGTGTCTGGAAGCCGTGCGGGTCTGGATGGGGAGAAACAGGCTCCGGCTCAACCCTTCCAAGACTGAGTGGCTGTGGATGCCAGCGTCCCGGTATAATCAGCTGATTTCATCGCTGACTGTGGGAGACGAATCATTGGCCCCCACGGCGAAGGTTCGCAATCTGGGTGTTCTTCTGGATGCACGGCTGTCGTTGGAAGATCAAACGACAGCCGTTGCCAGAGGAGCTTTTTATCAGGTTCGCCTGATCCGCCAGTTGCGTCCCTTCTTACTCATGCCCTTGTTATCTCCCGTCTGTACTACTGTAACGCTTTCTACATGGGGCTCCCCTTGAAGAGCACCTGGAGGCTTCAACTGGTCCAGAATGCAGCCGCGCGGGTGATAGAGGGAGCAAGTCGAGGCTCCCATATAGCACCACTCCTGCGTAGGCTGCACTGGCTTCCGGTGATCTTCCGGGTACAATTCAAGGTATTGGTTACCACCTTTAAAGTGCTTCATGGCATGGGACCTGGTTATTTACGGGACCGCCTACTGCGACCGATGGCCTCCCAGCGACCAGTGCACTCCCACAGGGTGGGCCTCCTTGGGGTACCGTCGGCTAGACAATGTCGGCTGGCGACCCCCAGGGGGAGGGCCTTCTCTGTGGGGGCTCCAACCTTCTGGAACGAATTACCACCTGGTATTTGCCAACTCCCCGATCTCCGGACTTTCCGACGCGAGCTGAAAACATGGTTGTTTCATCGCGCAGGACTGGCCTGATAGTTTTAATTGGGAATTTTAAACGGGTTTTAAGGAGTAGCCTAAATTTAAATATTTCATTTAAAATTATTTTAATGTTTGTATACTGTTTTTTATACGGCTGTAAACTGCCCTGAGTCCTTCGGGAGAAGGGTGGTCTAGAAATTTAAATAATAATAATAATAATAATAATAATAATAATAATAATAATAATAATAATAATAATAATAATAATAATAATAATAATAATAATAATAGCCAACACCTCCAGAAGATAGGCTCAAGATACAGAAGGATCTTGACAGACTTGAACATTGGGCGCTATCTAACAAAATGAAATTCAACAGTGAAAAAAGTGAAGTTCTACATTTAGGCAAAAAAAAACAAAAAAAAATGCACAGGTACCTATATGTGGTACCTTGCTCAATAGTAGTAACTGTGAGAGGGAGCTTGGAGTCCTAGTGGACAGCCATTTGGATATGAGCCAGCAGTGTGCAGCAGCTGCCAAAAAAGCCAACACAGTTCTGGGCTGCATAAACAGAGGGACAGAATCAGGATCACATGAAGTGTTAATACCACTTTATAATGCCTTGGTGAGGCCACACTTGGAATACTGCATTCAGTTTTGGTCGCCACGATGTAAAAAAGATATTGAGAGACTAGAAAGAGTGCAGAGAAGAGCAACAAAGATGATTAGGGGACTGGAGATTAAAATATATGAAGAACGGTTTCAGACACTTGGTATGTCTAGTTTAATGAAAAGAAGAACTAGGGGAGACATGATAGCAGTGTTCCAGTATTTCAGGGGCTGCCACAAAGAAGAGGGAGTCAAGCTATTCTCCAAAGCACCTGAAGGCAGGACAGGAAGCAATGGGTGGAAACTAATCAAGGAGAAGCAACTTAGAACTAAGGAGAAATTTCCTGACAGTTAGAACAATCAATAAGTTGAACGACTTGCCTCCAGAAGTTGTGAATGCTCCAACACTGGATATTTTAAAGAAAATGTTGGATAGCCATTTGTCTGAAATGGTATAGGGTTTCCTGCCTGGGCAGGGGGTTGGATTAGAAGACCTCCAAGGTCCCTTCCAACTCTGTTGTTTGTTTTGTTATGTTATTTTATGTTATGTTATGTTATGTTAGTATAGATGAGTTCTTATAATGTGAAAAAGTTTTTTAATACAGTACTGTATTCTATTGTTTCAAAAAAAGCAACTGTTTTAAAATATAGACAATATGTATATTTTTGCACTGTGAAATTTCATACAAAGAAAAGAAACCATAAGACTGGATGAGATTTGACATACAACAATATGTTTCCTAGGTTGTTAACAACTTTTCTTTAAAATGGGCAATGTACCTTTAATGTTATTTAAATGCATATTTTTTTTATTTTAGATTTATTTTTTATTTTAGACTGGATTAGATTTTAAAGTTATGGGTTTTAAGGGGTTTTTTATTATTTATACTATTTTAAATTTGGGCAATAGAATAAGTTTTTTAATTGTTGTTTTTTAATTTGTATTTATATGTATTTTAACTGCCTGTGAACTGCCCTGAGTCCTTAGGGAGATAGGGCGGT
The DNA here is from genome assembly GCF_028640845.1 of Ahaetulla prasina. NCBI lineage: Eukaryota > Metazoa > Chordata > Lepidosauria > Squamata > Colubridae > Ahaetulla > Ahaetulla prasina. The sequence goes on along the minus strand of NC_080544.1, from coordinate 66,029,545 downwards.
ATACAAATTTGAAAAATAAAAAATAAAATAAAATAATTTTTTTTTATTCAAAAAGTTTTACAAAAAATTTTTTTCCCCCCCTTTCCGCCCAACCCCTCTCCCTTCACAAACCCCCTCCCCCCCTGGCTTCCCGGAACAAACACAAGGTATAGTTAAAAATAAAACAAACATATGCTAAAAAAATTTTTTCCCAAAACTATTATACCAATTCTCCCTCTCTAGCTCTGACTTCCTCCTTACATAACCAAATCCTTCAAAAAATTAACAATAAACAGTAATAAAATATATAAATCAGTAGAACAAATTAATCCTAAAATATTTAAAACCAGCTAAAGCATAAAAATCCAATCCAATTCAGAGAATATCTCTTTATAGCTTCTATAACCATATAACCATATAATTTCCCCAAGTCTTTCTTACATAAGATCTTTCAAGAATATTCTATTTAAAATTCAATACAACAGATTATAAAATTTATAAAATTTCAATAGAGAAAATTACAATATTATTTAATTAATTACAATATCTATTCAACTTTAGTCCTTCCTCATCAAAATCCAGTATATCCAAATATCTAGTCTCTTATAATCACAAATTGTCTTTCGGGGACACTAATATTTTTGTCTATTAATATTTTAAAAAAACCTTGTTTCAAAATAATACTTTTGTCTCTTGCCATTTTTTGGTGCATTAATCTCTGTCTTTCCTTCGTTGCTCCTTTTAAAAAGTCAATCACAATATTTCCTAGTAATTCCTTATGTCCAGAAATCCAAAAATTACTGCCGTATATTCCATCAGTCCAAAAAGAGAACTCTTGGGAAACATTAAGCTTGTGAGTCTTTTCCATTTGAGGGACAATCTCCTGTAGCACAAATTCAGGCAGCTCATCCAAACTATTTAAAGAAAACTTCTTTAGATCACCTTGTTTCTTCACGATCAAATCTTCATATTTATCCACTTTTATTTGTATGTCCTCCATTCCATTTTCCGAATAATTGCACTGGTTAATTTGCTCCAAACTCTCATCCAAAACATCCCCATTTTTTATCAATTCGTATTTTTGAATAATTAAATACATACTTTCTGTGTAGTCCTGTATAAAGTCACGAATCCATTCTTCTGAAAGAACCTCCATAACAAAATTCCTGCTGAGAATCCCCTTGTAAAGTACTTAAACAGCGTAATATAATCCAACAGTCCACAGTCAAACACAATAAGATAAAATCTCCATTCAGTTTCGATTCAACAGCAAAGCTCCCTTTGATGTATCGCTCTGCTTTCAGTTTCTCTAAAACGAAACTGAAGGGGGGGCGGAAGTCAGAAAATCAAAAATACTTGCAAACCAATAATTGTTCCTCACACTCGTTCCGCCTGCTTTTCGTATCCACAAAAAGAAATCAATTGCTAGCAGAAGTGGACACCTTCCTCTTTTCCTGCTTTTTCAGGAGCGCAGAGAATACTGGAGGTGGGGGAGGGGTAAATAAGGGGATTCGACCGTTCAGGACTTTGTATTACAAAAACAAAGCCCCTAGGGGAATCTACCCAATTCCTCCCCCTTGCTCTGTCTCTCTCTTTCAACCAGAGAGAGAAATGAAGCCGGGATCAGTTGTTAAATCCGGCTTTTACCATATTCAATGCGGAGTGCCATAAATTAGTACCCAGCGAGAAAGGTGGTGCCACCCAGAAGCCAAATGCATATTTTATGCTGTGAAAAATTCTGGGCATTTTCCAGGCTTGTCCTGTTGCAATTTAAAACACACAAACACACACACACACACACACACACACACACAAATGAAATATAAAGTTGGAAAAAATCAGGAAGGAATATTTAACAAGTTCCAAGGGAAGTAAAAAGATCAATATACAAGACATAAATATCACTTGAAGTTAGCTTCAAACACAGTTCTCCTAAAGGCATTTCATGATGCTATAGATTTTAGCAATATTGTACTACATCTGAGCTCATTTTATGAACTGCTCTGTAAGTGTTTTATGGAATGGAAGGAGCTGAAATTATGGTTAATACAGAAGCACATAGAAAAAAATCTTGTCGTCTAGCCAATAAAAGGATTTAGGATTCCCTGCCTTTCTTTAGAATGAAAAGAGAAGGAAGGAGGGAGGGAGAGACAGAAATGTGAGACTGGTTGGGATATGGAAAGCAGGTCTATTTAACCTGTTATATTTTTATCAGATTGTTGCCTCAAAAGACCTAATAACTACGAGAGGGATCTTGGAGTCCTAGTGGACAATCACTTAAATACGAGCCAGCAGTGTGCTCAGATACCAAAAAAGCCAGCACAGTCCTAGACTGCATCAACAGAGGGATAGAATCAAGTTCACATGAAGTATTAGTACCGCTTTATAATACCTTGGGAACAACACACTTGGATCACAGTTTTGGTTCCTATGATATAAAAAAGATATTGAGATTCTAGAAGAAGTGCACAGAAAAGCAGCAAAGATGATTACAGGACTGGAGAATGGTTGTAGGGATTCGGTATGTCTAGTTTAATAAAAAGAAGGTTTATGGATGACATGACCACACTGTTCCAATATCTAAGAGGCTGCCACAAAAAAGAGGGGTTCAACCTATTCTCCAAAGCACTTGAAGGCAGGACAAGAAGTAATGAATGGAAACTAATCAAAGAGAGAAGCAATCTAGAACTAAGGCCAAGGTCTGCAACCTTAAACACTCAAAGAGCCATTTGGACACGTTTCCCACAGAAAATACCAGGAGCCACAAAACCTGGGTGGGCATGGCCAATTCAACATCACTCACTCCCACCTAGTCACATGACCACCCCAGCCATGCCTACCCAGGTTTTGTAGCTTCCTGTGTTTTCTTTTCTGTGGGGAAACAGGTATCACACTCTCTCTGTCTGTCTGTCTCTTTCTCTTTCTCTTTGCTTCTGTCTATCTATCTCTTTCTCTCTCCCTCACTCTTTCTCTCTCTCTCTGTCACTCTCTCTGTCTCTCTGCCTCTCTCTCTTGTGTGTGTGTGTGTGTGTGTTCCCCCTTGAACCATTTCCAAAAACAGGCAAGGGTTGGTGGGGTTTTTTTTTTGCCAATGTTCTTTCTTCTTTGGGTGCTTTTTATCATATAATTTAAATCAAGAATCGTTTCAGGTTCCCAGATAAATGAAGCTCTTTTGTCTCCCTGCAGTAGCTCCCTGTTGGCTGAACCCACCACTAGCTGGCCCCGCCCATTACCCTCCCCTCCCAATCACTCCTCACCTGGCCTGAGAAGCTCTCCGTCCTGAGACACTGGTCCAGCCCGGCAGCGGTCAAAACTTCGCGTCATAATGGGCTCCAGGAGGAGGAGGGGACACCATCTTCCTCATTGTGAAGTGCCCTAAATTTAACTATGCTGTGAGAGCAGCGGGTAGGCTATGGAGGTGTTAAGAGCAGTGGCGTCAGCTGCAACCAGCCCAGACCAGTGTCTTGGGGCGGAGAACAAGTCGTGCATCTCCCTAAGCAACTATGGTGCGCACAGCTCTGGAATATGGAGCGAGTCTCCATCCCCCGCCATTGCCCTTACCTTCTCAGGGTAAGTGAGGAGTGACTGGGAGGGGAGGGCCAGGGCTAGCCAGCGATAGGTTCAGCTGACAGAGAGCCACAGCAGGGGGATGAAAGAGCAGCATACAGCTCTGGAGTTGTGGGTTGCCAACACCCATACTAAGGCGAAATTTCCTGACAGAACAATTAATCGGTGGAACAACTTGCCTCCAGAAGTTGTGGATGCTCCCACACTGGAGATTTTTAAGAGTTTGGACATCCATTTGTCTGAAATGGTATAGGGTTTCCTGCTTGCGCAGGAGGTTGAAGTAGAAAACTTTCAAGTTCCTAAATTCTTCTCCTAAAAATTCTGCTTCTTTCTAATCTACCAGTCTTTGATGCCAAGATAACAAAAGTACATCAGTTATTACATTTGTATGTGTGCATATGTATATATGACAATGGAGAGGGAAATGTACTTTAAATCAGTCAATTTCCACCTTTGAATCATTGTTACAAAATTATTTGAAAAATGATCTATTTCAGTTCAATGGGATCTAATTCCATTCATACAAATGTGTGGCAGTAAGCAAAGGTTACTTTTGAATACCTGGCTTTTTGTAAGCAAAGCTAATTGTGTTCTGTGGGATCTCGTATTGTTCTACTCAGAGACATAGTATGTTGATTTAAAAAAGAACAGTGAAATTAGTTCATAATATTTCTAACCCAAAGGTACTGTATCAAAAGTGATTAGAATCAGACCCTCGGATGTACAATTAAACTTTCATTTTAAAAAGCTGGCAAGAATATTTCACTTGGAGTTTCTAATGAAAGAGTATCATAGTCAAGGTGGAAAGCACATAAGTATATGAAATTTAAGTTCGAATGCTTTAATTCAGTAATACTTTCATCATGGGGCATCTCTACCAAGTACTTGGGAAAGCTGTGCTTGTTGACTGGACATATATCACCCCTTTTTAATTTAGAAAAAAAATCCTCTGATTTTACTTATTATAAGGATTTGTACACATCTAGACTTTTGAAAAATAGACTCTTTTAAGTTTAGGAAAGTGAAAAATTATTTTTTGTGATGAAACACTACACATCAATGTAGTTGCTTAATAAATCTTTACCTGTAGAATCTGAATTATTTGTTCAATCTCGTCACTGAAATGAATAGAAATAAGATCTGCTGTTTTAAAAGGACTCACTGATGTCAGCTCCTAAGCAAAAGAAAAAAAGGCTTTACAGATCCATGAATTTCAGGATTAAATACATGAAATTTTAATTCAGTTTGTGATATTTCAGAATTTACTCTGAATTCTATTCCAAATGTTTCTTTCTTTTTATATTAGTAAAGTAAGGTGATAAAGGACAGAGATAAGCATTTCTGTGATTATGTTTCTTTTTCTTCAGTGAAGAATAAATGTTGCCTGAGGGTATCAAATTCTCTATTCTGAATTTTCCATGAGTCTCATTGGCTTCTATGTACATTCAAGCAGTTTCTTTTACCTTTATGCTAAATAAGTATTCAGTAGGAAAGTGTTTTCAGAACCCATGGATTTTACTACAATTAACTTGTTTTCAAATGCATTTTATATTAAATTTCAATGAAAGACTATAGTCCAATTAAGATTAAAGCACTGGATGCATAATTGGTTAGTATTGCTATTTTATGCATATTTCCATAAAAAATTCTATGGAAATATTGTGATTTAGATATACATGAAGGATATTTACATTGGAAAGCCATTATCAAGAGTGAACATTTTAGCACTTTACTAATTTGCAGAACCAGTTTTACAGCATGTATTTGCAATCTACATATCCAATTTATGTGGCTAACAACTTAAACAGTAATTCATGCTTCCATATTTACTATCTAAAATAAGAATGATCACATGCATAAAATTAGGCAACTAAGAAATCTCATGGTTGTTTTCATATTTTCAGAAGCATCCTAGAGGCTAAAAAGAAATCGGTACTTTTCTTTCCTCCCACATTCATATATCCTATTTACTGCTAATGCTTTCCTCTAGCTGTAGTCAGCTGAGACTATTTACTAGTTTTTTCTCCTATTATAACTCCCAAGTAATACTACAGCTTTTAGAACAACTGTATCACTCATTATGTTTATGTTTATGCATACTAATTTTAGGTGGGTTTTTTTTGGTCATTGTGCAGCATGATCCTTCTGGGGCCTCTAAACGCCAAACCTGTAGTCTGTTTGTATGTATGTAGGAGGGCTGCAGTGGTATCCCAGACTTGTGAAACTTTCAGTTTGAACAAACACTTTGAAATCATCATCCTTCCTTATCCAGCATGATCTCTTCAAGTATGAAAGACTTTCTTCTTTAAAAAACATGCCACTAGGAAAATGGAAAACTATGTATCTTATAAGCCTTGAGGTCTATAGCTGGAGATAATTCTTGAACTATGACCGGAATTTGTATCATTAAGCATTACAGTCATAAAGCACAATATCACATGACTGTGTCTTATCAATACCAATTCCTGCAGCCCATGTTGCCGTTGCTAAGCAAAGCACGGGGGTTATCCTGTGAACATCTCCTCACAACTTCCATCAGCTTCCAACAGACAAAATCAACAGGGAAGCTAGCAGAAGATTGCTAGTCCCAAAGGCTTGCAAGCAGGCCAAACAGGGCTCCTGGATGGGAGAGGGAGCAAAGGGTGTGTGGGTGACAAAGAAAGCACAGAGTAAGCATGGTGAGGCTTGAGTAGCTGCTGTTGGATGCGAGAAGGCGTCTGAGTGGTGGCATGTCATGAGTATGGAGTTATGAGTATGAGTATGGAGTAGAAGTGAAATGTAAAATTTGTTACAACCGGTTCTGTGGGAGTGGCTTGGTGGTGGGGTAATGTGCCTAGATGGATGTGGCCAACTTTTTTTTTTACTTTTAAAAGCATTTTTTCTACAACCTCTTCGGCCAAAGAGGTTGTAAAAAATGCTTTTAAAGGGTTCTGACGATCCCAGCTGAGTTGCCTGATGCCAGAACCTTTTAAAAGCATTTCTCCTACAACCTCTTCATCTGAAGAGGTTGTAGAAAAAATGCTTTTAAAAGTTAAAAAAGAAAAAAAAGTTGGCCAAACTTTTTTTTTTACTTTTAAAAGCATTTTTTCGGCTGAAGAAAAAATGCTTTTAAAAGTTTTTTTTTAAAAAGCATTTGATGATCGCGCGGCTCAGCTGGGCATTGGAGGGGGGCAGGGATTTTTGCTACTGGTTTTCTGAACCACCTGCCGCCATCACTACCAGATCAGGTGATCCGGTCCGAACTGGGAACATTTCACCCCCGGTATGGAGGCAGGAGTTGGGTAGCTGCTGTTGGGTGGAATAGACGATATGAAGGTGTGAGAAAGGCAGGGGAGGTACAGCAAAAGTGCAGCAAGGCTTGGGGAAAATATCTGAGGGTAAGTGAGTGACGGGGTAATGTGCTGTGAGCACGGTGGAACTTGGTTAGCAATTGCTAGGTGGGAGAGAGTATGTGAATGGTAGAAGAGATGGAGCACTTAGCATAGTTTGGGGTGGTTGCTCCTGGGTGAGTGAAGATGTGTGAGGGTACTCAAATGGTGAGGGAGGTACAGCATAAATACAGCAAGGCATGTGGAGTGGCTGGTGCAGCAAAGGGAGGGTGTCTAAGGTGTGGCAGGAGAGGCATGGTGCAAGTGCAAGGAAGCTGGTGGGGGTGACTTGCAACCTTCCCTGTTGTTTTTTTCCTTATTAGAAGCTGGCAGTGAAGGTCACAAATTTTGATTGAGTGACCTTGAGATGCTGCAACTGTCAAGTGAGCTGGTTGCCAAGCACCCAGATAATAACCATGTGATTGCAAGGGTGCTGGAACAGTCGAAGCTTTGAAGTCCAGTTGTAACCACCACTCATTCAGTGTCTTCATAGTAACACTAAATGTGGATATTGAGGAGACTTTCAGAATAAAAACAACAGAGAAAGATGAACCATGGCTTTTTATAGTGAATCTTGAAATTCCATTAAAAATGATCTTGTTCATCTGTGGATATTTGATTACAAATGCTTTTAAACTATTCTGTATAGTGACTGATCTGACAAACCAAAGTATCTAATTAACTTTGTCAGTTAATGCATGAAGCTTTCTATCCTCAGAAATAATTATTCTTAATCAGATCAATTCCATTTAGAGACAAAATTAATTTAAATATTATAAATATGGTCTTATTCTGTTTTCACTTATATTAATTTATTAGGATATATCAGCTATACAGTATTACTACATATAGAATTTAAGACATATAATCATCTTATTTAAGACATACATACCTCAATATGTTTCATAGTTTTCTGCCACACAGATTGCTTTTCTTCTGTACTATACCCAGGAATGGAAAGAATATTGTGGATATAGGAGAAAACTTCTTCCTTTAAGAAATATATGGGAAAGGTTACAAAAAAGAAAAATATATTACAGAAATATTATTTTCAAATTAAATGATTGATCCTCATATATTACATGCTGAAACATAGCGCTGAAAATGTATCATTAATAAAGCAAGAAAGCACTGAAAATATATCATTTATGTACCATTTTAACGTTCGCCAATATTGCATTTTAGCATATTTTTATATAAAAATCTATTTTTAAAAAGCAAGTTTCTCCATCCTCCCAAAATATAGAAAAGCTGCTGAAAAATTAAATAGATTTCATCTGAATTTTCTTCTATAACTTGTACCATGTCGTGTTTACCTTTCTCAAGGGATCATGCAAGTAGCAATCAATTATCCTATCATAGCGATGTTCCCGTTCATACATAAATTCACAGATTTGGTAACTGAAATAAAAGAATTATAGTTAAGTGCTTTTTAGACATAAGCATCCTTAAAAAAGAGCAGTTTTATAAAACATCTCCTGTTTTTCCTATCATAATATTCGATGTTATTATTTTATTGCTTATTAAACATGGAATCAGTTTGGTGTAGTGGTTAAGGTACTAGGCAATAAACTGGAGACATGAATTCTAGTCCCACTTTAGGCACAGACAGCTGGGTAACCTTGGGCAGTTATTCTCTCTCAGCCCTAGCAAGCAAGCCACTTCAGAAAACACCTTGCCAAGAAAACTTATCCAAGCAGTCCCAGAAGTCAACACTGACATGAAGGCACAAGTGATATTAGACAAACTAATAAATAGATTACCTTGAGCTGTGCCAGCAATTTTTAATGTCATACTTGATAAATGTATTGCCTATCATTTTTTTAAAAAATCAAAAAATTATCTTATGAAAAAACAAAGCCTTCTAAATCAGTGATATTGAACCTGATAGTGAAAGGGGAGGAGGGGAATCACACGTGTTTCCTTTACCTAATCTCAGGTGCTTCATATACAGGGTTGCTGTTCATATCTTCACTTTTTTTTTTTTTTGAAGTTAACTACAGTATCTATTTTACCTTCTTTTTTTGCTGGAAATATCAGTTAATTGTCTTTGTGACCTGAAGAAGCTTAGTTACTTAACACTGGAGAAAATTAAAGAGAGTTCAGCTAGCACTAGAATTTTATTACATGAATTACATGCAGTATTTAAACAGTCAAGTCAGGAATATTTAAAGTCACACTAGTACCAAAATTATAAAAATAAATAAAAAAGAGGAGACAAGCTTGATCCAAAGAGAACAACAAATGTTTTATATTAGCAACTCAAATCCATGCTAAAGACATGAGATCATACAATTTTTTGCATTATTTGTTCAACCAAAATAGGAATTAATAGGATTTAAATGAAGCTCAGATCACACTGGAGGTCACAGTACTGCAGGATTAAAAATAGTTTCAAAGGGTCCAGAAATTGTCTCTCAGCACTTTACGCCTCTCTACAGAATTCATTTAACAACTGGAATTTCTATTTTCAAACAGTGGATGAGGATCAAATATTTGCTTGCTTTTTTTTTAACAGTAAATTTTGGAAGAACTTTCACTTTAATCTGACAATATTCCGTACTTGATGAAACGTACACACTTTCCTAGAGGTTCTCTAATGCTATCTGATAATGTAATCAGCATCTTCAGAACTGCCAATTTCTAGTGGATTCTGCCACTCATTAACATCTAAAAGATTATGTCCCTGTGGGATCTGGCTTTCACTGTGCAGCTTCCTGTCTCTGATATAGCATCTTCCTAGCGATCATACTATCCTTCGGGTTTTCATTTCTATAAAGTCATTAAAACTTGGCAGTTTCAGTATGTGAAGGATGAAATGGATCATTCTTTTAGGTGAGAAAATGTTTAAGTATTCTGACTGGCGCTAAAAATTTGATGGGGTGTGTCTATTTTATGGTTATTGTACAATTTTAACCTAATTACAGAATGAGTTATACAAACTGTTCAGTCAGCTATGAGCAGAAGTAAGCCTTGTAAAATAATACAGGACAAATAGATTTATAAATAATCATTCTTCCCCTTTTGTTTTCCTAACTTGAACTGCCTGAAACTGCAAAGCAGAGATTTTGTAAAAGTTTGCTTACTATAATAAAGGCATTGCTTCAGTGAGCTTTGGGTTTTTAATAGGCAAAAGAGTTACAAATGCTCTTTCATTTCACTGATAATGGAAATTTATGGTCAGATTACTGATGGAATTCCAGCACTCTAGTAAGGGTTTAAGAGCACTTTTAGTTTATAGTTTATATTTATTTTGGGGATATATAAAGGTTTAGAAAACTTAACTGTAACATAAACAGCCATTAATTTCCTTGATTAATTGGCTTATGCAATATAAATAAAATACCATGAATATGATATAAATAACAAGCAAGTTTGGAGTAGTGAATAAGGGGCTGGCCTAGAAACTAGGAAACCGAGTTCTAGTCCTGCTTTAGGCATGAAAGTCAGGTCGGTGATCTTGGGCTAGTTTTTTTCTCAGTCAACTCACCTCACAGGGTTGTTGTTGTTGTGGGGAAAACAGGAAGAGGAAGAGAATTAGCAATATTGGCCTTCTTGAGTTATTTATAAAGATATGGCAGGATAAAAATCAAATAAATAAAATGTATCATGTAAAAATATTAAAACTGATTATAAATAGAATTGCTAAATGGATATAGGTAAAATAACTCTTGTTAGCTTATACAATGAAATACTATGGAAAGGATAATTGGAAAGACCAATTTCTTTGTGAATATAGAGCTGAACCCATGTCATTTTCCAGCTTATATTAAGCTATTTACTATTGTAAAAAAGCACTTGGGTAGGGAGTTAATCAGACAAACTTGTTCAGATATTTTAATCTCTTAGAGCATAAATGTTGCTATGATTTCCCAGCAGCCTGATAATAGAATCAGTTATAAAAACAAATCTTAAAGGTAACAGACCGAGACTGTTTCAACATCTGGAGAAGTAAGATGTAGGTCAAGTTGTAATCACCAGAAATTTAATCTCATGGCCACAATTTTATACAATATAGTGTGCTAAGTACTGAAGTGCATCTGCAGTGACAAGGCAATGAGGATGAACACAGATTTCACAGCTGAAAGCAGTTGCCAAGCAACCACCTCATGTATTTTTTTTCCCTTCTGGTTCTATTTATCTTCTGCAGATAAAGGATTTCAGCCTCAATTTGGATCAAGTTAAAGAAGCAAAAGATTCCATCCCAACAATAAGAAAATGAAATTATAAGAAGAAGAATGTGATATATGGTAACATCCTCACGGATAATCCTCACAGATATATCTTTTAGAAAGCCAGAGATGCATGATTCTTTTCGTTAAAATACTGACATAAAAATCAGATAGATTGCAAATCATACATACTCACCTGTTGATTAATATAATAATATAATTGTAAGCATCCATAAAAAGGGGCTTCAGACATAGTTAAAAAGGCAGACATTGATTTATTGACCAGGTCTAAAACATGCTCTCTTAGCCAATTTGACTGTCATAGAATACCTTCAAGTGACATGATGGTATCAGGAGATAAATGGGATTAATATTTTGAGCTTTTTAGGTGTATAAAAACTGGGAATAGGAGTGGAAGACAAAACATCCCATTTCCACCCTTAACTCCCCAAAACTGTGAACAAGCCTCCAAGCAGCCTCTAACTTCAATTATTATTCTTAATTCTCAGAAAAAAAACCTGTCATTTTACTGCCAATACTGGTGGCACAATCCTAGTCAATGCCATGTTTTGTTTTTAATGTAAAATCTCAGCAAACTATCTAAGTTTATTAACATTAATATTTTGGAGTTCATAGTTGATATAAAGCTTAATTTTTAAAGGTTTTAGTTATCTAATTTACCAAAGCATTAATAATATCCAGTCAACATAAATATCTTTGTATTCAACAATACAATGTATCATTTGTGTTTTAAAATAATACTATTTGTATCTTATAATAATACAATTAAAAATTTCTTTTAAAAAATCCTGGATTTATCAGAGTGGTTGTAAAGGAGTAAAACAAATTAGAAATGGAACACAGAAACTTACAATTCAGCTTTTTCTGCCATTTGAATGAGTCTGTTTTCTTCAAACTGCACTATACCTCCAGCCTGAAGCAATTCTAAAAGAACCTATTAGCACAATATAATTATAAATATTGTGTTAAAATCCTTCACAAACCCCACAACATTTATCCTCTACAATAAAAGATTATGTCTACATATGAAACAAACATCAGACACCAGGGAGTAAATTATGTTCTTCCAAGCTTTGCTTGTTCATTGCAATATACATATTTACATAAGAAGAGACCTTTCTGACATGAAATTTAATTTTGGAATTTTTCAGGACAACTTATAATTTCTTAGTATGTATCTTGATTAAGGATGAAATCAAGGAGAAGCTATAACTTTGGAGTAGTTGATTAAACATGATCATGTTCCCAAGCATGATCAGAGTATTTTCCTGCTTCATATAATATGAAGATAATTTTCCTCTCAACCACATTCCGTATTTATCACAATCTCAATTCCATGCTTTAGCCCTCTAGTCTCATACAACTGCATGTCTCCCCTTTTCCTTCCTGAACTTCAATTGAATAATCAAGTCTAGAAAAAAAGTAATTGAGTCCAAATTCACTACTTTTCTGATATAAGCCAGCACTATTATCTCCAGTAGTGGGGATTTGGAAAAATCTGAAAAATGACATTATATACATAGAAATGTACACCTCATGATAATGTAACATACTTCTACAATCATTCTCTTAGTATTAACTATGATAGTGGCAACCAAACTATGAATGTTATATCATAATGTAATACCAGACTGTGTTATTCTGGGCTATATTTGATCATACTGAAACTCTAGTTTTGGTGTGAAGAATCTGAACTGCTACAATTTATGTGATTCTGAAAACTATTAATATGCCTTGATTAAATATATAAGCTCTTAGCAGTTTTCTAGAAGCTGATTGTTTCTCAGTGTGGAGTTCTAGTTTTAGCATTTCTGCTCTATAGTATGGTCATTTTTAGTAATGATCTTTCTTTCTTAACCATGAATCATTTTCACAGCATGAATAATATTATCCTAACAATTCATACCTGCTGTCTTTCAGAATGTCGTGAATCATCATCAGGACTGCAGAGAAATTCAAGGACCTGAGCAAAAAAATATATGTTGTTATATACATATTTCTGTTCCATTTCTCAAGCACAGTATCACATTTTACAAATTTATCTATTATAGCATTTCCGACTAAAGAAAAGGACATACAAATCATTACAACATTTGGGAATAGGATCCCAGCTTCAAAAATACCTTAATGCTGTGAAATGCAAATGCAACATCAAAAACTCAATACAATATGTGTTTATTCTTTTTCAGCCTCTCCTAGTTTACCATATATCCTTTCTAAAATCATTGCATTAAAATCTTCATAATTTATCTCAAACTTTCTGAAACAGCAGATTACAAATTAGATGGCATCACACTCATGTAACCATTTTATAATTCAACATAGACTTTGCCCATTTTAGAATAAAAATTCCAGCCAATTATGGTTCTTCATATTACCTGGTCAAATAGCATCCTATTCACAAACAATGTGTTGTTTGGCTTAGCAAGCTGTTGAGCAAGGAAAGTAAAAAGGCATCCAACTTGTGATGGGGTAAAATCAGAGTTCTCCACCATAACCTAGAAGGGTGAAAAATATATACATTTATTAATCATAAGAATTTAGGTTAGCACATATCTTCTCTTCAGATGGAAAGAACAAAAAAAAACCCAACACTGTACTTAAAAAAATGGTACAAAAATAATTTAAAATTTTCAGAACTTTATTGTAAACATATCTTCCGATACACATCAAGTGAAAATTTTTAAAAGGAACTTTCAATTCGCGTAAGGTTTCTAAGATAATGTTCCCCAAGCTTATCGCTGTAGGCAGATATAGCTGCATCACTAAAAGGAAGCAGTGTTTTTCTATCTTCTAGGTCGCAGTGACATTGTTCTGAACTTATCAGTGGGATAACACTGGGCATTGCTTGAACGATCTATAAAACAATTCAACCACCATAAATAACTAAAGAGTGGGGAGAGGCAGGCAGGTGATGGAAATGAATAATAGGGGAGGAAATCTCATCATTTCTCACTAAGGAGCAACGAAGCATTTTATCTTATGAAACACAACATTTCCTCAATTCTTACAACAAATCAAAATGTATACTTCATGTTTCTGATACCTATTCCTTTATTATGCAGAATATATTTTGAACTTATTTACATTTTGCAAACATTATTATTACTTATATAAGTATATACTTATTGTATAAGTAATAATAATGTTGATAAAATGTAAATAATATCAAAATATATTCTGCATAATAAAAGAATAAAGAAATTATAATTATAAACATATGATGTTATAGAATTTAATAACATATTTCATGAAAACCACAATACATATTTTATGTTTGTATATTTTAATTTATAATTGATGACAGATTGGGAATATTGACATAATTACAGGGAGTGGTCATACAGTTATCATCCATGCTCCAAGATCCAGATATTATGGTCAACTTGCATTCTAAATGGTAACCAGTATGTTATGGCAAAAACAAGTATATATACCTGTATATATTGATATTAAATAGCTATATCTTGGAAAGAATAGAAATAATATGAACATGAGATTTGGGATAACATAAACATAAAGGGGACAAAGAAGACAGACATGTGGCCTGATCTCCTTCCCCAACACGAGATCCAGAGAGCTTCAAAAGCTAAGTGTGTGATAGGTGATGCTATGTAGGGAGTAGATCCTAGGCATGTAGGGTCCCAGAGGATGGGATGACAGGAAAGACAAGCATTGTAGCATCCCTGTGGGTGGTTGTAAGGGCAAATGACTGCAGGAGAGCTGCAGCAGCTGTAATTTTAAAAACCAGATCGTAAGTAGCCTTGGGGTGGGGGTGGTCTGTCATAACTTCCAGGTGGCATTAACTGACCGGTCATATCTCAAGGACTACCTATAGAAGTGTAAAATATTTTGACCCAAATTATGCAAAGTTGCATCAGATCTTATATAGCCTTATATCATTGTACTCAGCTCCCTAAAAGAGTCTCACTTTTTCCTGGATTGTACAAATTCTGAAAAATTATATTTATTAACATTATATCCCACCTATCATTCAGTAACTCAAGGTGACATATATAGCTCTTCATCTCCCATTTTTTTCCATAGCTTACCTATAATTGATATCATGATATGAATTTGAAATCAAGCAGAAAAAGGCATGGCTCTTTTAAGGAGATGCCAGTTTTAATAGTAAGGATCAGCAAGATCTGAGGCACCTGATCTAAATATTTTGCATTTATAAGAATATATTAGTTTGTTCATGTTTCATCAATCAAAACAATAATTTGATGAAAAGAAATGATGAGGTAACAATGAATAAATAACGTGTAGAAAATGTTTTTCATTTTAGTACTTCAAAGTAAAGATTTTAAACATATTTTACTATATTTACCACTAAAACAAAGGAAATCTACCTTGAGTAATATGTCCACAATTCTCTGTTGGTATTCCACAGCTTGCTTGTCATTCTTAAAATCTTCAAATGTCTTTATCAGAAAATAATATTGGAAGAAAAAAGCAAAACTTCACATGCAATATTTTTTATATATTCAAGCATTCAAAATAAAAACTTGGCTTGAGAAGTTACAATATACTTTATTTTTATTTATTTATTTGTCACAACATCATACAAAAAGATTATGTAGTATATACACATATAAACATATATAGGAAGAAGAAAAGAAAAACAATAGGACAGGAACGGTAGGCACGTTTGTGCGCTTATGCACGCCCCTTATGGTCCTCTTAGGAATGGGGTGAGGTCAATAGTAGAAAGTTTTTGGTTAAAGCTATTAGGATTATGAGAAGAGACCACAGAGTCAGGTAAAGTATTCCAAGCACTGATGATTCTGTTGCAGAAGTCATATTTTCTGCAATCTAGATTAAAGCGGTTTACATTAAGTTTAAATCTATTGGTTGCCCTTGTATTATTGCAATTAAAGCTGAAGTAGTCTTTGACAGGAAGGACATTACAATAGATGATTCTGTGAGTTAAACTTAGGTCTTGTCGAAGGCGACGGAGTTCCAAGTTTTCTAAGCCTAGGATTTCAAGTCTGGTGGGATAAGGTATTTTGTTGTTTTCAGAGGAATGGAGAACTCTTCTTGTAAAATATTTCTGGACACGCTCAATTGTATTGATGTCAGAGATGTGGTGAGGGTTCCAAACAGGTGAGCTGTATTCTAGAATTGGTCTAGCAAATGTTTTATATGCTCTGGTTAGTATTTATTTTATTTATTTTATTAAATTTTTATACCGCCCTTCTCCCGAAGGACTCAGGGCGGTGTACAGCCAAAGTAAAAACAAAGATATATACAGTTTAAAAGTGTGGTGTGGTGTTTTTGGAAAAGAAGCTATGCAAAATTAGGTTTACAACTCTTAGAGCTTTTTTTGCTATGTAGTTGCAGTGGGCTTTGGCACTTAGATCATTTGACATGAAAACTCCAAGGTCTTTAACGGGATGGGGGTCGTCTGTAAGGTAATGTCCATCTAGTATGTACTTAGTTTTAGAGTTCTTTTTTCCTATATGTAAGACTGAGCATTTGCTGGTTGAAATTTGGAGCTGCCAATTTTTAGACCAAGCGGTTAGATGGTCAAGGTCGTTTTGAATGATAGAAGTGTTGTCTGTGGTGTTAAATAGTTTGACATCGTCAGCAAAGAGAACACAATTACTTGAGATATGGTCACAAAGATCATTAATGTATAGAATAAAGAGTGTTGGTCCAAGGACGCTGCCTTGAGGAACGCCACTCTTGACAGGAACAGGATTTGATAAAGCATTGCCAATTTTGACCACTTGTTGTCTGTTAGACAGAAAAGCAGATATCCATTTGTGGAGGGGTCCTGAGATGCCATAGGATGTCAGTTTAAGGAGAAGTTTATCGTGTACTACTGAGTCAAAAGCTTTGCAGAAGTCTATGTAGATTGCATCTATTGATTTGCCTTGATCTAGATTTGAAGTCCATATGTTTTGCAGTGGAGAAGTTGTAAGTTACATGATAACTTTTTCCTGAAACCAAATTGTTTGTTGGAGAGTAGGTTGTTAGTTTCTAAGTGTGAGGTAATGGATTGATTGATGATAGATTCCATGACTTTGCAGGTGACGCAGCAAAGGGAGATCGGTCTGTAGTTTTCGACTAAGCTGGGGTCTCCTTTTTTGAAGATGGGGATGACTGTGGCTAGTGACCAAAGTTTGGGAAGAGAACTGGTAGTGAAAGCTTTATCAAAGATAATACTTAGGGGAGACGACTTCCGGTGTCCAGCGGCAACGGACGTCTGGAAGGCTTCTCCTGCCTCCAGCGCCCGAATCCGGCCGCCGCCGAGGCCCTCAGGGGCCAGGTGTTCCGAAAAGGACACCTGCCGCACGGACGGCTCGCCAGGGGTCTCCCAGCCGACATACAGGACTGTGGGGACCGATGCTGGCGCGTCCTAGGCTTGGCGGGGTTTGGAGGCCACAGGCCGCGGCCATTATTTTGGTCGTCGCCTGGGCCGTTGTGCCCGGTGACACCGGGGCATTGGATTTATAACTGCAGCAGCCTGGTGGTGAACAGGGAACGGAGAAGAATTGAGGAGGAGAAGGGAAGGGAATATCGGTAAACGTGAGTGGAGTGCTCCGGAGTGCGGGGGGGTTTTTTCTCCCCTGCGGTTGGAAGGAGCACGAGTTATTCTGGAGAGAGGAGAACTTAAAATAAGAAGATTACCGGTTTTGTGGAGCTCTGGAGAGAAGAGGTGATGGAGAAATTTAGGAGGGAAGGTTTGAGGCCCCCCCTCCTTCTGGGGAACAGTGGTGGCGCCCAGCTTCCGCCTTCACTATGAGAATTTTGATGACATCACTTCCCTTCGGCTTCCTGGTTGACTAACTGTACTCTGGACTCGTTGCTCCTGTGAGTGCCCCCTGGTGGATCCGGAGGAAATTACAAGGATACTGTGCCTGCCTGAGGATTTTGTATTTTTTTTTTTCCTTAATGGCAAAAGGTCAGAGACCAACTGCTGGAGAGATGGAGAGAATTTTGGAAAAGTTATCTAATATGGACAAGAAATTGGATGAAATAAGAGCAGAAATTGTGACTATCCAAAAGGATTTAAAGGATACTCAACAAGTTTCAGCAGAAAACAAGCAGAAAGTGGAAGGTTTGGAGGGTGAGATGCGGGCAGTGCAGAAAAGAGAGGAGACGACAGGCAATGCTGTGCTTGGACTACAGATGGATAAAATGTCTTATTTCCTTAGGTTTCAAAATTTGGAAGAAGTGGACCAAGAAGACTTGAGAGATGTTGTGACTAAATTGTTGGGAGAATTTCTTGGGAGAGGTGTTGATTTCATGAATTGGGATGTGGATCGAGTTTATAGAGTTAATTGCAATATGCACGCACGCATGCAGTTC
Source organism: Ahaetulla prasina (assembly GCF_028640845.1). Classification (NCBI taxonomy): domain Eukaryota; kingdom Metazoa; phylum Chordata; class Lepidosauria; order Squamata; family Colubridae; genus Ahaetulla; species Ahaetulla prasina. Next base: position 66,011,118 of record NC_080544.1, on the reverse strand, counting down.
CCAGAGAGGTTCATGTCAAATTTGTGAGAAGAGAGACGAGAGATGAAATTCTTAGAAAACATAGGAGTGGGGCACTGATTTACAGGGGCAGGAGATAGCCATTCTGAGGCAGATTCCCAGACAGGTACGTGAAAAAAGAAAGAAATATTATTTTTTGTCAAGCAAATTGTACCAGAAGGGAGTGGGCTTCAGATGGCTGATGCCAGAGGGATTGATGATTTTCCGGGAGGGCATTACGAAAAAAATCAGTACAATTGCGGAGGCTACGGCCTATGTGGAGGAACACAAAGCCCTCCTGGAATCAGATGACCCAGGAATTGAAGAAGGGGAGGTTATAGATCATGGGGCGGAAGCGGCTGCCGCTGTTGCGGCCCTGGAGTTGGGTCAGGCTGAACCCAGAGTTCTGAGATCCAAAACTAGGAAGTGATAAAGATATTTGGGATTGTGTTGGTTTTCCTTATTCTCTTTAGTACGATATTCTGTTTATTCTTGACCCTTCTTTATTACGTATTTAAAATTTGTAAACTTAGCTACTTCGTGTTACCTGCTTGCCATATGGCTGTTGTATGTGTTAAAAAATTTGAGTAAAATTCTTATTTTAGATAAGAAAAATGAAAATTTACCATACCTGATATGTATTTGTATAAACCTTTTTTTTGACTAATAAAAACTTTTTGAATATAAAAAAAAGATAATACTTAGGGGTTCAGCTATATTAATGGAAAGTTTTTTTAAGAAATATGCACATAGACCATCAGGTCCAATAGAAAGCGATGGTTTTAAGTTGTGAAGAGCTTTACCAACGTTGTCTTCTGTGAAATCTATATGAGTTAAATCATCATAGTCATTGCTGGTTCGTTTGTGGAATGTTGGATATGTGTTATCGGAGTTAACAAAAACTGAGCCAAAGAAAATGTTGAAGAGGTTTGCTTTGACTGTTTCGTCATTGCATTCTTTGTTGTTAGAATCTTTTAGTGGTGGGATGGATCTTGAATCTTTAAGTTTACTGTTGACAAAATTATAAAAGGCACGATTGGAATTTGTGCGTAGAAGGTTTTCTTCTTGCTTGGTGTGGTAATTTGTGCATTCAGTTTTTATTTGGTTGCATATGTTTCTGTAACGGTTTCTGAAGTTTGTAACATAGCCTTTTTGTTTCTTTTCCAGAGGATTTTTTTTGATTGAAGCTTTTTTATTGATATGGGTAGTTTGTTTTTCTTGGACATGGTAGTCATTCGTGGTACATATAATTTAATGACTCTATTGATTTCAAGTAGGAAGATTCTATAGAGGTCATCAGCGGTTATGCAGGTTGCAAACAGATTTTGCCAGTTCAGAAGTGAAAGATCGTTGTTTATAAGGTCGTAATTGGCTTTCTTGAAGTTGTAGTTGGGAGTTCTGGTGTTATGACGATTTAAGTATGGACGATATTGAGACGAAAATCAATCATGCAGTGGTCACTGTTTGAAAAGGTTATTTAATTTGTAGTCCGTAAATTGAGTTTGGATTGTTGCAGAAGATGAGGTCAAGGCAGTTGTTGAGTCTTGTATTGTTAGTTACAAGTTGTTCAAGACCTAGGTTTGTAACAGCGTTGTATAGTGTAGTATGGATTGGGTCAGTTGAACATTCATTGGTTGTCCAGTTAATGAGAGGTAGATTTAAGTCACCCAGGAAGATAAGAGGGTATGGGCAAGAGGTAGTCCATGTTAGCATTGAGGTTAGCATATTTGCGTGGGTAATGTCATAGTCGGGGGCTCTGTAGCATAGTAAGAATCGAAGAGTAGTGTCAAGGGATAGGTCGCATACTATAGTTTCAGGAAGAGAGAGTTTATGTGCTACTTGGATATTTTTTAGATTCAGTGTCTTTTTGTAAAAGATAGCCACTCCACCACCTCTTCGGTTTTCCCGATCTGATCGATAGACTTGATATTCTTTGTTTGAGATAATGGAGTCAGGAAGGGATGAATTCAGCCATGTTTCACAAACAAAAATGATATCAAATGTGCCACTGTTTAATAAGAGGATAAATTCAGGTAATTTGTTGACTATGCTTCTTGCATTTATCAATTTGCATTTGAGATCTGATATGATTGGTGTTGAAGAGGTAAGGGGCGTGCATACCTAGTTTTGGGTGTTAGTAGGTTGGGGGTTGTGGACAATAGATGGTTGTATAGATGGTTGGATGGTAGTTTGGGTGTTTGGATGGATGGTTGTTTGGATGGCTGGTTGGGTGGATTGTTGGGTGGCTGTTTGGATGGCTGGTTGGATGGCTGTTTGGATGGCTGCTTGGATGGCTGCTTGGATGGCTGTTTGGATGGTTGGTTGGATGACTGGTTGGATTGTTGGTTGGATGGCTGTTGGTTGGATAGCTGGTAAGATGGTTGGTTGAATGGGAGGTAGGGGGATGGGTACTTGATTGAATACTGGGATGGCTGGTTGATTGTTATGGGTGATGGGGGGTTTGGAGGTGATTTTTTGATTGCAGGTTTTATTTTTTATGCAATCAGCATGGTAGTCGATGTATAGGTTGGATTCATCATTGTCTTGTCTTCTTTTAAGTTCTGTGCGAAGTTCACGAGAGCGTATCCTTTGTAGAAAGGATAGGTCAGGACGTGATCTAAGTTTACTGTAGGTAGGGTTGGATTTAGCAATTGAGTTTATAGTCTTTATGAATTTGCGTTTACTGTCCTCATTAGTGCATACTGTTCATAAGTTTCATGAGGAAGCTACAATTATATCTGAATCAAAGTGACAATGGATGGTCTCCAATTAAGAAAGACCTTTCGTCGCGAGCTTAAAACGCATTTATTCATCTGCGCAGGACTGGGTTAGTTTTTTTAATTTATGGGTTTTAATTGGGTTTTTATTATTTATTCTAAATTTTTAATTTCGGCCCAATTGAATAAGTTTTTTAATTGTATTTTAATTGTGTTTATATTGTAACATTATTGTGTATTTTATTTGGCTGTGAACCGCCCTGAGTCCTTCGGGAGAAGGGCGGTATAGAAATTTAAATAATAAATAAAAATAAACTTATAAGCGAAGCTGAAGTTATCTCAGAGACTATTCAGTGTTGGAAACAATTAACAAGAGCAATGATTAACTCTAGTTTTCTCATTTCTCCATTCCATTCAAAGGGTTGCATATACCGTAATGTTTATACTAGTCACAGCATGTTGGTCAAAACTATTGCAATACTGTTGATGAAGAAGAGTGGGATCCCTTGTATAGGTGAGCCTAACCCAAGGTAGGTATCAAAAACAGTATTTACACATTTTCAGAACCTTTACTGAGGTTGGAAAAGACAGCACATCTGGAGAGGCTAATTAAGAAATAATGTAATTATTATGTTATATTCCCCTTCCTTGGGGTGGGCAAGGCAAAGCAAGTCACAGCTGTAAGCAAGGGAGAGTAGGACCCATCCCACAGTGCCTCATGCAATGTTACTCATCATAACTCTGCTTTGGACTCCCTTATCTTTTTTTTTTGTTGTTGTTTACATTTATACCCCGCCCTTCTCCGAAGACTCAGGGCGGCTTACAGTGTATAAGGCAATAGTCTCATTCTATTTGTATATTTTTTACAAAGTCAACTTATTGCCCCCCCAACAATCTGGGTCCTCATTTTACCTACCTTATAAAGGATGGAAGGCTGAGTCAACCTTGGGCCGGGCTCGAACCTGCAGTAATTGCAGGCTACTGTGTTCTTAATAACAGGCTTTTACCAGCGTGAGCTAAACCAGCCCCTTTTTTTGTCTTGTCTTGTCCCAATTAAGGACCCATATACGTTTTGCAAACAGTAATGTCGTCAGTTGGCCTGTAAATTCCTTGCAGGAAAGGGAATCATGGTAAAGGACAATACTGACCAGAGGAAAGGAAATCAAACAGAAAATGTGCATTCATGAATGAATTTAGAATATTAACATGAAAGAACCAAAAAAATGCTATCCTTCTATTCCATTCCTTCGAGCACTTAGAGACTCTAATCACTAAGCCTTAATCATATATCTCCAATTCTCCTTGAATATCAAAAAAAGTAATTAAACGAACATGACTGTTTCTTCTCTGTTCTTGTATATAGTGATCAGATAGCCTAAGGACACCAACTGCATTCTATCATGTGTTAAAATCAATCTCTCCAACCTCTAGGTATGATAAAGATGGAAGTCCCAAAATTTTGGTGATACTGTTTTAATATGTCCTTCAACACATTTGGAAAATATCCAGATTAGAGAAGATATATTGTTAGGAACAGTGGTGGCACAGTGGTTAGAATGCAAGCTAATTCTGCTGACTGCCAGGAGTTTGTTTGCTTCAATTCTCACGGGCTCAAGGTTGACTCAACTTTCCATTCTTCCGAGGTTTTTTTTTGGTTGTTTTTTTTTTAATTTAAATTTATATCCCGCCCTTCTCCGAAGACTCAGGGCGGCTTACAATGTGTCAAGCAATAGTCTTCATCCATTTGTATATTATATATATACAAAGTCAACTTAATTGCCCCCAAGAATCTGGGTCCTCATTTTACCTACCTTATAAAAGATGGAAGGCTGAGTCAACCTTGGGCCTGGTGGGACTTGAACTTGCAGTAATTGCAAGCAGCTGTGTTAATAACAGACTCCTTAGTCTGCTGAGCCACCAGAGGCCCCTCTGTTAGTAAAATGAGGACACAGATTGTTGGGGGCAATATGCTGACTCTGTAAACTGCTTAGAGAGGGCTGTAACACACTCTGAAGCAGTATATAAGTCTAAGTGCTATTGCTATAATGTTTTTTTTTAATTCAAGCTAGGAATAAAATAATTCATAACACTGGTAAAATGGTCATCAATATAATAGAACCAATATAACAATGGCAATCTGTGAAGACACATATTTAACACATTACCATTTGAACAATATTTCTACTAAAATATAAATGACCCACATGCATTCAATATAGGTAAACTGATTAAGTTGAATAAATTTAATGTTTGTATAATGGTTTTCAATACTATAAGAAACTAATGTGACTATAATTCAGGTGCAAGCTGAAAAGCTTTTTATTAAAAACTGCATCTGATGGCTTATGCTGGTATTACTCTATTATTAATGTCCATTGGTTATTTTTAAGTTTATAACTTTTAATACCATAATTAATTTATTTTGAGAATTGCACACTGCCTGGAGATGCTTCCTATGATAGGTGTCATAGAAACATTTAAATAAATTTTAATAAATCAATAAATAAATCACTGATTCCTAAAGGAAGAAATAATTATAACTGGCTTTTCACAACTCTGTGTTCTACAGACATGTTGCTCTTCTATTCCTAGAATCCCCAGCCATGTGCAACTAGGTGGATAAAAAAATACTATATGCTTGCTCTTTCCTTAATAGCCTTTACAATCCACAGAAAAGATTACTTCAAAAGTCAGGATATCTTGCTAAGTGGGGCAGTTAATGCGCTGGTGAGAAAGGAGAATCTCCAGAATTATCAGTGCATCCTACATAGGTATTCTTGTTACATTTAGGACTGATTACTTCTACTCTTCTTAAACCACACGTATTCCATTCTACTCAGTGAAGTTCTAGTTAAGTTGAATAGCATTTTTGGAAGACAGGGCAATTGTGAGAAAGAATGAGAACAATGATGAAGAACTTCTGCAAGTCAACTCTATCTAATCTGGATCCAACACATATGTTTAAGACAAAGGGTGATTGTGCTACCACAGGCAACCATCCATTCTCATTTATATTTCCCCAAAAGTACTACAAATCACTAAAGGGGCATAATTTCTCACTATTTTCAGAAGGAACAATAAAAAATAGGTGCACAAAGCATTAAAGTCTCCACTTCCCACAAACTTGGTAAGAACCCACTCTAAAAATTAACCATGTACCATTTGGACAACGCTATGCTACTATGCCCTCCATGATCCTCAGTCTTAAAAAGTAATAATTGCTCTTTAGTAGCCAAAACATTATCCACCATTGTTTAAGCTCATGCAACAGATAATGAGACTTTCTATCTTTGTAATTAGTGTTTCCACTTACCAGTGCAAGAACATTAAGGAACTCTCGTGTATCAAAGTGCAACAGTGTACGAACGTAGGGATACACTTCTTCATCTGTAGGGGCCTCAGCTGAATGCAGACGGATAAGGAATTCAAAGACCTGCAATGTAAAATGAGTATAGATTTTGCTCAATCTAAATGCCAGCATTAACACTTTGAAGTACATCAATTCCAGGAATTTTTCTTAGGAATTTTCCAACATTAGTGATTTAAAACGAAAGAATAGTCAAGATGTTTTATGGTTATTTGCATTAGTATTCACAATCACTAGTACTTAACTGCTGAATTCCTAAACTAGGGCTCTCCAACCTTGGCGACTTTAAGCCTGGCGGATTTCAACTCCAATTCAGGCTTAAAGTTGCCAAGGTTAAAGACCCCTGTCCTAAAAAATGAATTCTGATAAAATGTATAACTGCATTTTCCTTTTAGTTTATTTCTCCCGACTAACTACATGAATTAGTTCATTGGGATAAACAAGAAATTAAGATAAATCATTGGTAGCAGGATTTAAGAGAGATAGAAAAAGAAGAATTTGCTGAAATACAGATCAAATATTACAAAAAGAAAATGTCAAGCTTGTAAGAAAATTTCAACATCATAGTTACATTAATTTATCTTTGATGCTCCACTTGTATTTGATCAAACTTTCACAGCTTGAGTCTCCTGCTGTGATAGAACTCCAAAAAAAATATTCCAAGACTCTACTTGATCTACTACTACTCTACGTGATCAAACCCCCAAGAATTAGGAATTTTCTTCCAGTTGGAACTGATGAAAAAAATCACTGGGGTATGTCCCTCTAAACTTTATAGTGCAAACTCTTGGGTAACAAAGGGCACATCAATTCACTCCCTGATGCTAACTTATAGTATAGCCTTTATTATCATTGTACATCAAGTATACAACGAAATTGGTTTTAGCCTCACTGGTGCAATCCATGACAAAAATACAAAGAACATAAATAGTATAAAGAATAATCCCTATGCAAGTAATTGGGGAAGGGGAGAAAGAAAAATTAGTCATACATTTCCGTGTGTGCGTGGAGTGATTGTGGTTGTATTTAACAGTCTGACAGCCCAAGGATAGAAACTATTTTTAAATCTATTTGTTCAGCTGGCTATGCTTCGATGTCTTTTACCGATGGTAGAAATGCGAAGAGACACTGACCACTGAATCATCTCTGAGTATCTTCCTTAGTCTGCTAAAGCAGTTAGACCTGGCAATGTCATCCAGTGGTGTTAGAGGGCAACCAATGGTTTCTTGTGCCGAATTGATCACTCTCTGTAATGCCTTCCTGTCCGCAGTGGTTAAATCAGCATACCATACTGTAATGCAGTATGTGAGGACACTTTCTATTGTGGACCGATAGAAAGAGGTCATCAGCCGTTGTTCAAATACTCTGAAATGTATGCTGAAGTTTTTGAGTGAAATTGACAGCATTGTGTTTAAGATGATACAGCACTTCAAAGAGCCCCAAAACAAAGGCAGTTCCCTTATAAACTGAAGTTTTAGAGAAATGCTATAGTTTTAGAAGCATGGATTGAGAACACCCATTTGTCTCATCTCCTAGGTCTGTGATGGCAAACCTCTGGCACGTGTGCCAGAGGCGGCACGCAGAGCCCTCATCACTAGCTGCTCTTCTGCTCTTCTAATCTTTTTGTGTGCCAGAGCCTCAGAAACCCAAAGACCACCTGGTCTTCGTGTTTCCGGTGCTCCGGTGGGAGCAAAGACCAGCTGGCCAGTGTACATGTGCGCTGAAAACCAGAAGACCACCTGGTTTTTGAGTTTCTGGGGCTCTGGCGCGCACACACACACAAGCATTTGGGTTTGGGCACTTGGTGCCGAAAAGGTTCACCATCACTATCCTAGGTTATCTGGGCTATGCTAAAAACAGAAACCCATTGTGGGATTGAGACATTCCAACCTGGACCATGTTTATGACTACTGACAACACAGTAGTCATAAACAAATGTCATAGCAGTATGACTTTATGTCAAAGGTTTTTTTTTTACAGTAGAGAATTCCAACTGATTAAATACAAAGTTACATATCAGTTTGTACAGTAAGGTATAAGGTAAGGGTGTCTTATGTGCAATGCACATAAAAATGGGCAAGGCTTCCATCACACTATTGCAGTCACCATTTTGACTTTTTTGACCATATCACATGGACATTCCAAGATACAATATTCTGAAGAGGTATTCATTCATTAATTCATTCATTCAATTGTGATACACAAATTCATCCACTAGTTGAATATTTGAATTAATGTAGTTAATAGGCCATTTAAATATAACTTTTTCATTTCATATTCATAACTACCTTAGACTTGGATACATTCTTTGATACATACTCCCTCCTCTTTCATACCAAATATTAACCACCACTCATTCAGATTCATATATTTATATCTGTATAACTCATTAACAACATTGGATGGACATACAAAATTACATATACAATAATGTCCAAACCAACACATCTCTAACATTATGAAAACAATTACTTATGTGTTATCCATAAATATATTTAAACAATTCAATGCTGAAACATTTGCTAACCATTCAATTTATTTTCTCATGTGCTTTGGTTAGAATAGAATAGAATAGAATAGAATAGAATAGAATAGAATTTTTTATTGGCCAAGTGTGATTGGACACACAAGGAATTTGTCTTGGTGCATATGCTCTCAGTGTACATAAAAGAAAAGATACGTTCATCAAGGTACAACATTTACAACACAATTGATGGTCAATATATCAATATAAATCATAAGGATTGCCAGCACTGTACCATACACTGCTCTAGCACATTTATTAAATCAAGCTTCAATTTTATATTCACAGAAAATATTCCAAAATTCAAGCTTAATATGCTTATTGCAGATATATTCTTAATAAAACATTTCCTACATTCATATGCTTTAGTAAGAATAAAGAGGATGTTTCTAGTGTTATACTCAATTTCATTTCAAAATTCAAATAATTTTATGCTTGTAATAAAAATATTCTAAATTGTACTTAATAAATATTTTAATACTCTAACTTATCAAAATGATAGACTGTCAATAATTTTAACTAATATTGTACAAGTAACATTGTATCAAAACAATATGTTTTAAAATTTACAGCAATATAATAAAAAGGGAGAAAAGATATTAAAAATATATAAATAGATTGTTCAGGTGAAACATGAATTTTTAAAAATGTGCTATATCCCTGCTCACAATTTATGCAGTACTGCTTCACCAGCATTACAGTTTCAGAGCATCTTGCTCTGAATACAATTCTAAACATGAAATCGCAGATTAGGAGTTAACTTTAGAAGGTTGTTAATTCTACGATTATTGGGGCCAAAAAAAGAATACCACTTAGTGTTAAAGGAGATCTACCACAAAATTACACCTCTAAGAAAATGTTAATTTCTTATCAAAGATAGCAACTTGCATAACTTTTTCTTTTCTTAAAGTACATTTTTCTGGTAATTTTTATAGAAGTATTTTAAAAAACTCACTTGGTTTTTAATCAGTGGTACCAGGTCTTCAGGAATATTGCCCAATGGGTAAGCTCGGCCTGCCAAACAGCAGCTGTAAGGAAATACAGATAATAAGAACTACAACTCTGTGTTAAATAAACAGTTGATTTTACTACTTCTCTGGCTATTCATATTTGAAACATTCTTGTTCAGAGTTCCAGGCACAGCTCACAGCTTCCCCCACCCCTATTCAATGCTATATTCTTAGTTTACTAAATATAGGCAGCCCTAACTTAATTTACTCTGAAAGAACTTTGCCCACAAAGATTTTGTTAAATTATTTCTACAGATTCTCAGTATCTTCAGGACTGCTAATAGTGTTTATAGCCATAGTATATTATGGGCATGCAAGAACAGTCTGCTATTAGTTTATACAGGTAATTTTTAACATATGACCACAATTGGGAGCAGAATTTCCATTGCTAAATGAGTCATGACCAACCTTTTTTTTTTGCCATAGGTGTTAATCACAAAATTTGTGAAGTGAATCATGCAGCTGTTAAGAGAATCTGGCTTTACCGATTGACTTTTTTTATTGGAAGCTGGCTGGAAAGGTGGTAATGGGAGTCATGTGACCCTGGGACACAGCAAATGTCGTAAATACAAGTTGGTTGCCAAGCGCCTGAATTTTAATCATGTGACCGTGGGGATGCTGCAGTGGTTGCGTGAGGGCCAGTTATGTAAGTCACTTTTTTCATTGCCACTGTAACTTTAAATGGTCCCTAAACACATGGCTTTAAGTCGAGAGTGGTTAAGGCACCAGGCTAGAAAGCAAGAGAGTGTGATTTCAAGCTCCGCCTTAGCCATGAAAGCCAGCTGGGTGACCTCATTGTCTCTCAGCCAAATGCACCTCACAGGGTTGTTGTCTGGGGAAAATAGGAGGAGGAAAGTGCATTGGATATGTTCGCCGCCTTGAGTTATTTGTGAAAATAATAAAGGAAGGATATAAATGAATGAATGAATAAATAAATAAAAATTTTATAATCTCTAGTTTTGCAAAGTAGCATTAGAAGTATATTCACACCAAAAAAAAAAGCAAACAGGGAAAAATAAGAGCGTCCCTTTTTGAAATAGTTCTTGTTCATGTACATTTTCTACCCACCTACCTACTTATTTTAATATGTAAAATAAATTTCAATGAACAATCTAAATATTACTGGAATTACTTTTTACCATTAGAACATGACATGCATCCAAACACAAAATCCTTCAGTACAGTAAATATTTTGCCTTTAAGCTGCTACTAGATTCATTTAAAATTTTGTCATCTTAGCACAGGAAGTAGAAGGGAACAGTAGTACTTTGCAAGAAAATCAGCTACTTCACAGATACTAAATAAAATCAAAGAAATATTTTACCATTTCAGTGAACAAACTGTATTTCACTCAAAAGTGTTCAGGTACAGAGGCAGTTGGATCATAGCAACAATATTCATCAGCTTTGTGTGATATTTTGTGTATATTTTAATTTTAGCTATTTTCTTTAACTGTGAACCCATACAGAATCTCTTGTTTTCTCTAATCCTATTATTAGACTAATATATGCAGAGACTGATTCAGCAGCTTTTATTGATTCATTAATTATTTATTAATGAATCAAATCAATACTTTTAAAGGCTAATAGCAATTGTTAGTATATAAGCAAATTAATAGCGCCCTCTCGTGTCCTAGGTTGACTGAGATTTAACCTTTCAACCAAGACATACTGTATATATCGTAAAAATATCATTTCCAGGACTGTACGCTGCAAGTCATCTGAAACACATCAGTATATTCTGTTAATGTAACTTTTTGTTTGCCCAGTGCAGCCAGCAAAGGTACAGAAATAATCAGCAAAAGGAGGACAGATACTTGGACTGGAACCTCAGTCAATCTCAGACCCAATCTGCAGTTCTATACTGTATTGAGAAACAAGCGGGTGGAAGATGAAGCTCCCACCCATAGTACATCTGTCACAATATCTGATCTTATCAAGCAATCCATTACTTAATTAAGGCTTACAGAACAATGTTCTTGCTCCCCTTAGCTTTCTGTCATGCACATCAGAACATATAGACTATGATTTTAGTGATAAGACCTACAACGAAAGGTCTCTTCACTCAAAAAATAGAATATGCTGAACAGTCTAACCTGGGATAACTGTAGGAAAAAGAGATTTTTCTCTTAGAATCTTTGCAGATCCCCTTTCTGATCTCCACTCAGACATGAGTATCAATTATGAGGTATCATTGAAAATGATATGATGTATCATTGAAATCAAATTGATGAGTTTTGTTTTCCTGTTCATTTTCTGATTAAATTTTCCTATAGTCAATGTGTCATTTTATTGGTGTGTCATTTTTATTATACACTATTGGTTTTTTTTTCAGTGTTGTTTTTTTAATTGTAAATTCATTACTATTTAAATTAACTATATGCACCCGCTCCATTAGATTCTGGATGTCTTATAGATATAAAAGCAACAGAAGCCTTTAAACCATACAATACCATGGGCAGCCTGGTCTAAAACATTCACAACAATAACTCTGTTAGGAGTACACACACGTACAACTCCAGTTAAACTATTGAAATATTGCATCAGCATAAATTGCACAGCAGGATTTTTCTATTTCATGTGGCTATGTAGCATATTTAATTTATGCTGTTGAAAAAAGCATACCTTATGTAGACAAGCAGTTTGTTGCCCATAATGACTTGCTCATCTAAAAAACAGCAAAAAAATACATACATAATCTTGAAAACTGAACACATTTACTAAAAGGTCTAATGTATGCAAATTTAATGAAGCCATATACCAAAATCAAGATCCTATTACTGCTTTAAGTGGATAAATTGAGAGATGTCTGTGCCAAATTCAATGTATGCAGATATTTAAATATTTCCCAAGGTTCATGCCAAATACAACTTTCTAAACCTGACTGATAAAGTAAAAAAATAAATTCTACTCTTACATGTAGTATTATAGCTATCACTGTATAAAAAGACACATTACTTTTAGTCTTGAGAGTACAATCCTGTTCACTGTTTCAAAAACAAGTATTATACAAAACAGTGTAATATATATTGGCCCATCTACCTCAGCATTTTTTCCAATTAATAACAGTGACCCTCATGAAGGATTAGCAAGTTATTTAACTTTTGTATGTCTAAGATTAGGCACTCATACAAGACTACATATAAAAGTCATTTTTTCAGATAAATGTTATTGTCAGGACTATCCAATGAAGTAGTTCTCACACACAATAAGCCAATTATCAATAAATGAAAACTGTCAGGCTGAGAATATATTGAGTAAAAAATAGTAATGAATAGTATTCTTCATAAGCGTTATTAGAGGAAAAAAGGAACCCACAATATAAGAAGAAAGCCTTTCACAAAAAGTACTGATAAGACATGGTATACCTGAGAGAGATTTTCCAGCACTAAGTGGATGAGCAATGGCTTTGAACAATTTCTAAAAAAATAAAGGAGAAAAAATTAGCACATCAATGGTTCTTTTGTGATTTTGGTTTTTCATTCTTGAAAATTATTACATTCTAAACATTTTCACACATTGTCACGTAGAGATATTAGTGGACTTGACAGTAACATAGAAAACTTTGCAAAAGAAAAAGAAAAGCCTACAAAGTAACTTAAACAGGTACTGTATCAAGGATCCTGTAAGGATGGAAAGAGGTGTTCAGACATGGTAATTTTCTTTCTTTCTTTGTTTGTTTGCATTTATATCCCGCCCTTCTCCGAAGACTCAGGGTGGCTTACACTATGTTAGCAATAGTCTTCATTCTATTTGTATATTTATATACAAAGTCAACTTATTGCCCCCAACAATCTGGGTTCTCATTTTACCTACCTTATAAAGGATGGAAGGCTGAGTCAACCTTGGCCCTGGTGGGACTAGAACCTGCAGTAATTGCAAGCAGCTGCTGTTAATAACAGACTGTCTTAGCAGTCTGAGCCACTCAAGGACCCTCAAGGACAAATGATTAAGATCATTTTGCACAAGATTCATTTTTCTTGCATAGAGAAATGTTTTTTTAACAATGCAAGAAAAGAAGGAAGAGTAGAAGGAATGGTTTATTCTAGCAAGATTGATGTCAAATTAAACTCAAGAACAACATGGAACAATACAGTCAGAGTTCAGTTCTTTATTTGCTTACACATAGCAGAATCTTGCCAGATTAAACAAGGATATACCTTGAGAGATTCTAGGCGGTGGCTATCCTCTTCCTCTATGTCAGGCCTGGAAGTCATCTTTTGCTTTGGGCCTTCAGGCCTGCCACATTTACTGCGGTGGGAAACTGGGAGGGGGGATTGTATGGAGCATGGGTGAGATATAGTCATAATAACATTCCTTTCTCAGAGAGTCAATAACATCTTGCCCTGCACCTGGAGGGTTGGAACTGGGAGGCATCTCCAGTTGGGACAGTGTTTTGATTGGACCATGTGATGCACATGTGGGTGCTGGGCAAAGATTTGGACTTTCCTTCGGGTGGGGAAAACCTGGAAGCTTTCAGATTCGGGTTTTCCCAGATGTGTCAATATGACATCTCTAATAAAATGGAACTTTGAGGAACTTCAAGCCTCAGAGTCTTCTTTCGTTGCAGATGTTACTTGGAACCCTGACACTCTATTTACTCTAGGCTGTCACCTTCACCTTTCTGGAATGTACTCTCTCCTTCCTGGGAAACTGATGTTTCTTGTAGTTCATCACCTCTTCAATGGACATAATCTCTTATAATAATTTTGCTATTTTGCTCTCAATACTTGCTTATAGTCAAAGGCACAACAGTTATTCCCATGATCTCAGCAAGTGACTTTCATATTCTTTAAAGAAAATTTTGAAACTGCTCATTTATCCAAACTGAATCTGCATTTAATGGGAGATTTTAATTTGAAGATTTTTATGATATTTAGTAAATTGGTTTATTTTATTGTATTTGATTCTTTCTCTGTCTCTGTGTTTCTCAAGATCTATAAGCTATTGTAGCTAATTGCATTAAGAAGAAAAGGAATTATTAAAAGAATAATCCTAATTCAAAGCATTGATTAGCATTCAAACTACATCTTCCTACCTCCATTGGAGTAATGTAGTCATTCATTCCACTGTTATAGACATATATCATGGCATCATATAGGTGGTTTTCCCAACACATAAGGACAACCTAGAAGCAAAACTAAGTTTCAGATTTTTAAATGTGCTTAAAGCCACATGTAGATTAATCTCAGAACATACTTCACTTCAAGACATGAAATTTGTTAGCAATATTTATATGGATACAAGAGATAAAAGGCCTTCCTTTATCCATGAGTAGAAAATTCATAGCTTGTGAATCATCCGTTTCTCAAGACTCGCCAAAAACATCAGCCTTTTTAGGAAGCCTTCAACCTACGACTTCAAAGTCTGCATTTTCTCTGAATCCCTTTCCTTATGGGTTGGATAATCTGCCTTCATCAGATCTATATATATGGAACTAGTTATCTATAGATACATTTCAGTATTTGGTCCAATGCATTCATCAAAGTAGGCCTGAAGAGCAGATGGCACTATTTGCCCGTTTGTTACCAAAGTTCCTATGACTAAGGAATTATTATAACAAGCTTCCTCTTGTTATAACCACAAATCATTCTAAAATAAGATTTGGGGTTAATCAAGTGACAGATTAAAACACAAGATCTGGTTACCAAATACAGTGTACTTGGTACTTAACTGCTTTGAAACTCATCAAATTTGGTACTCAACCATTTTGACATAAACATTTTGTCCCGGTACTCATCATTTGTTTGGTACTTATCGCACCTCCTGGAACCACTTAATGGTGAGTACCAAGGTACCACTGTACTTTATAGCACTAAGGAAAACATACAATACAGAACTTTTTAAATATTCCTATTATTCTTCAATAATATGTTATAAACTACTAAAAATTATCACCTGTTGTATATCAAGGCTGGTAATATCCATATGTACAATGCAGGCTTCCATGTTTGCCATTAAGTTCTTATCTTGGAAATGAAGTAGCAAATCCTTCATAATCTGAGCTGTGATTCCAACCAATTTATCACTTAAAATGTATGGCTCAAGACATTCTAAAAACACTCCCTTTGCTACAGAATTTTCACTCATCTTGTCATACATTTGACCAAATAATATATCTCTGTGGAGGAAAAGACATGGCAAGTATTTGACAGAGATTATTCTGAAAGTTTATATTTTATGTAAACTGGATAAATTTTTAGCAATACATCTGTTTTAATCATCTGCTATTTTATAAAAAAAATTTCTAAACATAGTACTATTATTCAAAATTATGCAGACAGAACATACACATATATGTTTACCTTAAAGCTAACTATAGAACAATTATCCATTAAGATTATGCAAATCCATTGACAAGGTGCCTTTGAAGCACCACCTCCCCTTGAAGACTGCCCTACCCATTCTTAACACCCTCCCTCCCTACGTTCTCTGAAAATACACAGAAGATTCAGAGGAATTCTTCAAGTATTGCATGAAGCACTTCTCCAAGTGCTATGGCACAAGTAGATTAGATCTCACTCTTATTAAAACAACCTAGAAGACTAGCACAGACTGCAATCCAGATGCAGTCTACTGGAAAAATTGCCATAATTCATGAGGCATGGTTTTACTTACACTCGCTGAAGCAGAAGACAATAGTCAACAATGACAGGGACCATAGTCTGCAGAAAAGGAACATGGAAAATCTAACTATTTGCATATACCAAGAGCCTCTCCTTAGTAGACCAAAAGGTTCTTAATGGGAGAGGACTCTTAGATAGTCAAGTCCTATACCCAAATCTTAGATTGTGCTTAATAAGAAAGTAGCAACCAGTGCAGATCTTGCAGTGTAGTACTGTATTTTACAATTTAGATGCTATATTTTGCACTAATAGCAACTTATGAATACTTTTCAAGAACACATTAAATACAGGCTAATTTTTTTATTTACTGTATTGTGTGAATACCACCAATAATTGCCAAAGAACAAAATTATAATAAACTACTTAAGGCTGATGGCCTGACTGGCCTGAAAACAAGGCTTCTTGATACGTGTTAGCTCATTATACATCCATGTAAAATGATATGGGTATTTCACATTTAGTCATCTCTAAGGCAATTTGTACTCATCTCTCTTTTTATCTTCATCTTTTTCCTTCAAATTACAGTCAATGTTATGTATACAATGTTTCACCGGAAACTCTTGGTCTTTGAAAGACCGCAGGATTCTTTGCTCATTTTGCTGCATTAGACTAAGAAGACACACATCATGGTAGTTTTATTCTTGTCCATTATCTAAACAATGTATTTTCCTTCTAGCTCCTTAAGCAATTATATCTGTTCTTGACATCCCTTTATTCTTTTCTGTTTATTTTACATCTTCCTACAACTATATATACTTGTGAAGTCTCTTCAATATGAATTTTCCATTTATATGATAAATTGGAAATGAACCAAAATATGTGATAATGTTAGTGCCTAAGATCACAATTTCTTTTTCCTCTTGACGATAATTCAAGAGGAAAAGTTATTGCTCCTGCAAGTAGTAAGTCTAAAGTAGCATACCTGAAAATGTTGTTCCATAACTTGGATTTTACCCTGCTCAGGACATTTCTTCATGGTTCGATCAGCACAATGAATAAGTATTTCAACCATCTATAAACACAAAAAATTATAGTATGTCTATAGTCCTAATATAATGAGACACGTCTGATTAAAAAAAGTACTACAAAAATATTGGTACAATACTTTTTTGCCCAATAAGCACCTGTATATTCTATGAGGAAGTTTGCTTCAGGCATATTCTGAAATTATTTCCCAAGAGGATTGTCATTAAAATGGACTTGAAGGCAAGGCAAGGAAAAGCAAGATTCACCAATTTCCCAGACCTTCTTCGGGCTTAGATACTGAACCCCACGAGAAGTAGAATGCTTCCCCCCCTTTGTTTCTGATAAAGTGACAAAAGGGTTCTAGAACCAGTTTTCTGAGTGCAGAAGGAGGTCTGCCTGGGATTCCATTCCTACATTCTAGATCTGCTACTGCAATCTTTCTCTCTTTCTATCCCAGAGGACTTAATTAATAAATTTTGTTCTTGCAGATCCTAAAGGATGGGGGCCAAAAACATCTTAATAGATTATTTCCCCTCCTCCCCCAGAAAATTTTCATAGGATTCAAAGCTTCTTGCACTGAGAAGCTGCCATACGACTGAGAGAGCGGCCATACGGAACCACTAAGAAGCTGGGGTGGTCACAATGGAACGGAGAAAGCAAAGACAGAGTGCATCATCTGGATGAGAACCTGGCTTTATTGATAAAAGTTTCTTTTCATACCCACTTGGAATTAATATAGAGTGGAAAAGTGGCATAAAGCAAGGAGGGAGAAAAAATGGAAGGGGAAAAATGTTCAATGAATTAAAAAATTGATTAGTAACTGATCTGAAAGAGCGGACTTGAAATTAAGAAGAGACAGAAGATCAATTGAGTATTTTGCAAAAGATTGAATGACTATAAATGAATTGGAATTGAATAGAAATGGTTTTTAAAAATTGGAGTTTGAAACTGTTATTTTTGCAGAATGAAATATATTGCAGTGCCATCTGGTGGCAGAAAAGGAAAAAACTTTAAATTGAACATAAGATTTAAAGTTGACCTTGACAACGCTGGCTGGACTGATAAAAAAACAGATGTTTAAGAGAGAGAGGCATACTAGAAAGGAAATAAGAGATTTGTGTGCTGACTTTGTTTTTACTTTTTGATCTTTTATTTTTTTATTATTATTTTTTTTGCTCTTCTGAGTTCTTTGAAGTACTTCTTTGTGGAATTGTTGTTTTTATTTTTTATTTCTTCCTCTCTTTGGTTTACTATTTGTTGGTGGGAACAATGCTTTGATAAGATTTTTGGATCTGGTTTTTGGCCTTCACTTTTTTTCTTTATTTTTACCTTTTGTTCTCCTCTTTTCTCTGTTGCGTGATAAAGAAGTATTTGTGGTTCATTGGAAAATGTAACAGAATCTGAATTAAGGCAAGAAGAGCCTGAAGAAAGATAATTGTTCATTATTTTTTATATTTTTCCATTTTGCACTAATTTTTCTTTTTAGGATTTTTTCTTTTTTTCTCTTCTTTTTGATTGGTAACATTTTTGGCATTTTTTTCTTTCTTTTTTCCCCTTCCTTTTGGGGGGCTGGTTGGATTCCCCCTCCCCTTTTTAAATTTTTTTCTAATTCATCCAAAGGGGTGGATTAGATATTTGGATTATAAATAGAAACCATAATTGGATTATAAATTGGGCACACACAAGTCTAAGATGAAGAAATTTACAGCACATCTGCATCCAGCAGCAAGTCCCTCTATGACAGAATCACAAAAAACATCAGACGATGGAATTAAAAAATCTCATACAGGCCCTTCATGATAATTTGAAGGAGGATTTAAAAGAAGTTAAGGAGATGATTGGGAGAAATAAAGAAAGAATTCAAAAAGTAGAAGAAAAAACAGATTTGACAGAAAAAAAAGTGGGAGAACTTTGTCTTGTTTTTTAAGGCATAAGACAATTGCATGTAGTTCATATAGACCAAAAGCAAAAAACAAAATCCATCGGCCAAAAGCAAATTTTATATCGATTTGGAATTTTTCTTCCTGGTTTTAGAAAAAACAATTTTGAAATCTTTTCATAATTTCTATGAAGTTTGAGAGAAATTGTCCCAATCTACTTTCCAGTAATAGAAATTTGAGATGAATGTGAGCATATTCAAACATAAAATCATAAATAAACTGAATTATGGGACTGTATTCAGATCCTTCTACAGGAAAACATCTTTATTTCAGTTTTTAATTCTGCAGTAATACTGAAGTGGTAAAACTTTTACACTTAATCCAATATTAAACTTCTAAGTGACTGCATACAGGATTCCTGTAACAACTGTACACTAAAATTACCTCAAAGTAAGACAATCCTGAATTTAAGATAATTTTTCCACTTATAAAAGGAAGGTTAGATCTAAAACAGTAAAAAAAAGCACACTCCTCACATTTCTCCTTTATAATACTATTAGAGTAAAACAATTCTCTCATTTGAAAAGTAAATTATTTGGACATAGAAGAGTCTTCCTTTCTAGTTCACGGAACTAAACACCAAGTTCAGAGAGAAGAAATACAGGATTAAACATTCTTGGAGCTCTATTGTCTCAGTTTTATCCTCTTCTTTGCTGTTTAAAAATGTAGAAAATTAATAACCATCTATAATGTGAGTAGTTTGACCTAAAATTCTATTAAAATATACCTTAAATATCACGTATAAAGATGTAGATATACAAACGAGGATCCATTATAGGAAACTGCATGATTAAAAATCAACCATTTCATAATGAAACCCACATATATGTATTTCACAGAGGAAAATAAAATATACAAAAGGAATTTAATTCTAAAGCTGAACACAAGTTTAGATTAA
Organism: Ahaetulla prasina; assembly: GCF_028640845.1. Classification (NCBI taxonomy): domain Eukaryota; kingdom Metazoa; phylum Chordata; class Lepidosauria; order Squamata; family Colubridae; genus Ahaetulla; species Ahaetulla prasina. The sequence continues at coordinate 65,991,074 of NC_080544.1, read as the reverse complement.
ACAAAAGAAAAACTCACCCTGTCTGCAACAACAGCCTTCCGTTTTTGTTCATCCCCAGATAAGCCTGTTTCAAAAATAAAAGTCTTTTAATTTTTAAACTCAGGATACAAACAGAAGCAATTTTCTTATTATCGCTTATAAAGTTTTAAGTATAATAACAAATGTTTTATAATTTATACTAACTATCCAGGTATAATTGAATTACTATGGTAATTCAATTATATGCTATTTCTTATGTTTAATGTTTCCAGTCTTATAACCATATTGAACTCAGAAGGTGGAATTTTTAATATTATGATAAATGATAAAAGACAGTATAACGTCTATTTACATAATGCATGCTAAATTCAGAAGCAGTGCCATACAACTTGAACTTTCCAGTTTTTACAACTTTCACATAAGATAACAACAATTTCGATCACCTCTAGCTATTCATATACTGTAACTTACTGTATGTCCTTTCAAAAGTGATATGCAAAAGCCTTGATTGTCCAAAGCCTTATAATGACACCCATGGCATTGGGAAGATTGTGACTTCATATGCAAGATGAGTAAATGGTACAGTACATGAAGTAACAAACGACAGGAAGAAATGATAGCAACCAAGAACAGAAAAAAAAATGCTGTTACTTGAGATAAATACACTTACCCACAACAGCTTTGGCTTTTCCTTCATGAAAGGACCACGACAAAGCCAATGCTTCATTAAGACATTCTTGTTTCAGAAGGTGATCGATCCTCTAAGATAAAAAGTACAAAAATTACATACAGAAATATAAATATTCAGTGAAACACAGATACTATAAATTTAACACAAACTTGCAGCGATCCTGTTTTTGTCTTTAGCATTCTAAAGGCTTGTTCTGAAGAAAGTAGCATTTTCTTTAAAATTTGAATGAAAACCATCTAGCTAATTCTGTTTTAAAAACAATTACTAATTCCTCTTTTCTCAGTCAGAAATTTAAACAATGTTTAGGAACCATTTTAAACTAAAAATAATATAACCTAAAATCAAGATCTTCCACACACCCACTAAAATAATTATATTTGTATTATTTTTCAATCTGAAATAAAATTTACAAGCAAATTCCAAGTGGAATTAAATAGACAGGTTATCAGTGGCAGATAATGGTTGGCTGGGGAATGCTGTAAGTTGAAGTTTACCTCTTAAAATTGCCAGTTTTGAGAAATATTAGTTTAAAATGTTATATTAATAAAAAAGATACACAAAACTCGGGATACTGATATTTTTTTCAATAATCCGTACATTTTATTTAAAAATGTTTCTCACAGACAGCTCTATTTATCAAGCCATGAAAAAAGTAATTTGTTCCTTCTTTTCTCACTTACCTCCCTCCAGGTCCTCAGTGTTAAAACATGAACAGACTGAAAGCAAATGAGGGGAAAACAGGTGAGCATCAGATATTAATTTAAGAGTATTATTAGCAATAATTATAGCATCTTAAGTAGAAGAAGAATGATGAATCAACTTTTCACACATATGCTTCCTTTGATTTTGGCAGGGGAATTACTGAAGTTGAAATCAATGTATCTCAGAGGTGTCCATGTCAAAGAAGACTATTTTTTATTTATTTATTTATTTATTTTTGTCACACAGTATATATAAGCATAAGCATGAGATAATTATACAATATATAAGCATATATATGAGTATAAGTATGTAATAACTATATTAATTGGATATAACGAAGGAAAACAATAGGACAGGAATGGTAGGCACGCTTGTGCTCTTATGCACGCCCCTTACAGACCTCTTAGGAATGGGGTGAGGTCAGTGGTGGGATTCACGTAATTTAACAACCAGTTCTCTGCCCTAATGATTTCTTCCAATGACCAGTTTGCCAAACTGCTCAGAAAGTTAACAACCGGTTCTCCCGAAGTGGTGCGAACTGGCTGAATCCCACCACTGGGTGAGGTCAATGGTAGATAGTTTTTGGTTGAAGCTTTTGGGATTTTGGGAAGAGACCACAGAGTCAGGTAGTGTATTCCAAGCATTAACAACTCTGTTATTGAAGTCATATTTTCTGCAATCAAGATTGGAGCGGTTAACATTAAGCTTAAATCTATTGTGTGCTCGAGTATTGTTGCAATTGAAGCTGAAGTAGTCTTTGACAGGAAGGACATTGTAGAATATACTATATTCTACAATATCTATCTATCTATCTATCTATCTATCTATCTATCTATCTATCTATCTATCTATCTATCTATCTATCTATCTATCTTTAGTATTATATAATATAATATAATACTATGCTGAACTATTTTTCAGTTGTTGACAAAAACAATTTTGCTAACAATAAAAATCCCCCGAAGTCTCATAATCATATATTCTTCTTTCTCTTTCCTTCTCCAGAGCAGCTGCAATAAAAAGTTCAAACGCCGTCATTATTAATTTTGCTTAATTCAAGCTTGCTGTGTTACCTGAACTGAACAAATATATGTAGAAATGTTCACTGTCCTGTTATAAAAATGTATTTGAATTAAATCACCTGATTAAAGGACAGGTGATTTATTCAGCCAACAGGTCTGATAAGTAATAAAATAAATCATAAAGAAGAATAAGGTTCATTCAGTCTTCCATCCTTCCGAGGTCAGTAAAATGAGGATCCAGATTGTTGGGGACAATATGCTGACTCTGTAAACCGCTTAGAGAGGGCTGTAAAAGCACTGTGAAGTGATATATAAGTCTAAGTGCTATTGCTATTGCTATTAAACTGGACAAACTTACCTTTGTACCCAAATAAAAAATCTGACCACCACAGTTGCTGATTGACTGGTAGCAAGCCTTCTCACCTACCAGCGCCTAAAAACATAGAACATTTTTATTTATGAAGGAGTACATAGTTTACGTTGCTATTGGATAAAAGTCAGGTATAATAAATACCCAATCATTTAACATATAAATGAAGCAAGACAAGTAACATATATTTATTTATTTATTTATTTTTATTTATTTTATTAAATTTTTATACCGCCCTTCTCCCGAAGGACTCAGGGCGGTGTACAGCCAAAGTAAAAACAAAGATATATACAGTTTAAAACAACAATTAAAAAGAGCAAATTTTAAAGGCCGATTATTAAAATTTAAATTAAAAAGTTAAAAAATATTAAAACCCCAATTAAAATACATCACTAAATTATGCCAGTCCCGCTTTAATGAATAAATATGTTTTGAGCTCACGACGGAAGGTCCGAAGATCGGGCACTTGACGCAGACCGGGGGGAAGTTCATTCCAGGCGTCACTGCCCCCACAGAGAAGGCCCTACTCCTGGGGCCGCCAGCCGACACTGTTTGGCGGACGGCACCCTGAGGAGACCCTCTCTGTGAGCGTCTGGTCGGTGGGAGGCAAAGGTAACAGCAGGCGGTCTCGTAAGTACCGGGTCCTAAGCCATGGAGCGCTTTAAAGATAGTTACCAAAATCTTGAAGCGCACCAAAGACCACAGGAAGCCAGTGCAAGCTACGGAGCAGCGATGTCACACAGTATATATAAGCATAAGCATGAGATAATTATACAATATATAAGCATATATATGAGTATAGGTATGTAATAACTATATTAATTGGATATAATGAAGGAAAACAATAGGACAGGAATGGTAGGCACGCTTGTGCTCTTATGCACGCCCCTTACAGACCTCTTAGGAATGGGGTGAGGTCAATGGTGGGATTCACGTAATTTAACAACCGGTTCTCTGCCCTAATGATTTCTTCCAATGACCAGTTTGCCAAACTGCTCAGAAAGTTAACAACCGGTTCTCCCGAAGTGGTGCGAACTGACTGAATCCCACCACTGGGTGAGGTCAATGGTAGATAGTTTTTGGTTGAAGCTTTTGGGATTTTGGGAAGAGACCACAGAGTCAGGTAGTGTATTCCAAGCATTAACAACTCTGTTATTGAAGTCATATTTTCTGCAATCAAGATTGGAGCGGTTAACATTAAGCTTAAATCTATTGTGTGCTCGTGTATTGTTGCAATTGAAGCTGAAGTAGCCTTTGACAGGAAGGACATTGTAGAATATACTATATTCTACAATATCTATCTATCTATCTATCTATCTATCTATCTATCTATCTATCTATCTATCTATCTATCTATCTATCTATCTATCTTTAGTATTATATAATATAATATAATACTATGCTGAACTATTTTTCAGTTGTTGACAAAAACAATTTTGCTAACAATAAAAATCCCCCGAAGTCTCATAATCATATATTCTTCTTTCTCTTTCCTTCTCCAGAGCAGCTGCAATAAAAAGTTCAAACGCCGTCATTATTAATTTTGCTTAATTCAAGCTTGCTGTGTTACCTGAACTGAACAAATATATGTAGAAATGTTCACTGTCCTGTTATAAAAATGTATTTGAATTAAATCACCTGATTAAAGGACAGGTGATTTATTCAATAACAGGTCTGATAAGTAATAAAATAAATCATAAAGAAGAATAAGGTTCATTCAGTCTTCCATCCTTCCGAGGTCAGTAAAATGAGGATCCAGATTGTTGGGGACAATATGCTGACTCTGTAAACCGCTTAGAGAGGGCTGTAAAAGTACTGTGAAGTGATATATAAGTCTAAGTGCTATTGCTATTGCTATTAAACTGGACAAACTTACCTTTGTACCCAAATAAAAAATCTGACCACCACAGTTGCTGATTGACTGGTAGCAAGCCTTCTCACCTACCAGTGCCTAAAAACATAGAACATTTTTATTTATGCAGGAGTACATAGTTTACGTTGCTATTGGATAAAAGCCAGGTATAATAAATACCCAATCATTTAACATATAAATGAAGCAAGACAAGTAACATATATTTATTTATTTATTTATTTTTATTTATTAATTTTATACGCCCTTCTCCCGAAGGACTCAGTGTACAGCCAAAGTAAAACAAAGATATATACAGTTTAAAACAACAATTAAAAGAGCAAATTTTAAAGGCCGATTATTAAAATTTAAATTAAAAAGTTAAAAATATTAAAACCCCAATTAAAATACATCACTAATTATGCCAGTCCGCTTTAATGAATAAATATGTTTTGAGCTCACGACGGAAGGTCCAAGATCGGGCACTTGACGAGACCGGGGAAGTTCATTCCAGGCGTCACTGCCCCCACAGAGAAGGCCCTACTCCTGGGGCCGCCAGCCGACACTGTTTGGCGGACGGCACCCTGAGGAGACCCTCTCTGTGAGCGTCTGGTCGGTGGGAGGCAAAGGTAACAGCAGGCGGTCTCGTAAGTACCGGGTCCTAAGCCATGGGCGCTTTAAAGATAGTTACCAAAATCTTGAAGCGCACCCGAAGACCACAGGAAGCCAGTGCAAGCTACGGAGCAGCGATGTCACGTGGGAGCCACGAGCGGCTCCCGTTACTACTCGCGCAGCCGCATTCTGGACTAACTGCAGCCTCCGGGTGCACCTCAAGGGCAGCCCCATGTAGAGAGCATTGCAATAATCCAGCCTAGGCGTAACCAGGCGTGGTGACCGTGCATAAGGCATCCCGATCAAGGAAGGGGCGCAACTGGCGAACCAGGCGAACCTGGTAAAGGCCCTCCTGGCGACGGCCGCCAGGTGTTCATCAAAGACAGCCGTCCGTCCAGGAGGACACCCAAGTTGCGAACCGCCTCCTTTGGGGCCACTAACTCGCCCCCAACAGTCAGCTGCGGATGCAGCTGACTGTACCGGGATGCCGGCATCCACAGCCACTCCGTCTTGGAGGATTGAGCTTGAGTCTGTTTCTCCCCATCCAGACCCGTACAGCTTCCAGGCACGGGACAGCACTTGACCGCTTCGTTGGGGTGGTCCGGGTGGAAAAGTACAGCTGAGTATCATCAGCGTACAGATGATAACTCACCCGAAACCACTGATGACCTCACCCAGCGGCTTCATATAGATGTTGAACAGGGTGGGCGAGAGAATCGACCCTGAGGCACCCACAAGTGAGGCGCCTCGGGGCGACCTCTGCCCCCTGTCAACACCGTCTGCGACGGTCAGAGAGATAGGAGGAGAACCACCGATAAACGGTGCCCCCCACTCCCAATCCCACCAACCGGCGCAGCAGGATACCATGGTCGATGGTATCGAAAGCCGCTGAGAGATCTAATAGGACCAAGGCAGAGGAGCAACCCCTGTCCCTGGCCCTCCAGAGGTCATCCACCAACGCGACCAAAGCCGTCTCCGTGCTATAACCGGGTCGGAAGCCGGACTGGAACGGGTCCAGATAGACAGTTTCCTCCAGGTGCCGGGGGAGCTGCCATGCAACCACACTCTCAACAACCTTCGCCAGTTTATCCTCAATGTCTTTGAATTTGCAGTATATAGTACATACCATATAGTACTATATAGTACGTACCAGTACATAAAACAAAAAAGAGCTTTAACTGTTTAACATTAATTTACACTCTATACTAGAAAATTGTTACTATACAGTACTGAATTATGACATAAACATGACAAGGATCTCAGTTATTTGAGACCTGCCTCTCCCCAATCATATCTACTCCTCAGTTCTGGCAGGAGATGTGTGCTCTGGATCCTATCTATTGCAGAGCGACATCTGGCGGGGCCCAAGAAGAGACCCTTTTTTGTTGTGACAACTATCCTTTGGAACACCATTCCCCAGACATTAGATTTGCTCTGACTTTGAAGGCCCTTTAAACACAATTTTAAAAGTCTAGACTTGAACAGCAAAGGGGAAAAAAACCTTGTTATCCTCTGTAACATGCAGCAGCTATAAACTGTCTATATCTCGATCCACTGAAAAGCAAAGCTATATTTCAGAAATATAAAATGGAATTCGATTTCTTTGGTCAGGCTGTACATGTCATATTCCTGTAAACTTGTAATTCCTATAAATATTACAGCTACATTAACATCTGAAAGTCACTTACCGACTGGATATACCCAACTGCACAGAAAATTTTATGCCAGTGCAAGCAACAAGGCTCAATAAAACTGGGTTAATCTTTATGGTGAAGGGCTTTCAAAAGTTATGTTTGTCATAATGGATACAATGGCTATACATCAGCAATATATTATAAAATATATAAATGCAGCTACCATGTAAAATTGTATTAAAACCATTTCCTATAAAATGCTTTGAAAAAGTAATGCCTTTGTTATTACAACCAGTAATAAGAGTGTACTATATAGCAGAAAATAAGCAGCCATGATATAGAGAGAGTAAAAGAAATAAAATTATATCTGTAACATTTCAAGACACCTCAAATTTCAAAAAAGAATACTACAAAAGCAAAACAGAATAGAATACTACAGAAACAAAATAGAGCCATACCAGTGCTTGGCTAACATTGCCTCCTGTTGCCAACGATTTGAAGTGGCTGCTATTGTATACTAGCTGAACTTCTGATATTTCTACAGTCTCAAGTTCCTCCTGTGTATGACGATCTATCACATGTAATTTTTCCACACTGTCTAGAAGCACAATTGTATGGGAGTTTATCCACTAGAGGAAAGCAAAAACAAGACATATTAAAACAGTGATAGCGTATAATAAAAAAGACTTACAAACGATATTATTCAAGTATTGAAGTTAGCAGCACTGTACAATTTCGTCTGAAAGTTGTACAGTAATGTCACAACAAATGATTCAGAAAAGCGACATCAGGAGAATTACAGAAGTAAGAGCTCATCTCCAACACTGTGTTGGAGGCACTATATGTTAAATGGAGGAGGGGGGGGGTGTTCAGACAAACTGGAAGGGATGTAAAGAATGAGAATGAAAATAATCAGGGAACTGGAAGTTAATTCCTATGAGGGAAACTGAGGAAGCTACACTCAGGCTCCAACAAAAATATAACTAAATATAGATGTATGACTTATCAGCCACCTCAAGTTAACATCAACTTATACAGCATTTAATTCTTGAAAACTTAAAAGTTTACACTCAGTTTGTGACTTAAGGCGTCCTACTAAGAGTATTGCACTAATATGGGTTCCGAACATTCGTAACAGTTGACATAGCAATCTTGCTTATTATTCTTATCAGCTGACATAGCTACCTTGCTTATGATGTGTATTTTTACATATTCATAAAATTTCTTTCTAGACTTCATACAAATATTTTTTTCTTTTCTATTACTATAAAGAACATAAGAAATTGTTATATTCCTGCCAAGTAGAGTTTGGAAACACATGAAAAATGGCATATGTAGCAAAAATGTATCCAAAAATTGCATTTATTATTAAATAATTATTCAGAAAACAAATAAAAGTCATTAGTCTGTTGTTGTTTTTTACAGACATCTTAAGTCGCTTTAATTTGAGATATACTGTACAGATCTTTTGTCAAGCTAGAAAATACTAGTATTTTCTACTTAAGTATAAAATTTGAATACTTACTGTAAAATTGATTAAATCATAATGCAAGTGTAGCTGCTTCTGCTTCGTAACATGTATTGCTCCAGATTCATCTCTTTTTACCTAATGGAGAAGTTTATCCCATTATTCTTTGACATCTCCCTTGCAAATAAAGATTCTTTGGTATTAATTTTGTAACTTACTAACGTTTGCAAGCAATACTTAGACATTACAATATATTTGAAGATATTTATACTGTATTTGAAGATATTTAGTATATTTACATAATGGAATAAAAAGACAAATGCAAAATATAAATTGTAGTCAAACACTGAATCATCTAGAAAGCAATTGTTCTGGGAATTTTTGGCATGAATATCACAACAATCCAATCTTACGGTTTGCAATAACTTTTGTAAATAATATGATCATTCGAATTTGTAATGAAACTAGCACATATGAACACTCGTTTAAAAATACAGCCATTTCCAACTCAGGAGCCAAGCACAAAAATTATTTTCCATTCATTTTAAGAGAAGACATTTACAAAAGCAAATTTCAGACTTTAGGGATAGCCTGAGCCTTACCAGAAGGAAATGGACCACATCTCCCCGACAGAAAGCAAGCACTGGATTCACAGATGTTTGGGCAGCAACAAAATACCAGGCAAGCAGTGGAACACTAGATGGTTCCATCTTTTTTTTAAAAAAAAAAAAGGCAGAGGGAGAGGAGAGATTCAATTGTTACCACCACAGAAGAAATAAAAAATGCCACATGGGTAAAATGTAAGATCTTCTTGCGAGTAAAATGCAAGAGTAAATTATATAATATCTTTTATTTTAACTTTTATAGATATATGCCTAGTTAGCTATTTAAAACATTATTAGCTCAAACACATCAGAAGATGCTCTAATCCCACCAATTTCAATTAATTTAGGTATGCTTAGCAGTACATGATCACAAATGAAGGCAAATATACATGATCTAAGATAACGTTGCAGGATCCAATCTGAGTTGGCCCCAGTGACTGACTCAGATTGGATCTAGCACATGATCAAGATAGTCTCAGGACAGAACAGACACATAAATTATCATCATATAAATCTAATAATGAAAACCAGCTTAGAATACAATATAAATCAAACACACATTAGAAAAAGAATTTTGTAGTGGATGGATCAGTACAATTTAATATAGACTGGTTTTTTTGAATGTTTAGAAACTTTATGTTCCATTCATTTCCCAAGCCTGCAAGTTCTGTTCTTTATATATGCCAGTTCTATAATAATCTTATTCTATTAAACCTTCAGAAAGCAGCTAGATTTCCAAGCTACTTTTTCCTGAAATAATAATGACTTCACTTAAGTGCTGAAATTCCCTTTTCAGAGGCCCATTTCACTTTCAGTATTTTTTAAAAAGATGGTAAAGATCTTATCTGATCTTCTAATTAATTGCTATTTTAAAATCATTTTTTGCTGCATATTTCATGGTTGCTGAATTTTATGCTTCATATTAATGGAAGCTTTCACTCTTTAAATGTTTACAGATAGCCCTTGACTTACAATCCAAAATTTCTGTTTGTAAGCGTTAAGTGAATTTGCCCCATTTTACAACTTTTCCTACCACAGTTGTTAAGTGAATCACTGCAATTGTTAACTTAGTAACAATTGTTAAGTGAATCTAGTTTCCCCATTGACTTTGCTTATCAGAAGGTCATAAAAGGTGGTCACATGATCTTGAGATACTACAATTGTCAGAAATATGAATCAGTTGTCAAGTGTCTGAATATTGATCACATGACCACAGGGAAGCTGCAATCGTTGTGTGTAAAACGGTCATAAGTCACTCTTTCCAGGTGTGTTGTAACTTTGAACAGTCACTAAATAAACTGTTGCAGTCGAGAACTATCAGTATTTGTAATTAAATATTTATAATTCTTGGGAGAATAGGAGTATAAATATTTAAAAATAAGCAAAAAAATTAACAGAATTACTCACACGACCATATGGGAATGTCATCCACACTTTCAAAGATGGCTTCAATCCAATCACAAGAATCTGAAGTTAATAATAGCAATAATAATATAAAAATCATCCTTAACATCTGCATTTTACCATCTTTTTCAAATATTGGTTTTAAAATGGGGTGTTTATGGAAGGTAGGTTACCTTTGTTAAGGAAGCCATAGCTAGCAGAGAATATTGGGTGATAGGATGGTCTCTCAGCTCAGCCTTCGCATGTAAAGGCTCAATGCAGCAAACCTCTCCCTTCGAACCACTGAACAAACAGCGAGATTCACACGTTCTCACACCCATTACTCTCCTGAATCATAGAAAATGGGACAGATTTAGGTACATGTCATAAAGCAACCTATTTAAATGTAGCATTTTTTTAAAAAAAAGTATGTCATACAATTTAAATAGGGTAGATATGATCCCAGAAGCGATAGAAAAATTGTGTCCAAGTCCTGTAATTAATATGATAATTTTTCCTTCTGCAGTTAATTTTTATATGGTTCTGATAGGACTACATATGAACCTATAAACAATGACACAGTAGATAATGGTTGAGAAAAATAAAAGTAGTAAAGGAAACATTATTTTGTCAAATAATATACAAACTGCAATCAAAATTTAAATGTCTGTGGAGATTCTCAGTCATCTGGGTCATGGTTGTCCCAAAGGTGCTTTTTCAAAAGGCAACTGGACAGCCAGATGTTGAGACCCAATGGCTGAAGTTGGGCTCTAGGAAGTAGGTGGTTTTGTTGCTGTTGCCAGCCTTCCTTTAGCTCCCTGACTTGCCTACCTGAGATGCTTGGCTGACACTGGGTTGGCAATGGAGTCTAATAGTTCTGGAGATTTTAACTTGCCCTCATGTGTCATTCAAGCTGGAGTGGCTCAGGAGTCTGTGTCTGACATGGCAACCATGGATCTGAGCCAAGTTGTCAAGGGCCTGACTCACAGAAACAAGCACAGATTAGATCTGGGGATTTTTTTTGCGGGGAGTGGGGGGGTTGATCTCAGAGCAATTGTGACACATTGAAGGTGAAGGTCATCAGTCTTTGGTCATGGTTATTCTCTGCTTGCTTTTCAGACTGCTTTTCATACAAAGGTACCATTCCCCTCCAGAGATCTATTAGATCAGTCCCTCCCAAGATCTAAAGATTTCAGAGGAAGCTTTGGAATTTTCCTGAAGGCTTGGCAGGCAGTCTGAGTGAGACTTTTCATTTCTGCCAGGATAGGGCTTTTGCAAGTGCAAAGTGGATCAGATTGCCCTTGTGTAGTCTTTCCCTGTACATTAGACTCAGGGGAACAAAGAGAATGTCATCTGATGGGACCCAGGAAGCACGCCTTCACTCTAACAGCACCACTGGAAAAATCATCTCCCAAGAGATTTGAATTGTCTTGACCTTTAAGTGAACTTTAAAAATCTAGTTTCTTCCTCAAAGTCTGAAATAGGTCGAGGTATGTCCACCAAGATTGTATTACATCAGTTTGCTATGGAATATATTTGTTCTCTTCTGTTCTGGTCATTTCCATTTTTGTTTCACTTTCAATTACCATGGTTGTGTACACTGCCGATAGTCACTGTTGTTTTAGATGGCTAAATCAAATAATCAAATAACTAAATAATGTTATAATAAAATCAGATATTCTTACTTGAATGACAGTTCAAATACTGAACCACCGCTGTCATTGCAGATTGCGAGAGTTGGATCATCTGTAAACTAAAGAAAATATTATTTTCCTCAATTCTTTATAAAGCCTACTTATTTTTTTTTCATTTCTCCCAATGTGACTTTTCGCTTATACTAAGCATGTACCTGTGATGCCAGCTACAATGATAGAATTCATCCTAAAATTAGAACTATATCAGTTCTTGTAACTGAACACAACTTATTTTAGCCAAAAAACTCTAATCTCCATAACCTTTTTAATGCTACATATATAGTTTACAAGACAGAACAATTACCTTAATGTGCAAAATTGCAGTTCCTGGAGGATGTGCATCTATTATTGATCGTAACAGTTTTCCACTGGCCAGATCCCACATTGTAATCTGTAAACAATATATTATTAACTTTCTGTAATGCCACTAATTATTATTAAAATATGAAAACTATGAGACATCTTCCAAGCCATCTATGGATGAAATTTATGAAACTAAAAATTACTGAATGAAATATTTCTTTTCAGAGAATTCTATAATAAAGCATATGATAGATACAATAGAAAGAACAGTGGGAAGCATTTTTCAAATGTTGATGAATGACAAACTATGTATTGGAAATCATCCTTCTCTACAATCTAATTGACTCTGTAATCCCTTAACATTTATCTGTTAAGTGTATTGCATATAAATTATTACCTGTCCTTTTGCAAAGCCACACAGAAGTCTCGAACAGTCATTGTTGATGCTAAGAGCAGATATAGCCCCATACTGTGCACCAACAGCAGTATTGCCCAAGCAAAGCCGAAGAGCCTGGTTAGGATCTAAACAGAACATAAATTTATTTAACAAGAGGGAAAGAATCACAAACTACGTAATCAATTAACATTTCAAACTTAGAAAAGTAAATCCACACAAATTTAATAGACTCAGTTTAAAGACATGCTCAGTTATTCAAATCACAGTTATTGCAAATTTGAATTCACCAGGAATAACAGGATGTGCTGTTAAACATAAGCAAGGTGCTGGAAGAATACTGAGAAACTAAGTAGCAGAGAATTCCACTGATAACAGGGCAAAGCTCAGATACTCCACCCAAGGCAACTATATTAAAAAATGCTTATAACATTTGGTAGAGAGTAGAAGGGTTCTGCTTCTGTCTAAGGCTGAGGAATTCTGGGAGTTGAAGTCCACAAGTCTTAAAGTTGCCAAGGTTGGAGACCCCTGGCCTAAACTGCATCTTGAAGATTACATTGTAAGCCGCCCTGAGTCTTCGGAGAAGGGCGGGGTATAAATGTAAACAAAAAAAAAAAGAAAGGGAAGCAAGAGAGTCTGCCTCATGAAAACCCTTTGCTCTATTGGTAAAATAGGCTCCTATGAGCAAAGTGTTGAAGCAACCTTCAACATTTTGACAATTCGCTATAAGCTTTCACAATTTTTCTTTACTTTTCTGGCTTGCATAACTACAGTTTCTAGAGATGTCTAAACTGGGCATGAACTTTAAGGTGAAAGAAGCATTTGCGGAAGGTAAAAAGTGAGAGCAAATATTATACACTGTTTGTAATAGTGGCGAATACCTGTAGCTCGGGTGTAGGATGAGGGTGAAGGTTCATTCTCTGAGCTTGTGGGTTGGTTTCGGAATGTTTTGTTACGTGGCTAGGTAAACAGAAGAACACTGATACTGACATCACCTAAACTCCACTGAAGATGTTATCTAGCCTGGTAATGAAACGTTAGGAAACCAACCCACAAGCTCGGAAAACGAACCTTCACCCTCATGATACACTGTAAAGATGAAAGCTATCCAGCTATAACAAGAATATATAAATCAGTGAGAGAGAAAATAATCCTAGCCTTTTAATAAGTGCAGTAATTCAAACTCTTTTGAAAAATCCATCTTTTGATATGAGTTTAATTAATAGCTATAGGTCAGGAGCTAACAGTAGATGATCAGCTCTAGACAGTTTTGCATGAAATTGTTTTTAAATACATTTCAATTGAGCTTCAAGAATAATTTCAGATGACAACTGCTCCAGTCATCCTGTGAGAAACACTCAGTAGGGAGACAGATGGGGAGGAAGGTGGAAAGTGACTTGTTTTTCCTGGATCTGCTACATATTTTTAAAAAACCATTAATTATGCTGCCTGTCAGATATATTGTTATAATGTCTAATCTCTTTCAATCTTAAAGTTACTGTATCTTTCTAAACTTGCCATTGACCTAGAAACCATATTAGAGGTATCCAACTTTATCAATGAAATTGCATGAAAGATGAAGAGATTTAGTAATGTATTATTTATGTGCAGTGCTATGTACTTGAGGCTCGATAAAAATCAGGAATGCATATGCAGGACTTAATATTTAAATCTAAAATGACACCATCATCAGACAAAAATAAATCCACAGAAGAATACAAGCTGATTGAACAGAAGCACTGCAGATGTTACCTTACAGTCAGCTCCTCTGCAAATATATTTATTTTGCTGTAATTGCTAATACCAAAATGTAATTAAAAGAACTGAGGGCAATTTACTGTTAAAAGACAAAACACTTCAACCATCGGAAATTAAATACACAACACACAAGACTTGCATGCTCACAACCATCATACAAGACATACATTTTAATTTGTATCTGCTTTATAAAATACACATCAGAACTTTTTTTAGGGTTTCCAGAACAAAGATATAAAAATGCCATTATTGACATCTACATCATGGAAGATCTGTAGGTAAGTTACAATAAAAAGGCTACAAATAACAAATTTATTTTTATTTATAATTCTAGATTCTCTACGAGAAGTTATTTCCTCAACTTTTAATTTATCTCATTTTTCTTGGCTTAAATTATTGTTCTGTATTGATAAATTACATATGCAAAGTTGAGAAGGCAGGCAAAAGCGGTAATAGCTGCTCCTGAAACCACAGAAGCTGCTATAGAAAAAGCTAAATTCATTTCTGGTCTATTAGAGAGCCACTGGGAAAGAGAAAAAAATTCTGTAGAATTGCTTCTTACTTTAAAAGATCTTGCTTTTCTGATTTTGCCTTTTAGAACTGAATCTCAGCAAATGAAGACTGCAGTAGATCAAGTAAAACAGACTTGATAGGAAAGAAGAAAATATTTGATTCTATGCAGAACTCAGACAATGGTTATAATAGCTTCACTACCAACTGTTGGAAGGGAAAAAAATAGAAGGACACATATATGTCATATGACTGAGATGGTGTAGGGTTTCCTGCCTGGGCAGGGGGTTGGACTAGAAGGCCTCCAAGGTCCTTTCCAACTCTGTTGTTATGTTATGTTATGTTATATCTATAACATCCCTTTACAGCCTGTTACAATATCTTAATTTCAGAGCACTACTGTATTGCTGCTTAACTAGTATAGCTGTTCATGCAGATTACATGCAAAATGCATCATACTATACCTTTGCCTTCTCAATCCATAAGGAAAAAGGTTGAAAGAGAAATGCCAAAAAAAAATTATGGGGGAAAAATAGACAGTAACCATATCCTGTTATTTCAGTAAAATATCTCTGTACACCAACAGATCTGTTGAAATCGATTTCTCTGAGGCATGAAAACTTCAATGTATTTGTAAGATAAAAAAAATAATGCATCCCAAACAAGACATCTTCAGGGTCACTAATGGAAGCAATGGCTCAAAACCACCTCTTATTTCAACATACACTTATTTTTAATCCTGGTTACCAAGAAATCTTTTAATAAGATATTAATTACATGCAGCATTTTCTATTAAACTCAAGATCCAGATACTAATTTATATATATGTATATGTATAATATATAATTTATATATAGTATATATAAAATATATAATTTATATTATATATATATTTGTTTTCTGAGATTTTCGCGGGTGTTTGTACGTAGGTCTTTGGTTATTCGGGTTTTCTCCCACGTAAAATTGGAAGTGTCTTGGCGACGTTTCGACGAAGTCTCATTCGTCATCTTCAGGCTTCAGCTTCGTGCTTCTGGGAGCAATGTGTGATTGCAGCTGTTTCTTCCTTTTTAACTGCTAGTGGGGGTTTGAACTGATTGGGTGGGAGCTTGGCTGTGCTCTGATTGGATGGGTTTTTTTTTTGTGCTCTGATTGGATGGGGGTGTGTCCAGAGAAGCCATCGAGATAGAAAAATGGCCACACAGCATGAACAAACGAGATGATACCTCCCGCCTACTAGCCATTTGGAAACCCGCCCTTATTGACAAACGAGTCCCTAACACGAGGAATGACACCAGACCCACACTCACGAGGTCCACACAGGATGTCACCACCACACATCCACCCAGAAAGCAGACCCAAACCCACACTGATCATGAAGCACGACCAAGGACCAGAAGCCAGACCGCAGCTGCAACATTAGCCATTTCAAACCCCTCCAATCCATACATGCAGCAGACTGACACCCACTATGAAGATGTAGCATGACCACAAACACGAAGCCAAACAACAGCAATGCAGCTCACCAGCTCAAATCCCCCTGCAACTCAGACTAATCTGAGCACAACCAAGCCCCCACCCAAACAGGACACCCCCCCCATCCAATCAGAGCACAAAAAAACCCCATCCAATCAGAGCACAGCCAAGCTCCACCTAATCAGTTCAAACCCCCACTAGCAGTTAAAAGGAAGAAACAGCTGCAATCACACATTGCTCCCAGAAGCACGAAGCTGAAGCCTGAAGATGATGAATGAGACTTCGTCGAAACGTCGCCAAGACACTTCCAATTTTATGCGGGAGAAAACCCGAATAACCAAAGACCTACACACACTCACACACACACACACACACACACACACACACACATATATGTTTTGTTCCCATAACATGGTTACCCATAGTTAACTGTAGCATACTTCACTCATTTATCTCAAATGTCTGCAGTTGCATGATATACACTCAATAAAAACCTTAAAGACAATGCAAACCATACTCAAGGTTAAAATTTTATTTAGGATTTTATTTATGCTTCCACATATAAACAAAACCAGAGTAAGCTTCAAGTATTAGCAGACACTCATACTTACCAAATATCAAAGCTAGACCATGGGATGTTCCTACTGCTATAAGACTTGATGCTGCCTAAACCAAGCAAAAACAATTCGATTGAGAAGGAATATTTGTAGTTCAAACAATGAATATTAAAAAAAACTATAAGCAGGAACTGATTCTAGAAGCAACAAATCTGGGGGGAGGGGAGGAGGGTAAAGATTCACCATCAGCTCAATCAAAGATACTTTATATTAGGCATTCCAAAATGAGAGCCAGTTTGATGTAGTGTTTAAGGTATTAAGCTACAAACTGGGAGGCTGAGTTCCAGTCCTGTCTTATGAACAAAGCCGGTTTGGTGACCTTGAGCCAGTCACTTTCCTTCAGTTTTGAAGAGGAGGCAATAGCAAACCACTTCTGAAAAACCTTGCCAAGAAAACTGCAGGAACTGATCCAGGCAGTCTCCAAGAAATGATTAATTAAAAGAAAATAAATATCAAGTAAAATATCAAATAAAAGAAAATAAATATCAAGCATAAAGAATTCTAAAAAAAAATTCAAACTTACAATTGCAGTCGGTAAACCTGCATCCACTTTGGCCTACAACAATAACAAAAAACAGAGAGTGAAAAGATTAGCAATTGTTTTTAAAATACAGAATACCTAAAATGATATAACTTTAGACTTACAGGATCCACTTTGTTTTTTTTAATCTGAATCCCCAAATCTATCAACCAGTGGAACAAATTATACATACCTGAAGAATCCTGAGGCTAGAAAAAAGAACCTGAACAAATCTCTCACATTAAAATCATCCCTGGTACCAGCCTTTATTTTAGCAACATAAAATGAGGACAAGGTATTTGATGCAGTTGTCTAATTAGAAATTTAAAAAAATACTAACTATTGAGGTATTAATCAACGGACCCAAATAATTTTCTGGATTATTCATGGATTAGGGGATCATGAGGTTTATCATGAAAATAAAATACATTCATATCAAGTAATTTATCTGAGGTTTACCAATTTGCCTTCTCGAGTATACTTTGACCATATAACTGTTCAATTTTTTTCTTTAGAGCTGAACCTGCAAGATGAACCATCTTCAATGGTTATAGAAGGTTTTATAGATGTCAAAAATATTGTTTTAGTCATGCAACTAACAGGTGGAAGATGCTTAATCAGCCTCTTTTCCAAGAATCATGATCTAACCATAGCTATTCTAGACAGAAGTAAATTACTGTCCTCCCAATTAAAATATGTTGTTTCTTTGATCTATACTTTTCAGTTAATCCTCCTCTCCACTCCCATCAATTTCAGGAGGACAATAGAGTGTGCAGAAGAAATAACTTTATCTGAGCATAGGGTACCTAGAATGTTGTGTAGCAGTAAAGAATCTCTGTTTTGGAAAGCATTAAAACAAAAAATAATGATGTAAATAAAACTGCCTTTTATTTTTATTTTTGTAAAGTGTTCTTTATTCCATTGATGGTAGCTCAATTTTGCCACAACAGTAAGACTATAAAATCCCAAGGCTTGTAGTAAAAAGAAATTGTTTTACTCCAAATTAGTGTATTATTGATGTGTATCTGCCACAAAGAGCAAGCATAAAGAAAGAGACAAAAGGAACTTACTGCTGCAGATACTATTTGGGTAGAAATACCCTTCAAAAGTGACAGCCGTATAACTGAGCCATGGATGGAGAATGAATCACGGAGTTTCTTCTTTCTATATAAACAATAAAATCAAAACAGCATTTTATTTTATTTTATTTGCAAAATGAACCAATACTATAGTCTACAACAGTTTGACAAGAGTCTATGTGGGTTTTTTTAATAAATCATGTTGAAACAACAGAATCTCTGTAATACCTCTGAAATTACACCTACATAATCACAGTGACAAACATGAGGGTGAAAATATTCAGGCACTTCTATATGTGTTTAAAAGAATAATTATGATGCAATAGTTGCTCATAATCTAATCTAGAATCCAAAACAGTACTCATAATTTCCACAATTCTGATTCTCAAAGTAACTAACTGACTTAATCTGCCAACAGTTACCTTTTTAGATGTGATTTATCTCCACTATCAGAGCTTGCTACTGACGAAGTATCATATGAATGAGTATCAATGTTATCAATGTTCAAAAGAGAAGGATCCTCAAGAACAAATGGCTCTTCTTCATCATCAGTCTAAAAGAAATCATATATAATTTTCTATAAATCTTTATCTATATTCCAGTATAGTAATAGTGTCATTTAAGCTTAGTATAGATTGTATCAGGTTTGGGAATGCTTGTATTTCCCAGGCACAAGATAGGGCATAAATACAGGACTTGTTTATGAAACAGTACATTTTGGGAGGAAAAAAGACAGACAAAAAACATAAATAAATGCAATCCTTCTTAAATTAGTGTGCATCTTTTAAGGGCCCTGTTTTTATTTACTAAAATAGTTTGGTCATAGCATAATATTCTAGGCAGTAAAAAAGCAGATGTTTGAGAAACTTGCCTATCTGTTTTCTATTTTTGTGACAGAAAAAGGGGAAAGGGAAATGGATACCACACTGGGCAACTTACTTCATTTAAAATACTTTCTAATGTTGGAGGAGTATCAACTTGAGGAATATCAAATTCTTTGTCATCAATCTAGATGAAGAAATGAAAAAAAATATTTTTAGACTTTACTATCAGGATGTAAGCTGTCAGCTTTTCACAACATAAATCATCATATGTCTAATACAGTCTAAAATTGACACTTTCTAAAGAAAGTTTTCAAAACCAGGGAGTGGTATAGGCAACTTCTGAATTTTATATGGTAGTCCACAACATACGACCAAAATTGAGCCCAGAATTTCTGTTGCTAAGTGAGATACTTGTTAAGTGAGTTTTGCCCATTTTACAACCTTACTTGCCACAATTGTTAAGTTAAATCACTACAGCTATTAAGCTAGTAACACTGTTTTTAAGTGAATCTGGCTTCCCCATTGACTTTGTTTGTCAGAAGGTCACAAAAAGTGATTACATGACCCCAGGACACTGCAATTGTCATAAATATGAGTCAGTTGCCAAACGTCTGAATTTTGACCATGTGAACATAGGGATGCCACAATGGTTGTAAGTATGAAAAATGGTCATGTCACTTTTTTCAGTGCCTTTGTAAATCACTAAACGAATGGTTGTAAGTTGATGACTAGCTGTATTTATGCAGCACACTGAAGCCCTGTTGGTTCGCCTTTTTAAAGGTAGGTTCATACATCATTCAAAGTCATTTTGCTATTTGCTTTGGACATATCTTGTGTGAATGAATTATAGTTCAAGATATTCTCTGAGAGAGCCATCTGGTGCAGTGGTTAAGGTACCAGGCTAGATATTGGGAGACCATGAATTCTATTCCTGCCTTAGGCATGAAGTTAGCTTGGTGACTTTGGGCCAGTCATTCTTTTTAAGTCCTAGGAACAAAGCAATGGGAAACCACTTTCAGAAAACAGTAGGGAAGAGTCCAGGCCATTGCCAGCAGTCAACAGCGTGGAAGACAGTCAAAAAAAGTTAAAGAAAAAAAGAAAGGAAAGGAAAATCTTATCTGAAAGGATAACAATTTAGGCAACAAACTATGCTTAAAGAAACCATGGTGTAGCATGTCATATGAACACAGACTAATATTTTTTCAAAACATTCTCAGGTTATGAACCAAGACTACTCTTCACATATATGGCTATTTATAGCTTCTTTATGCTCTATTATATGAAACACATTTGAACATTATATATATATGCAATATCACATTTCAAATAGTCATGGCAGGAAAGCTCAGTTACATGCATAGCATTCTGTTTGTGTATATGTGTGTATATATGTCTGTACCTATGTTTCTGTGTATGTTTGTGTATTTATGGTTTGATCCAAATGCTTATAGAACCAGCAACATTAAAAAGCAATTAATAACAAAAACATGAAAGGAGCTACTCAAACAAATAAAAATTATTCTGGTTATTATAAATGCTTATGAACCACGTATGAGCATATTACATATTGTAATACGAAAGCAGACAACAAACAGAATAGATAACCCTTGTCCCCCCAAAAAAACTGTGAAAAATGCAGAGTGGTCTTCAAATAAGATCTGTTCTGCAAATAGTAATAGATAGATACAACTTACCAGCTCACTCTTTGAATCTAACTCTTTGCTCAATTCAGTAATAGATAATTTGGGAGACGGGGCTTCTTGTTGACTGGATTCATCCATCATAGAGAAACAACCTTGATCTAAATCAAGGCTTTGAGTCGCAGTTTTGAAAGCTTCTTCCATCTTTCCTATTTCCAGCAATATTAATCAGCCAGTTGATAGAAAGTTTAAAGGGTTTCTGCCCAGCAATCTTTAATTGACATAGTCTGCAATTAACAATATAGAAACAATAGATCATTTATGGCACCTCTAATTAAGAGAAAATGTCAGTACTTCTACAAAATGCAAATTGTAGAATAGTAATAGTAAAGTCCATACATATTATTGTGAATCAGATGTGTACTAATATCCAGAAATCCACTGTTGACACTACACCCAGAGCAGTGATTTCAGATGAAATACCAGTGCACCTGGGAAAAAGTGGAGTGCTTCATTCATTCTTTCAACTTTCATATCACCAAATCTTATAAGATTTTTAGTAATTAGCAATGTTGTAGCATATAAAACAATTAAACAATAAAATATCTGTTAAGCAAAATAACAATAAAACATCCACAGTAAAAATAAAGATAAAAAGTATAAGAAAATCTTTATTCACTGATGCCTTCAAACCCAAATGGCATCTGAGCAATCAACCAATCAACGGGAAAGACACTGTTTTGAGCATCCTCCATAGTAAAATCAAAGTGGGACCTAGTCTGCCTACAACAAAAGCAACTTAAAGAACAGGTCATTAGGAAAAGTAATGAGTCCACAAGAACTAAGTCACAACTTGTTTCTTGAAGAATAGTACTTCCCCATCAAGAGAACAGTCTTTAAAGGAATTTAGAAATGGCTTTGGGGGAGATATGAAAGACATTTAGAGGAGGCAAAAGGAATAATGAGAGAAAACAGAGTTACAGTGAAGCTAGTGAGAGAAAGTAATTCAAAATAATCCCATCTTGATTTTGTTTGGTGATAGATGGGAGAAAGAGAGGCTTTCAAGGACCTATTACTATATCCTATAAAAAAAGATCACTTTCCTGAAATCCTTGCCATATCTGTTTCTTGACCTGGCCTATCTTGAAGGACTGACACATAACTTAACAGACACTAGGGACTCCAGCATGTTGTTGACAATCAGCATGTACAAATCCCTAGTACAGGTCTTCTGTGTGAGCAGTGGGTTAGACTAGATGATCTCCAAGGTCCCTTCCAACTCTGTTATTGTTGTTATTACTATTATCTCCAGCATAGTCTGAGGTAGCACTATAACATTGGATATCATTGATGTATTAATATTACGGCCTGAACTGAATTGAAAATCCTGAGACACAATACAAGAGAGCGCTACTGGAATGAACTCTCCTTCCATCCACAGCTGATTAAAATCATATTTTATTCCAAAAGAATTGAACCACTACAAAATATTGACTCCAATGACTAAATAGAATAGAATTGAATAGAATTTTTATTGGCCAAGTGTGATTGGACACACAAGGAATTTGTCTTGGTGCATATGCTCTCAGCGTACATAAAAGAAAAGATACGTTCATCAAGGTACAACATTTACAACACAACTGATGGTCAATATAAAACTCCACAAAAAAGAGGTTTGCATTCCATAATTCATTGCACTTTGATAAAGAACCATTCATGACTAATTTTTGAGCACTATTGTAAACCAACTACCATCAGGTCTAAATTTCAACTGCTTACAAATCAGAATTTCATACATACTTCGTTAAATATTCTGATGAAATCAATATATGCCTACAGCATCTGCACAATCTATGTAGAAAGCTGCCATATATTTTTTTTAAAAAGTAAGGATAATGTTCCCAAGTACTGATCTCATACGGACAGATCTGTAATTCCCCAGCTCCTTCTTTTTTCCCCTTTCTAAAGATACAAAAAAAATCCCTCCCTCCCATCAATTCGCCTGATACTTCTTCTGTCCTCCAGGATTTCTTAAAGAGACTTCATAAAAGTTCAGCCAGATCATTAGCAGGTTTTTCAGTACTTTAGGATAAGTACTCGTAGGTCTTTATAGGTTTCCATTCAATCTTGCCAGATTCTCAAGCGACTGCCAGTTTACAAGTCCCTGCAGTTAACTTGGCAAGGTTTTGTTTTCCGGAAGCGGCTGGCTATTGCCTCCTTCCGATACTTAAAGAGATTTAAACACGCTCAAGTGAATGGATATTCCTTCACCGTATCTTACAAACACATCAGGTTTTACAGAACCGTTTCATTCCAGAGCACAAGGGCTCGGCATGGACTTTAGAGGCCATTCAATCTAACCACCCGCCGAGTGCAGGACAGCATCAACACCGCGTAAGCCATCCAAGACAAGAAAGGATGAAAAGGCTGCAAGGAAAGAAAGAAAGAATAAATGCCATACATAACAAAGAGAGACACCGACCGTGGCACTTGCAGCCGCTTTAAAAGGAAGGTCCGCTGCTTTACGTGCAAGGCTCGGTTTTACAGGGTGTCCCGGCTATCGACAAACAGCTACTGCTCTCGAGTTCTCGGGAGAAAGATTCGAGGGTTCCCTCCAGCCAAAGCTCCCTGCCACGACAGCGAGCCGCCCGGTTCCCACTTTCCCAGGAACCCCTTTTTGACACTCGGTTGTTGTCGTGCTAGCGGCAGGGGCTGTCACACCCACCCCTGGGCCCCTGTCTAGGCTTCACTTCCGCCCGAAGTCGAAGAGACTGTTTCCCTGGCGCTTTTTTAAAGCTTCCGCCCTGACTCAAATCAACCGAGCCTTGTTTATATAGCACCCTCTTCTGGCAGCAACGAAAGATGCAAGTGGTTGCGTCAAATTTACCATTGTCAATTCAGCATAGCCATAAAGCATGTTAAAAGACCGTTTGTTGCAGTGGCGTACGTAGGGTACCTAAAAGATGCATGCAATAGAAAGAGCGCATCTTGGGCTACAAAGCCTATTCTGTCTCTCTTAGTGGTAACGTAAAACCATTACAGGATGCCACCGTGGAATTAAAATTGCCTCAAAATATATCCCATTGCTTTCAATGGATTTCAATTTCAGTCTTTCTCAGAATGGGAATGGACTGAAACAATGCATAATTAATATATTGGCACATTTTAAATTTATTCAAATATTTATAACAAATTCAGTAAGCAACGAAGCTTTTTAAAATATTGTTCCCTTTCCTTGTATTCTATTCAATTATCTTTTTCAGTATATATACTGCTTTACGAATCCCTGATATGAATACAAAATGGTATCTGTAAAAGACTACTTGTTTTTTATATTTTACACTACTATCACTTGAGGATCTCTTTCTCAACCGATTCACTCCTGTTTCATATGTTTTATATTTTGATTCAGATCTTCACCAACCCACCTTAATGTTTTCTTTTGTACTGGTCACTTGCTTTGGGAATTAATCCACATTCACCCAATCATTCTTGGTTATTATCTCAGCTCTTCTTTTCTCTCTCACACACTACTTAAATACCTCATTCCACTACATTCCCCTTTTATGTTTCTCCTGGCATACCCATATCCATAGTTAGGATCGTCTACTGATATATAGGCATAAAGGTAAAGGTTCCCCCTTACATGTGTGCTAGTCGCTTCCAGCTCTAGAGGCAGTGCTCATCTCTGTTTCTAAGCCGAAGATGTCTCAGTGGTCATGTGCCTGGCATGACTAAATGCCGAAGGCGCACAAAGTGCTGTTACCTTCCCACCAAGTGATTTCTCTTTTTCTACTTACATTTTTACGTGCTTTTGAACTGCTAGGTTGACAGAAGCTGGGACAAGTAACGAGCTCACTCTGTTACATGGCACTAGGGATTTGAACTGCTGAACTGCCAACCTTCTGATCGACAAGCTCAACGCCTTAATCACTGAGCCGCCATGCCCTTATATATAGGCATACTGAAACTATATTTAATTAAAGTTCTGTATAAGAGCAATGTAATCTTGTAGCTTTTATACTAGGCATTCTGGATGTAGAAGACCAGTAACTCACTGTAATCTGCTGGCTTTAGAATTAATAAAATGATCATTTGTATTCTCTCTGGTTGTTGATGTAATATAGCATAATATATAGCAATATATAGCATAATATAATATAACAATAAACAAAAAAGTTGAAAAGAAAAACATGCATAAATCATTTGCATTTGTTTATTGTTTACTTATTTTTATTGTATTATATAACAGTATAATAAATCACATACAGGTAATGGTTGATTAAAAACCATTTGTTTACTGGCCATTGAGGTTAGAACAGCACTGAAAAAAGTGACATGACTGTTTTTCACGGTTACGACTATTGCAGCATCCCCCTGGTCATGTGATCAAAATTTGGGCTCTTGGCAGCTGGCATATATTTATGATAGTTGCCCTGTTTCGGGGTCATGGGATCACCATTTTTTACCCTTCCCTCCAGTGGTGGGATTCAGCCAGTTCAGGATGGTTCGGACAAACCGGTTATTAAATTGCTGGCTGGCCCCACCCCGCCCCTTCAAGGAGTCCTCACACACCCCATTTTGTCTCCCAGGTAAGTGCAGGGAGGCATACTAGGCCCAAAACAGGGTGTGTGTTTGTGTGTGTGTGCGTGTGCAGTGCAGCCCTCCCTGTGGCCCACTTTTGCTCCCAGGAGGCTGCAGGGAGGCCTACTAGGCCCAAACAGGGACGTGGGGAGGCGGTGCATCCCCCTCAGTGCCCATTTTTGTTCCCAGTGGGGTGCAGGAGGCCGAGTGCTGCCTGTCACAACCCCTGGTCACGCCCGCCATGGCCACACCCACCTAACCGGTCATTAAGGCAAAGAATCGGTTGTTAAATTATTTGAATCCCACCATTGCTTCCCGCCAATTTCCAACAAATAAAGTCAATGGTCTTCTGGAATGCCAGCAGTGAACAACTGTGGCAAAAAGATCATAAAATGGGGCAAAACTCACTTTACAACTGCTTTGCTTAGCAATAGAAATTTTGAGCTCAATTGTGGTTGTATAGGTAAGTCAAGGACAAAACGAAACTATTCTATATTTTTAAAAAAGAAGAAGAAGATGGCAAACCTGGCAGTCATTCCAAAACTTTCTACCAATATCTAATATCCAGTGGAGCAAGCTCTAACCACTCTAACTCCATAGCCTAGGAAAACAACAAAGTTTATGGTCTTCTGGAATGCCAGCCGAATGGAAGGCGCAGAAGCTGAGACAGAGAAGGTACTGTACATTTCCTGGATCCTGATATATTGCATTGTTTCTTCAAAGAAACCTGAAGCATGCTGACCCTGTCAGGTCAATTTAGCTAGCTAGATACCATGGAAAATAAGCAGTGGTAACCAGGCCCCATTCCATATAAGGCTTTATAAATCATAACCAGCATCTTGAATTGCAGTGAAAGTAAACTGGCAACTAGTTTCCAGAGCAGTGGTGTCACATGAGCAAACCAAGGCATTCCCATCACTGTGCACAGGAGAACATTCTGGACCATTATTGAAGCTTCTGAGTAGTCTTCAAGGGCAGCCCCATGTAGAACACATTATAGTAGTTGAGCCATGAAGTAATTAGGGCAGGATTGATTATCTGATTGGGCCTCTTGATCCAGAAAAAGTATAACTGGGACACAAGATGAAGCAGTACAAAGGCCTTCCTTTCCACAGCTGCCAACTTTTCACTGAACAAGAGCTCATGGACACCCACAGGTGGTGCATCATCTTTGAATGATCAAAGATGGAATATCCTGGAATTAGGTGGCTTCAATACTTGCAGCCATAAAGTCTGGTGGGATTGAGTTAAAGATGTTTTTACCCCCATTCAGACCCACACTGTCTCCAGGTACTGGCACAGGACTGTGACAGCCTCAGTTGACCAATTTTGGATTGAAAAACACTATCCTAATCTAGAAACCATCAAGGTACCTACTACCAATATTGGCAGGGCAAGCTATTGTATATAAACTGGGAGCAATTTATTTATTTATTTATTTATTTATTTATTTATTTATTTATTTATTTATTTATTTATTTATTTATTTATTTTGTCACACAGTATATATAAGCATAAGCATGAAATAACTATACAATATATAAGCATATATATAAGTATGAGTATGTAATAACTATATTAATTGGAATAACGAAGGAAACAATAGGACAGGAACGGTAGGCACACTTGTGCTCTTATGCACGCCCCTTACAGACCTCTTAGGAATGGGGTGAGGTCAATAGTAGACAGTTTTTGGTTGAAGCTTTGGGGATTTTGGGAAGAGACCACAGAGTCAGGTAGTGTATTCCAAGCATTAACAACTCTGTTACTGAAGTCATATTTTCTGCAATCAAGATTGGAGTGGTTAACATTAAGCTTAAATCTATTGTGTGCTTGTGTATTGTTGCAATTGAAGCTGAAGTAGTCTTCGACAGGAAGGACATTACAATAGATGATTCTATGAGTTAAACTCAGGTCATATTGAAGGCGGCGGAGTTCCAAGCTTTCTAAGCCTAGGATTTCAAGTCTGGTGGCATAAGGTATTTTGTTGTATTCAGAGGAGTGAAGAACTCTTCTTGTAAAATATTTCTGGACACATTCAATTGTATTGATGTCAGAAATGTGGTATGGGTTCCAGACAGTCGAGCTGTATTCAAGAATTGGTCTAGCAAATGTTTTATATGCTCTGGTTAGTAATGTAGTATTACAAATTCCATACTTACTAGTACTGATGATGTTACTTAATTGAGTAATAAAATGTCTGCAAGCAAACAACCAAGTACAGAGAGCACCAAGGACTTCCAAACTATTATGATAGTTAAATATTGTAAATTTATATTTTGACCAATATTTTAGACCCTGTGAGAATAATGCTAGAAAATTAGTTTAAAATTTAGTTCCACTGATAAAGCCAAGCTGCTACGAGATTAGTTCTAACAATTTTGTTCTACAAAATAAATGTGAGTCATTACTGGATTCTATTAGATCTGCAAAACTGCACCATCAATTCACTTCTGCTGAAAATCTCTGATCCAGGTTGTCTGTAAGAGAGTTGCACAATATAGACAATAAGATAATAACAAATACAAGATATTTCCTTGCTATGAAACTAATTTTTAGCTTTTTAGTCAAGATACACAATTGAATGAAAAACTTGTAGAAAGCATTCAAAGATCAGCTGAGATAACTACTTATCTGACAATGTAAAACTTTTTTTTTTGCATGTATGATCCCTGAGAGAAATAATAATGCTATGTAAAAGCTACTTTTTCATATTTTCTAAGCATCCTAGACTGCAACATTCATGGTTTCCAGCTAGCATGTAACACACATCTGGAGAATACTGTGTGGGGCAAGAACATTGATGGAACCTGAAGTATCTAAAATTCTGCTTAACTAGGCAGCATTTTAATGACAATGGTGATTATGTCTCTGTATAAATTAGACCAACATACCTGCTTCTTCGTTCTCACTGTCTTCTTCCATCCCTTCTCCAACAGTAGCACTTTCTTCTTGTTTAGGGAGGGCTTCATCATGAATCTAGCCTCATAATGTAAAATAATGCAAATTATAGACTGTATTAGAAAGCAAACACTGTTTTCTCAGCAATCAGTTGCAGTTATTTTTAGTAATAGTTGGTGACTTTTTTCCCTACAGAATGCAAATATTTCATACATTTACTGTAAAATGTACTGAGTTTAGTGACACGCTTAAGTAATTACCTCACTAGGTAGAGCCACAAACCTAACCTCAAATAGCAGCTGTGACTTAGAGATCTCATTGGGTCAATAATGCCATCCCCAATTATACTAAGTTTGTTTAATTAATTTTAATTTTAACCTAATTTAAATTTAAGCTCTAAGACAGACTTCAATCCAACATTCTGAACTACTACCAGAATCCAAAAGTTCCTATCTCATGATCCCTAGAAACTATAACTATATATAGGAACTATATATGAGCCACTATTAAAAATACCACTATACTTCTAGACAAGAATATTCTTTCCAGGTCATCTCTCAATGGTCACCATTCCTCTGTTACTTATTTATTTGGCTAATAAATATAAAAACAAACACCATAACATTAACATTTGAATAATAAATAATCCAAGAAATAATAAATAATAAATAACCCAAGAAATAATTTAGTCAACAAGCTTTTACCTAAGGGATGTAAGCATCCAATTCTGCAGCCTCCAATGGCCTGTTGAAGCATAGGGGACAATATGATCTCCAGGGAGATACTATTCCATAGAAAGAGGGCAGAAACTGAGAAGTTGCCTCCATGTTCCAGAAGATGACTAAGATCTTAGCAGAACTGCCCACAATAATTATTTTGCTGTTGTCACTGAAGTGACCCCACTGAAGTGACCCCCTTCCCTCTTCCAGTATCTTCTGTATCATTGTTGCCCAGTATCAGTATGTGTTAACTTTATCTGAGGTAACCTTCAGACCTGAGTGATCCTGCTAGATATATACATACTCTTGGCATATTCTTCTGGCATTCTTTGCCCTTCTAGGAATATCACACCACCATGATATAGCAGTAGAGCAGGACTTGAGGGGCTAAGGACTCTCCCAACTCTATCATTCTAAGGGTACTTAAATGGCAACACTTGTAATTACCACCACTCGCTCTGCTCCATGATCCAAGACTCTCTTTTCTGCTTGTAGCTGTTCCAAAATGGTTTTCTGCAACAATGGTGCATTTGCTCCTCTTACAACAGCTACCAATTCTCCCCCCTGAATTCAAACAGAAAGGGGTGATTTTATTTTACAAATACAGTTCATCTCAACCCATAGAAACTGTTATTGTCAATAGAAGACTTCTGATTATATTTTACCATTGAAAATGGGGTATTATAAACATTGAAAAAGTAGTTACATTCTCAATATGTATTTATTTTTATTTTATTTTTATTAATTTATTTCATCAAGCATGTATTTTATGACAGATACAAGGGTAAACATAATTATAAATACATATAAAGACTATGAATAAAAGAAAACATTAGGACAGGGACGGTAGCCACGCTGGTGCCCTTATGCACCCCAGGTATTAAATGAGATATTAAATGAAGGAAAAAAGTCAATTTTAGCAAAAGATTAAGAAAATAAGTAAGGCATGGAAAGAAAACTGAAGATGTAGATCTTTTTTGTACTTCTTTTTAAAAAATGACTAATATATAAATGTCTGCAAATTTAACTGGTGATAAATTAATTGATAATCTCATAATAAATCAAGCAAATTTACTTGAACCAGTTAGGTATAATGGCTGGAATTGTGAGCCCATAGAGAGTTCTAAACTTCCTTTGGGCATGGAAACCAGCAAAAAACATGTGGGAATAATATGTATATCAAGTGGAGTTGTACAAAACTAAAAGTGGATATAAATCAAATAAATAAATAAAGAGGTAATTCTGCATAAGAAATCTTTGATAAGCCCCATGTAGTTGACAAAATCAAGAAAGGAAAAGTGAAATGGTTTTCAGGAAAGTGAATTTATTCTTAGCCTTGGGTAAAAAGAGAATCTTCAAAACTGTAGGAATAAAATTCCCAATCATATAAAATGAGTTAAGGTGGAGTTTCTTTGAATGTTTTTTTTACCTCATTTTTCATGCCTAGACTATATTTATCCCAGAAAAACTGAACACTTCATCACATATTTTTATAATTTATTACCCAGCATCCCTCTTAATTAAAAAAAAAACA
This sequence comes from Ahaetulla prasina, assembly GCF_028640845.1. Classification (NCBI taxonomy): domain Eukaryota; kingdom Metazoa; phylum Chordata; class Lepidosauria; order Squamata; family Colubridae; genus Ahaetulla; species Ahaetulla prasina. The sequence goes on along the minus strand of NC_080544.1, from coordinate 65,960,209 downwards.
AGTTATTCAATTTTCACATATCCTCCCCTGTACGAAGCAATCAGTATAATTCAGTATGTTCCCTTAATTTTCCAGGACATATTAAACTGAGCGCTCTTTAGATAGAATTTTATATTTATATTGTAGGAAACATAAATGATGCAAAGGAGGCATTATTTGCTGGTGTTTACGATACTTAACATATAGACTGAGTTCATATGCCATACTAAGTTATAATACGATTTGTTTTAGTTTAGTGTACTGTGTGATCTAAACCATTTTTGATCCAGCCTGTGGTGTTTGGCAACCATAGATGCAAATCAAACCAACTGTATTTTATTCAACAAAGCATGAGTTGGCAACATAATGGCTGGATCTAGCTGTGGTATATGACGCTCTATTCTAAGAATGTGTATGAGTCATATTGGGTAGTTAGAAACAGTTGCATAAGCACTGAGTATTGATGACTATAATATTTTGCTTCTGCAGAACTTGTTAGTTAAATAACAGTAGCTAAGTTGCGGGTTGTGCAAACTCAGCCAATTGTCATTTAATTAAAAAAATATTTAAATGTCATGAGTTAACGTGTTATGTGACTCTAGTCTAGATGTGCTAATCACGGGTTTGCTCATCTATGTTTAAGGTTTATTTCCCGCATTGACTTTAGCTAAATTACTTTAAGAAAAGATTATGTAACAAATGTAATCCTTTCAAATCTTGCTAGCATCTGAATATTTGTCTTGTTCAGTATAGTAGTGGCCAAAATTGTGGAAACCTTTTGGGAAAAGTATATTTTCTAAAACTAGCTAGTAACACTTTTTTGGGGAGGAGTACCATAAGATTCTATATCAATATAATTTAATCAAGAATGTAATGCAATAACTTTTATGAAGGATTTGCTATTAGAATAGCAGTTACAGTATAAAGAAGAAAAATGAAACACGTAGAAAAAATGAGATATACAAAAATTATCACCATAGAAAAAATGAGATATACAAAAATTATCACATCAGGTAATACTTAGTTGGGTAACCTTTAGCATGAATTACAGCTTTACAATGTCTTCTCACAGAGTGAACCAAGTCTTTTAGTTCTGCAGCTGTTATAATGTGAAACCAGATTGAATGATTTCTTCTATTAACTGGGTTTTATTGCTGGGTCGCTTCTGATTAACAAGTTTCTTTAGTTGGCTCCATAAATTTTCAATTGGGTTAAGATCTGGGCTATTCCCAGGCAATTCCAGCAGTAGAATATGATTATCTTGAAACTCCAAAAAAAGTGGTGTTATTAGCCACCAAACCTCAAAAATACACTTTTCCCAAAAGGTTTCCACAATTTTGGCCACTACTGTATTATAATAAAAATAATATATAATTATAGCCCAAAACATTTCAAAGTGTTATTAGTTGGCCTACATAATATTCACATATTTTATTTTTTATATTTAAGAATTTATTAACCACTTTAATCAACACATCTCCTGGTCTTGTACAAAACCAACAGCAATAGCCAGTGCAATAATTGTAAAATATCTTAATATCCTATCCTATCCTATATATCATATCATATCATATCATATCATATAAAACATAATGTACAAATAATGCAATATTTCTAAACAACCAAGTTACATAGATATTTCTGGAATCCTTTGTACTGTCTTTTAAACAAATCTGGCAAGGTTTATTAGAAAAAATAATACTGATGGAAATATTGTCTAATGAAATTGGCCTTTCATATTAACTTACACCATAAAACAGAAATGTTGGCTCACATTTTCCACGATATTTCTCTAGAGCATCAATTGAATCTACCTCAGCCTAAATGAAAAGCAGAGAAGAAACAGAATAAAATAAATGTCTGTAACTTCATGGCATCCAAAATTTGATATCCACTGCAAGCAAGCACATCTTTCTTAGTAAGTAAGAGCTTGATTGTCTAGCATGCTACCAATGCATTGGTGTGTCATGAAAGCACGCTTCAATGCTCTTCTGCCAAGTAAACTGTTCTACTAATATGTTGACTACGTTTGCACAACATACTGAACACAAATAAGCTAACCATATTTAAAACACAGTATTTGTTTAATTTATGATTCACTGTATTTTGTGGACCCAGAAAATTTGATTAATTAAATTAATAAAGTATGCCATTCAGATAGCCAAATGGATCAATTACCAGTGGGCTTCTGAATGTAATTCAAAGTGCAGGTACTGTATTCATCTATAAAGCCTTTCTGGCATAGGACCGTAATGTTTTTAGTAGCACCTTTCTCTATTTCAGTCTGTTCTAGACAATATACAATACAATACAATACAATACAATACAATACAAGTAGTCCTCAACTTACAAGCCCAAAATTTCTGTTATTGAGCAAGACAGTTATTAAGTGAATTTTGCCTTATTTTGCAACTTTTCTTGCCACAGTTAAGTGAATCACTTCAATTGTTAAATTAATAATATGGTTGGCAAGTGAATCTTGCTTCCCTTGACTTTGCTTGACAGAAGGTCTCAAGAGGTGATCCCATGACCCCAGGACTCTGCAACCGTCCTAAATATGAATCAGTTGCCAAGCATCCAAAATTTGATCACGTGACCTTGGGGATGCTGCAATGGCCTTAAGTGTGAAAAGTGGTCCATAAATAACTTTTCAGTACTTTAGGATAAGTACTCGTAGGTCTTTATAGGTTTCCATTCAATCTTGCCAGATTCTCAAGCGACTGCCAGTTTACAAGTCCCTGCAGTTAACTTGGCAAGGTTTTGTTTTCCGGAAGCGGCTGGCTATTGCCTCCTTCCGATACTTAAAGAGATTTAAACACGCTCAAGTGAATGGATATTCCTTCACCGTATCTTACAAACACATCAGGTTTTACAGAACCGTTTCATTCCAGAGCACAAGGGCTCGGCATGGACTTTAGAGGCCATTCAATCTAACCACCCGCCGAGTGCAGGACAGCATCAACACCGCGTAAGCCATCCAAGACAAGAAAGGATGAAAAGGCTGCAAGGAAAGAAAGAAAGAATAAATGCCATACATAACAAAGAGAGACACCGACCGTGGCACTTGCAGCCGCTTTAAAAGGAAGGTCCGCTGCTTTACGTGCAAGGCTCGGTTTTACAGGGTGTCCCGGCTATCGACAAACAGCTACTGCTCTCGAGTTCTCGGGAGAAAGATTCGAGGGTTCCCTCCAGCCAAAGCTCCCTGCCACGACAGCGAGCCGCCCGGTTCCCACTTTCCCAGGAACCCCTTTTTGACACTCGGTTGTTGTCGTGCTAGCGGCAGGGGCTGTCACACCCACCCCTGGGCCCCTGTCTAGGCTTCACTTCCGCCCGAAGTCGAAGAGACTGTTTCCCTGGCGCTTTTTTAAAGCTTCCGCCCTGACTCAAATCAACCGAGCCTTGTTTATATAGCACCCTCTTCTGGCAGCAACGAAAGATGCAAGTGGTTGCGTCAAATTTACCATTGTCAATTCAGCATAGCCATAAAGCATGTTAAAAGACCGTTTGTTGCAGTGGCGTACGTAGGGTACCTAAAAGATGCATGCAATAGAAAGAGCGCATCTTGGGCTACAAAGCCTATTCTGTCTCTCTTAGTGGTAACGTAAAACCATTACAGGATGCCACCGTGGAATTAAAATTGCCTCAAAATATATCCCATTGCTTTCAATGGATTTCAATTTCAGTCTTTCTCAGAATGGGAATGGACTGAAACAATGCATAATTAATATATTGGCACATTTTAAATTTATTCAAATATTTATAACAAATTCAGTAAGCAACGAAGCTTTTTAAAATATTGTTCCCTTTCCTTGTATTCTATTCAATTATCTTTTTCAGTATATATACTGCTTTACGAATCCCTGATATGAATACAAAATGGTATCTGTAAAAGACTACTTGTTTTTTATATTTTACACTACTATCACTTGAGGATCTCTTTCTCAACCGATTCACTCCTGTTTCATATGTTTTATATTTTGATTCAGATCTTCACCAACCCACCTTAATGTTTTCTTTTGTACTGGTCACTTGCTTTGGGAATTAATCCACATTCACCCAATCATTCTTGGTTATTATCTCAGCTCTTCTTTTCTCTCTCACACACTACTTAAATACCTCATTCCACTACATTCCCCTTTTATGTTTCTCCTGGCATACCCATATCCATAGTTAGGATCGTCTACTGATATATAGGCATAAAGGTAAAGGTTCCCCCTTACATGTGTGCTAGTCGCTTCCAGCTCTAGAGGCAGTGCTCATCTCTGTTTCTAAGCCGAAGATGTCTCAGTGGTCATGTGCCTGGCATGACTAAATGCCGAAGGCGCACAAAGTGCTGTTACCTTCCCACCAAGTGATTTCTCTTTTTCTACTTACATTTTTACGTGCTTTTGAACTGCTAGGTTGACAGAAGCTGGGACAAGTAACGAGCTCACTCTGTTACATGGCACTAGGGATTTGAACTGCTGAACTGCCAACCTTCTGATCGACAAGCTCAACGTCTTAATCACTGAGCCGCCATGCCCCTTATATATAGGCATACTGAAACTATATTTAATTAAAGTTCTGTATAAGAGCAATGTAATCTTGTAGCTTTTATACTAGGCATTCTGGATGTAGAAGACCAGTAACTCACTGTAATCTGCTGGCTTTAGAATTAATAAAATGATCATTTGTATTCTCTCTGGTTGTTGATGTAATATAGCATAATATATAGCAATATATAGCATAATATAATATAACAATAAACAAAAAAGTTGAAAAGAAAAACATGCATAAATCATTTGCATTTGTTTATTGTTTACTTATTTTTATTGTATTATATAACAGTATAATAAATCACATACAGGTAATGGTTGATTAAAAACCATTTGTTTACTGGCCATTGAGGTTAGAACAGCACTGAAAAAAGTGACATGACTGTTTTTCACGGTTACGACTATTGCAGCATCCCCCTGGTCATGTGATCAAAATTTGGGCTCTTGGCAGCTGGCATATATTTATGATAGTTGCCCTGTTTCGGGGTCATGGGATCACCATTTTTTACCCTTCCCTCCAGTGGTGGGATTCAGCCAGTTCAGGATGGTTCGGACAAACCGGTTATTAAATTGCTGGCTGGCCCCACCCCCCTTCAAGGAGTCCTCACACACCCATTTTGTCTCCCAGGTAAGTGCAGGGAGGCATACTAGGCCCAAACAGGGTGTGTGTTTGTGTGTGTGTGTGTGTGCAGTGCAGCCCCCGCTGTGGCCCACTTTTGCTCCCAGGAGGCTGCAGGGAGGCCTACTAGGCCCAAACAGGGACGTGGGGAGGCGGTGCATCCCCCTCAGTGCCCATTTTTGTTCCCAGTGGGGTGCAGGAGGCCGAGTGCTGCCTGTCACAACCCCTGGTCACGCCCGCCATGGCCACACCCACCTAACCGGTCATTAAGGCAAAGAATCGGTTGTTAAATTATTTGAATCCCACCATTGCTTCCCGCCAATTTCCAACAAATAAAGTCAATGGTCTTCTGGAATGCCAGCAGTGAACAACTGTGGCAAAAAGATCATAAAATGGGGCAAAACTCACTTTACAACTGCTTTGCTTAGCAATAGAAATTTTGAGCTCAATTGTGGTTGTATAGGTAAATCAAGGACAAAACGAAACTATTCTATATTTTTAAAAAAGAAGAAGAAGATGGCAAACCTGGCAGTCATTCCAAAACTTTCTACCAATATCTAATATCCAGTGGAGCAAGCTCTAACCACTCTAACTCCATAGCCTAGGAAAACAACAAAGTTTATGGTCTTCTGGAATGCCAGCCGAATGGAAGGCGCAGAAGCTGAGACAGAGAAGGTACTGTACATTTCCTGGATCCTGATATATTGCATTGTTTCTTCAAAGAAACCTGAAGCATGCTGACCCTGTCAGGTCAATTTAGCTAGCTAGATACCATGGAAAATAAGCAGTGGTAACCAGGCCCCATTCCATATAAGGCTTTATAAATCATAACCAGCATCTTGAATTGCAGTGAAAGTAAACTGGCAACTAGTTTCCAGAGCAGTGGTGTCACATGAGCAAACCAAGGCATTCCCATCACTGTGCACAGGAGAACATTCTGGACCATTATTGAAGCTTCTGAGTAGTCTTCAAGGGCAGCCCCATGTAGAACACATTATAGTAGTTGAGCCATGAAGTAATTAGGGCAGGATTGATTATCTGATTGGGCCTCTTGATCCAGAAAAAGTATAACTGGGACACAAGATGAAGCAGTACAAAGGCCTTCCTTTCCACAGCTGCCAACTTCTCACTGAACAAGAGCTCATGGACACCCACAGGTGGTGCATCATCTTTGAATGATCAAAGATGGAATATCCTGGAATTAGGTGGCTTCAATACTTGCAGCCATAAAGTCTGGTGGGATTGAGTTAAAGATGTTTTTACCCCCATTCAGACCCACACTGTCTCCAGGTACTGGCACAGGACTGTGACAGCCTCAGTTGACCAATTTTGGATTGAAAAACACTATCCTAATCTAGAAACCATCAAGGTACCTACTACCAATATTGGCAGGGCAAGCTATTGTATATAAACTGGGAGCAATTTATTTATTTATTTATTTATTTATTTATTTATTTATTTATTTATTTATTTATTTATTTATTTATTTTGTCACACAGTATATATAAGCATAAGCATGAAATAACAATACAATATATAAGCATATATATAAGTATGAGTATGTAATAACTATATTAATTGGAGATAACGAAAGGAAACAATAGGACAGGAACGGTAGGCACACTTGTGCTCTTATGCACGCCCCTTACAGACCTCTTAGGAATGGGGTGAGGTCAATAGTAGACAGTTTTTGGTTGAAGCTTTGGGGATTTTGGGAAGAGACTACAGAGTCAGGTAGTGTATTCCAAGCATTAACAACTCTGTTACTGAAATCATATTTTCTGCAATCAAGATTGGAGTGGTTAACATTAAGCTTAAATCTATTGTGTGCTTGTGTATTGTTGTAATTGAAGCTGAAGTAGTCTTCGACAGGAAGGACATTGTAATAGATGATTCTATGAGTTAAACTCAGGTCATGTTGAAGGCGGCGTAGTTCTAAATTTTCTAAACCCAGGATTTCAAGTCTGATGGCATAAGGTATTTTGTATTCAGAGGAGTGAAGAACTCTTCTTGTAAAATATTTCTGGACACATTCAATTGTATTGATGTCAGAAATGTGGTATGGGTTCCAGACAGTCGAGCTGTATTCAAGAATTGGTCTAGCAAATGTTTTATATGCTCTGGTTAGTAATGTAGTATTACAAATTCCATACTTACTAGTACTGATGATGTTACTTAATTGAGTAATAAAATGTCTGCAAGCAAACAACCAAGTACAGAGAGCACCAAGGACTTCCAAACTATTATGATAGTTAAATATTGTAAATTTATATTTTGACCAATATTTTAGACCCTGTGAGAATAATGCTAGAAAATTAGTTTAAAATTTAGTTCCACTGATAAAGCCAAGCTGCTACGAGATTAGTTCTAACAATTTTGTTCTACAAAATAAATGTGAGTCATTACTGGATTCTATTAGATCTGCAAAACTGCACCATCAATTCACTTCTGCTGAAAATCTCTGATCCAGGTTGTCTGTAAGAGAGTTGCACAATATAGACAATAAGATAATAACAAATACAAGATATTTCCTTGCTATGAAACTAATTTTTAGCTTTTTAGTCAAGATACACAATTGAATGAAAAACTTGTAGAAAGCATTCAAAGATCAGCTGAGATAACTACTTATCTGACAATGTAAAACTTTTTTTTTTGCATGTATGATCCCTGAGAGAAATAATAATGCTATGTAAAAGCTACTTTTTCGTATTTTCTAAGCATCCTAGACTGCAACATTCATGGTTTCCAGCTAGCATGTAACACACATCTGGAGAATACTGTGTGGGGCAAGAACATTGATGGAAGCTGAAGTATCTAAAATTCTGCTTAACTAGGCAGCATTTTAATGACAATGGTGATTATGTCTCTGTATAAATTAGACCAACATACCTGCTTCTTCGTTCTCACTGTCTTCTTCCATCCCTTCTCCAACAGTAGCACTTTCTTCTTGTTTAGGGAGGGCTTCATCATGAATCTAGCCTCATAATGTAAAATAATGCAAATTATAGACTGTATTAGAAAGCAAACACTGTTTTCTCAGCAATCAGTTGCAGTTATTTTTAGTAATAGTTGGTGACTTTTTTCCCTACAGAATGCAAATATTTCATACATTTACTGTAAAATGTACTGAGTTTAGTGACACGCTTAAGTAATTACCTCACTAGGTAGAGCCACAAACCTAACCTCAAATAGCAGCTGTGACTTAGAGATCTCATTGTGTCAATAATGCCATCCCCAATTATACTAAGTTTGTTTAATTAATTTTAATTTTAACCTAATTTAAATTTAAGCTCTAAGACAGACTTCAATCCAACATTCTGAACTACTACCAGAATCCAAAAGTTCCTATCTCATGATCCCTAGAAACTATAACTATATATAGGAACTATATATGAGCCACTATTAAAAATACCACTATACTTCTAGACAAGAATATTCTTTCCAGGTCATCTCTCAATGGTCACCATTCCTCTGTTACTTATTTATTTGGCTAATAAATATAAAAACAAACACCATAACATTAACATTTGAATAATAAATAATCCAAGAAATAATAAATAATAAATAACCCAAGAAATAATTTAGTCAACAAGCTTTTACCTAAGGGATGTAAGCATCCAATTCTGCAGCCTCCAATGGCCTGTTGAAGCATAGGGGACAATATGATCTCCAGGGAGATACTATTCCATAGAAAGAGGGCAGAAACTGAGAAGTTGCCTCCATGTTCCAGAAGATGACTAAGATCTTAGCAGAACTGCCCACAATAATTATTTTGCTGTTGTCACTGAAGTGACCCCACTGAAGTGACCCCCTTCCCTCTTCCAGTATCTTCTGTATCATTGTTGCCCAGTATCAGTATGTGTTAACTTTATCTGAGGTAACCTTCAGACCTGAGTGATCCTGCTAGATATATACATACTCTTGGCATATTCTTCTGGCATTCTTTGCCCTTCTAGGAATATCACACCACCATGATATAGCAGTAGAGCAGGACTTGAGGGGCTAAGGACTCTCCCAACTCTATCATTCTAAGGGTACTTAAATGGCAACACTTGTAATTACCACCACTCGCTCTGCTCCATGATCCAAGACTCTCTTTCTGCTTGTAGCTGTTCCAAAATGGTTTTCTGCAACAATGGTGCATTTGCTCCTCTTACAACAGCTACCAATTCTCCCCCCTGAATTCAAACAGAAAGGGGTGATTTTATTTTACAAATACAGTTCATCTCAACCCATAGAAACTGTTATTGTCAATAGAAGACTTCTGATTATATTTTACCATTGAAAATGGGGTATTATAAACATTGAAAAGTAGTTACATTCTCAATATGTATTTATTTTTATTTTATTTTTATTAATTTATTTCATCAAGCATGTATTTTATGACAGATACAAGGGTAAACATAATTATAAATACATATAAAGACTATGAATAAAAGAAAACATTAGGACAGGGACGGTAGCCACGCTGGTGCCCTTATGCACCCCAGGTATTAAATGAGATATTAAATGAAGGAAAAAAGTCAATTTTAGCAAAAGATTAAGAAAATAAGTAAGGCATGGAAAGAAAACTGAAGATGTAGATCTTTTGTACTTCTTTTAAAAATGACTAATATATAAATGTCTGCAAATTTAACTGGTGATAAATTAATTGATAATCTCATAATAAATCAAGCAAATTTACTTGAACCAGTTAGGTATAATGGCTGGAATTGTGAGCCCATAGAGAGTTCTAAACTTCCTTTGGGCATGGAAACCAGCAAAAAACATGTGGGAATAATATGTATATCAAGTGGAGTTGTACAAAACTAAAAGTGGATATAAATCAAATAAATAAATAAAGAGGTAATTCTGCATAAGAAATCTTTGATAAGCCCCATGTAGTTGACAAAATCAAGAAAGGAAAAGTGAAATGGTTTTCAGGAAAAGTGAATTTATTCTTAGCCTTGGGTAAAGAGAATCTTCAAAACTGTAGGAATAAAATTCCCAATCATATAAAATGAGTTAAGGTGGAGTTTCTTTGAATGTTTTTACCTCATTTTCATGCCTAGACTATATTTATCCCAGAAAAACTGAACACTTCATCACATATTTTATAATTTATTACCCAGCATCCCTCTTAATTAAAAAAAAACAAGTTATTCAATTTTCACATATCCTCCCTGTACTAAGCAATCAGTATAATTCAGTATGTTCCCTTAATTTTCCAGGACATATTAAACTGAGCGCTCTTTAGATAGAATTTTATATTTATATTGTAGGAAACATAAATGATGCAAAGGAGGCATTATTTGCTGGTGTTTACGATACTTAACATATAGACTGAGTTCATATGCCATACTAAGTTATAATACGATTTGTTTTAGTTTAGTGTACTGTGTGATCTAAACCATTTTTGATCCAGCCTGTGGTGTTTGGCAACCATAGATGCAAATCAAACCAACTGTATTTTATTCAACAAAGCATGAGTTGGCAACATAATGGCTGGATCTAGCTGTGGTATATGACGCTCTATTCTAAGAATGTGTATGAGTCATATTGGGTAGTTAGAAACAGTTGCATAAGCACTGAGTATTGATGACTATAATATTTTGCTTCTGCAGAACTTGTTAGTTAAATAACAGTAGCTAAGTTGCGGGTTGTGCAAACTCAGCCAATTGTCATTTAATTAAAAAAATATTTAAATGTCATGAGTTAACGTGTTATGTGACTCTAGTCTAGATGTGCTAATCACGGGTTTGCTCATCTATGTTTAAGGTTTATTTCCCGCATTGACTTTAGCTAAATTACTTTAAGAAAAGATTATGTAACAAATGTAATCCTTTCAAATCTTGCTAGCATCTGAATATTTGTCTTGTTCAGTATAGTAGTGGCCAAAATTGTGGAAACCTTTTGGGAAAAGTGTATTTTCTAAAACTAGCTAGTAACACTTTTTTGGGGAGGAGTACCATAAGATTCTATATCAATATAATTTAATCAAGAATGTAATGCAATAACTTTTATGAAGGATTTGCTATTAGAATAGCAGTTACAGTATAAAGAAGAAATATGAAACACGTAGAAAAAATGAGATATACAAAAATTATCACCATAGAAAAAATGAGATATACAAAAATTATCACATCAGGTAATACTTAGTTGGGTAACCTTTAGCATGAATTACAGCTTTACAATGTCTTCTCACAGAGTGAACCAAGTCTTTTAGTTCTGCAGCTGTTATAATGTGAAACCAGATTGAATGATTTCTTCTATTAACTGGGTTTTATTGCTGGGTCGCTTCTGATTAACAAGTTTCTTTAGTTGGCTCCATAAATTTTCAATTGGGTTAAGATCTGGGCTATTCCCAGGCAATTCCAGCAGTAGAATATGATTATCTTGAAACTCCAAAAAAAGTGGTGTTATTAGCCACCAAACCTCAAAAATACACTTTTCCCAAAAGGTTTCCACAACTTTGGCCACTACTGTATTATAATAAAAATAATATATAATTATAGCCCACAACATTTCAAAGTGTTATTAGTTGGCCTACATAATATTCACATATTTTATTTTTTATATTTAAGAATTTATTAACCACTTTAATCAACACATCTCCTGGTCTTGTACAAAACCAACAGCAATAGCCAGTGCAATAATTGTAAAATATCTTAATATCCTATCCTATCCTATATCATATCATATCATATCATATAAAACATAATGTACAAATAATGCAATATTTCTAAACAACCAAGTTACATAGATATTTCTGGAATCCTATGTACTGTCTTTTAAACAAATCTGGCAAGGTTTATTAGAAAAAATAATACTGATGGAAATATTGTCTAATGAAATTGGCCTTTCATATTAACTTACACCATAAAACAGAAATGTTGGCTCACATTTTCCACGATATTTCTCTAGAGCATCAATTGAATCTACCTCAGCCTAAATGAAAAGCAGAGAAGAAACAAAATAAAATAAATGTCTGTAACTTCATGGCATCCAAAATTTGATATCCACTGCAAGCAAGCACATCTTTCTTAGTAAGTAAGAGCTTGATTGTCTAGCATGCTACCAATGCATTGGTGTGTCATGAAAGCACGCTTCAATGCTCTTCTGCCAAGTAAACTGTTCTACTAATATGTTGATTACGTTTGCACAACATACTGAACACAAATAAGCTAACCATATTTAAAACACAGTATTTGTTTAATTTATGATTCACTGTATTTTGTGGACCCAGAAAATTTGATTAATTAAATTAATAAAGTATGCCATTCAGATAGCCAAATGGATCAATTACCAGTGGGCTTCTGAATGTAATTCAAAGTGCAGGTACTGTATTCATCTATAAAGCCTTTCTGGCATAGGACCGTAATGTTTTTAGTAGCACCTTTCTCTATTTCAGTCTGTTCTAGACAATATACAATACAATACAATACAATACAAATACAATACAAGTAGTCCTCAACTTACAAGCCCAAAATTTCTGTTATTGAGCAAGACAGTTATTAAGTGAATTTTGCCTTATTTTGCAACTTTTCTTGCCACAGTTAAGTGAATCACTTCAATTGTTAAATTAATAATATGGTTGGCAAGTGAATCTTGCTTCCCCCTTGACTTTGCTTGACAGAAGGTCTCAAGAGGTGATCCCATGACCCCAGGACTCTGCAACCGTCCTAAATATGAATCAGTTGCCAAGCATCCAAAATTTGATCACGTGACCTTGGGGATGCTGCAATGGCCTTAAGTGTGAAAAGTGGTCCATAAATAACTTTTTCAGTACCATTATAACTTCACTGGTCACTATATGAACTGTTATAATTCAAGAACAATATTGTACAATACCATACTGTATGATATTGTACAAAGAACTGGCAAGGCTCATGTATAATGTAATTTTACCTTATTGGACCTGGGAGCCATGCTTTTTCTGTAGCCAGACCTGCCCTTTGGAATAGTTGGGCTACAAACTTTGTATGACTCTGCTGATTTTTAAGAGATCGTTAAGCCCTGGCTCTTCCACAGGCTCTGAGTTAGGGATAACATGTGAACCTGCAAATTCTGATATTTGGTAACAGTTGGAAGGGACCTTAGAAGTCCTCTAGTCCAGCCCCCTGCTCACACAGGAGATTTGTACTCGGGATTCGAACCTCCGAACTGCCAACCTTTCTGATCAACAAACTCAGTGTCTTAGCCACTGAGTCACTTAGTCAGGCTTAAATATTGTAGAAGTTGTTTTGCCTCCACAGTAATAGTTGCTTTTAACTATTATTCTTTTTGCTTATTTCACCTGTTGACTTACCCTCTATAAGTGGATTAGAGTAATTGGTGAATGGGTGGCCTTGGAAATAAAAATTTTAAAAAATTATGGTAATCTTATTGCATAAATGTAAGATTGTAACTACTCTGTGATTAATTATTGGTGATTTTTGTATTTTAATTTGAGGTTGCTTGAAATCCTAGGGTTACAATTTTTATATACATATAGACATAGACATAAACACTGGATCTGGGCTGTAAAAAACTAGATGAACTAGTTTTGAGAAAAAGGATACCAAAATCCTAATTCTTTGATCCAATCTTTCTGCAGTCCATAACTGGTAGTCCTATTATTAGTATTTGTACTATCATATAAGATGGCACATTGCATAAGAGAGTTGTGGACAATGGACTAATAACCTTGATAAAAGGGTGGCTGCCTCTAAACACCATCCACTGGGGTACTATTGGACTTCCTTATGCAGTTTACAACAGCATGTTGCTTATTATATCTACATGTCTGTTATAGATTGGAACAGGACATCTGTTCCAGAGATTAAGAAATTAAGATGGTGGGTGTATGATTGCATAATTGATCCTCTGACTCTTTTCATATGTGGCCCCATGTTAAAAAAAGGGATGGAGACTTGTTCACATGGTTATACTTACCATCTTAACTCTTTTGATCCCTTTTGAGAATTGGGCTTTACTAACTGTTTTAATAGATCTGAAGCTTTTTCTTACCACAGCAAAATGCAGCAGGTCACTGCCAACTTCATTTCTTATTTTCTTGAAGAGATTAACAACTGTTTTACATGGTCCACACCAGCCTTGATAAGCATCTACTACTGCAAAGAAATTAACCTGTATCAGCAGAACTGTGGCATATCAGAAAAATTCCAGAAATTAATCACATATCTAAAACTGAAGAGAGTTAATTATTACAATAGTCTGACGGAACTAATAAATGCCTACAGACACCCTTTTCTATTTGTTACAAGTTTTAGATTTGCTAAAGTTGTTTTAATGGTTTGCAAGACATCACATAAAATACCAATAAATACCAACTGAAAGAAGGGTTTTTTTGTTGATGTTCCTGCCTACAAATGAGTGTTCCCAAAGTACTAATAGAATTGGAGAGTTGCCCTTCAGGCTTAACTATAGCTTGCTATTGCCAAGGAAATTCTTCAATATGTTAGCATTTTCGTTCAGAGATATGGTTCATAATACTATAATGATATGAATATTAATATTACCGAACAACAAAAGAATAGAATAGAATAGAATTTTATTGGCCAAGTGTGATTGGACACACAAGGAATTTGTCTTGGTGCATATGCTCTCAGTGTACATAAAAGAAAAGATACGTTCATCAAGGTACAACATTTACAACACAATTGATGATCAATATATCAATATAAATCATAAGGATTGCCAGCAACAAGTTATAGTCATACAGTCATAAGTGGAAAGAGATTGGTGATGGGAACTATGAAACGATTAATAGTAGTGCAGATTCAGTAAATAGTCTGACAGTGTTGAGGGAATTATTTGTTTAGCAGAGTGATGGCCTTCGGGAAAAAACTGTTCTTGTGTCTAGTTGTTCTGGTGTGCAGTGCTCTATAGCGTTTTGAGGGTAGGAGTTGAAACAGTTTATGGCCTGGATGTGAGGGATCTGTAAATATTTTCACGGCCCTCTTCTTGATTCGTGCAGTATACAGGTCCTCAATGGAAGGCAAGTTGGTAGCAATTATTTTTTCTGCAGTTCTAATTATCCTCTGAAGTCTGTGTTTTTCTTGTTGGGTTGCAGAACCGAACCAGACAGTTATAGAGGTGCAAATGACAGACTCAATAATTCCTCTGTAGAATTGGATCAGCAGCTCCTTGGGCAGTTTGAGCTTACTGAGTTGGCAGAAAGAACATTCTTTGTTGTCCTTTTAATGATGTTTTGATGTTAGCTGTCCATTTGAGATCTTGCGATATGATAGAACCCAGAAATTTGAAGGTTTCTACTGTTGATACTGTGTTGTCAAGTATTGTGAGAGGTGGAAGTATGGAAGGGTTTTTCCTAAAGTCTACCACCATTTCTACGGTTTTGAGTGTGTTCAGTTCCAGATTGTTTTGGTTGCACCACAAGGCTAGTCGTCTGACCTCTCGTCTATATGCGGATTCGTCATTGTCTCGAATGAGACCAATCACTGTTGTGTCATCTGCAAACTTCAGTAGCTTAACAAATGGATCATTGGAGATGCAGTCATTGGTATACAGAGAGAAGAGAAGTGGGGAGAGCACACAGCCTTGGGGCGCCCCTGTGCTAATTGTACAGGTATTTGATGTGATCTTGCTTAGCTTCACCTGCTGCTTCCTGTTTGTTAGGAAGCTTGTGATCCACTTACAAGTCTGTTCCGGTACCTGTAGCTGGTTTAGCTTAGTTAGAAGAATGTCTGGAATGATGGTATTGAATGCTGAACTAAAGTCTACAAAAAGGACCCTTGCATAGGTCTTTGGAGACTCAAGATGTTGTAGGATGTAGTGCAGAGCCATATTAACAGCATCATCTGTTGATCTATTTGCTCGGTATGCAAATTGCAAGGGGTCTAAGAGCGGATTCGTGATGGTTTTCAGGTAGGAAAGCACTAGCCTTTCAAAGGTTTTCATGACTACAGATGTTAGAGCAACTGGTCTGTAGTCATTCAGTTCCTTGATGGTGGGCTTCTTCGGCACTGGGATGATGGTAGAGCGTTTGAAGCAAGAAGGAACATAGCACATCTCTAGTGATTTATTGAAAATATGGGTGAAGATGGGGGCCAATTGGTCAGCACAGATAAAATGAACCTCATAAAATAACTAATTCAAAATCTTACCAATCAATCCTTTGGATCCCAGAAATTCTTCCCAATGTTCTTGATTATTGACAACCATCTGTGCGAAAAATTAAACCATGTTACTGAGAAACCCAGCAATAAAGCAAAATAAAGCAAAATAGCATTTTCCTGAAGAAAGATTTGATGGACTAATACATGAAAAAATGCATATTTGTGTTACTAAAAATTACTTGTAGAAGATGAAGTCATAATTTAGTAATAATAGAATTAGTTTAAAAATTCTTTGGACAAAAATGTATACCTATGATGAAGGGAAAAAAATCATTGGAAATGTTAGGATACAAAGCAAGAATATTTGTGAACAATTTTCTTCCTGAGTGCCAAAGTGTTATTAGAAAGTGAATATATTGAAGCCTACCTTTAGGCTGCTGATACATTGATGAAAGATTAATAATAGCCATGTATCTATTGTAAAAGCAAGGGATTAGTGTTGAATCAATCCAAATCTAAACTAGCAAATACTACATTTGACTTTATAAAATGTTATTTACACTACAGGACAAGTATGTTTGTTGCATTAAGGCAGCAACATAACAACCAAATATAAAATATGTATTTTAATCTGTAAAAGAATAAAATATTTCAGAAACATCACATGGAATGTAATGGCATCATCATAAATAATAATAAAACACTTATTGTGTTACAAAGTTTACATTGCATAGTCAGATGCATGACTCTGCCTATGAAACTTTCAGTAAATGCTTTTTTTCAATGAACATTAAATTGATGAAATAATATCTATCACTGAAGTATAAATATTACTAAGAAAATGCTTAGTAAACTCAAATAATAGAAAAAAACCTCAAAATCAAAACATGCTAATGAAATTATATGATTCTGAAATTTATATCATACATGAAATTATCAAAACCAAATTATGCATTAACTTATATTGCTATCAGAAACTTACATTGCTATTGAAAACATAAGCATAAGAGCACCAGCGTGCTTACCATCCCTGTCCTAATGTTCCCTTTAATTGTATTCACTTTAGGTATTCAATTCATGCTTACACTTCTATATATTATCTAATATGTACTCGACAAAATAAAAAAAAACCATGCATGATACAGTTGTACAGAATTCTCACTGTTTTGGAAATGTAATCCTATTCCAAAAGATTTTTACTTTTTCTCAACTTTTTCTTAGTCATTGAGAAGATTAAGCTAAGCACGTCATGAAAAGAGCAAAGCAATTCAGCCAGTTTTCAATAACCTACATCCTCCAAGAAAAACAGAACAGAGAGTGACTGAAAGTGTAGAATACACTTCCCCTTCCCAAAAGCATTATTTTCCATCTAGCAGCTAACCCTCTCCCCCTGCTGTGTGCCTAACTGTCTGGTGAGTCTGTCAGCAGGAATTATGTGATAGAACAGAAGGCACATAATAAGTAGAAAATGAGCGGTGCTTCTATGTTCCAATAAAATGGAGAGTTTTGAGCAAGTTACTATTGTTTTATGCTGCCAAACATCACTAAGGAAATGTGTGTTAAGCACATTATGGAAACATGTTATTTACAAAGTGACCCATGGAATAAACACAATAAAAACAACTAAGATTTCAGCAATCTGGATATAGTGTGGCAAAATAATTTGTGAAGTATCAAAGGCAAAGACTGTTTGTATAGTTATATTATTGGTTAATGTGGGTATATTGCTATATTTCTCACCAGGAAGGAACTTTGTTGTTCAATTAATTTTGTTCTGAATAAAAAAAGTTCAGCCCCAGAACATCAAATCTCAAAGCTTTAACAATCTGAGTATTGTATTCCATATATGGCAGATCACTTTAAGGTCACTTTCTAAGTAGCTGGCTCAGAGTCACCTGGAAAAATTCCACCAAAGCCAACAGGTCTTGGATAGAAATAGTTGGCAGACTTGAAAAATAATCAATTTCTTCTTCTGGCCACATGATGGCAGGATTTATAGAGATTATATCCCTTATGGAATTATTTATATAAATAAGGAAATCACAAATATATTCCCATAACTCCATACTTAAATTTTTCCAGACGAGTAGCCCTGTTACTCTGTCGAAGCAAAGCCAATGAAGAGACATGTGCACCTTTAGAAACTGGTACATTGTATCATAACTTGTATTGACCATAATTTATCAGAATAAGAGGACTGTAGTATATGGATGTTTATACCACAGTCAACTTTTAATTTTCAAGATTCTCTGTCACAATTTAAAGATGCTGTTTAAAATCAGTTTTTAAACAGTTGAACAGCCCTGGGGAAAGCCATGGCTGCTTCAAGGAACTGCTGACTGATACAAGCAGAGGGCCTCCACTCATTATAATGCATCTTTTGTTTGATGCATTGAGGTCAACCTTCATTTCATTTCATTTCATTTCATTTCATTTCATTTCATTTATTTGATTTTTATACCGCCCTTCTCCCGAAGGACTCAGGGCGGTGTACAGGCAAATAAAAACAAACAAGACACTATATATAAAATGTAAAATTAAAAAACTTATTATAATTTGCCTAAAAATTTAAAATATATAAAACTAAAACCCGTTTAAAATTAATAATAACTATAAAATCCATAAAGTTAACCCAGCCCGTGAATAAAAGATGTGTCTTCAGTTCGCGAAAGGTCCAAGGTCAGGTATTTGGCGTAAACCCGGGAAGTTCGTTCCAGAGTGTGGAGCCCCACAGAGAAGGACCTGCCCCTGGCGGCCGCCAGCCGACATTGCTTGGCGGACGGCACCCTGAGAAGTCCCTCTCTGTGAGAGCGTACGGGTCGGTGGGAGGCATATGGTAACAGTAGGCGGTCCCGTAAGTACCCAGGCCCTAAGCCATGGAGCGCTTTAAAGGTCATAACCAAAACCTTAAAGTGCACCCGAAAAGCCACAGGAAGCCAGTGCAGTCTGCGCAGGGGAGGTGATACATGGGAGTGCGACACTCCCTCTATCACCCGCGCAGCTGCATTCTGGACTAGCTGAAGCCTTGAGTGCACCTCAAGGGAGCCCCATGTAGAGAGCATTACAATAATCCAAGCGAGAGGTAACGAGTGCGTGAGTGACTGTGCACAAGGCATCCCGATCAAGGAAGGGGCGCAACTGCCGAACCAGGCGGACCTGGTGGAAGGCCCCCCTGGAGACGGCCGTCAGATGATCTTCAAACGACAGCCGCTCATCCAGGAGGACACCTAAGTTGCGCACCCTATCCTTTGGGGCCAATAACTCGCCTCCAACAGTCAGCTGCAGCTGCAGCTGACTGAATCGAGATGCCGGCATCCACAGCCACTCCGTCTTGGAGGGATTGAGCTTGAGCCTGTTTCTCCCCATCCAGACCCGTACGGCTTCCAAACACCGGGACAGCACTTCAACAACTTCATTGGGGTGACCTGGGGTGGAGAAGTACAGCTGAGTGTCATCAGCGTACTGATGGTACTTCACCCCAAAGCCACTGATGATCTCACCCAACGGCTTCATGTAGATGTTGAACAGAAGGGGCGAGAGAATCGACCCCTGCGGCACCCCACAAGTGAGGGCCCTCGCGGTCGACCTCTGCCCCCCTGTCAACACCGTCTGCGACCGGTCGGAGAGATAGGAGGAGAACCACCGATAAACGGTGCCTCCCACTCCCAATCCCCCCAGCCGGCGCAGCAAGATACCATGGTCGATGGTATCAAAAGCCGCTGAGAGGTCTAATAGGACCAGGGCAGAGGAATAACCCCTGTCCCTGGCCCTCCAGAGATCATCCACCAATGCGACCAAAGCTGTCTCCGTGCTGTAACCGGGTCGGAAGCCGGACTGGAACGGGTCTAGATAGACGGATTCTTCCAGGTATTGGGGTAGCTGACGCGCCACAGCACTCTCTACAACCTTCGCAACAAAGCGAAGGTTGGAGACTAACGATAATTTCCCAAAATAGCCGGGTCCAAAGAGGGCTTCTTAAGGAGGGCACCCACCACCGCCTCTTTCAAGGCGGCAGGGAAAACCCCTTCCAACAAAGAAGCATTTATAATCCTCTGGAGCCAGCCTCGTGTCACCTCCTGAGTGGCCAGCACCAGCCAGGAAGGACACGGATCCAATAAACATGTAGTGGCGCGGAGCCTCCCCAACAACCTGTCCACGTCCTCGGGAGCCACAGGGTCAAATTCATCCCAAACAGACTCAACAAGACGTGCCTCCTCTCCCTCGCTTGGATCATCCCAATTTCGGTCCAGACCATCCCGGAGCTGAGCGATTTTGTCGTATAGATAACCACTAAACTCCTCGGCACGTCCCTGTAACGGGTCATCCCGTACCTCCTGATGAAGGAGGGAACGGGTCACCCGAAACAGGGCGGCCGGGCGGTTATCTGCCGACGCAATGAGGGTGGAGGCGTAGGAACGCCTCGCCTCCCTCATTGCCACTAGGTAGGTCCTAGAATAGGACCTAACTAGTGTCCGATCAGCTTCGGAATGACTGGACCTCCAAGTGCTCTCTAGGCGTCTTCTCCGGCGTTTCATCTCCCTCAGCCCCTCGGAGAACCAAGGGGCCGGACGAGATCTGCGCCGGGTCAGAGGCCGCAAAGGCACGACACGGTCCAAGGCCCCAGCCGCGGCCTGTTCCCAGGCCGCAACTAGTTCCTCAGTCGTGCCGTGGGCCAGATCCTCAGGGAATGGCCCAAGCTCCGTCAGGAACCTCTCAGGGTCCATCAGGCGCCTGGGACGGAACCAACGTGTAGGTTCCGTCTCCCTGCGATGGTGGGTGGCGGTTCGGAAGTCCAGGCGAAGGAGAAAATGATCTGACCATGACATTGGTTCTGTTACTAAATCGTCTAGTATCAGATCATTTAACCACTGACCAGAGATATAAATCAGATCCAGCGTGCCTCCCCCCATGTGCGTAGGGCCATCATTTACTCGAATCAGGTCCAAGGCCGTCATGGAAGCCTGGAACTCCCGAGCTGCAGTCGATGATAAGCCAGCTGATGGCAAGTTGAAATCCCCCATAACTATCAGTCTGGGGGTCTCAACTGCCACAGTGGCAAATAACTCCAGCAGCTCGGGCAGGGCTGTGGTCACGTAGCAAGGAGCCAGGTACGTGATCAACAAGCCCAACTGATTCCTATGGCCCCACCGCACATAGAGGGATTCACAGCCGGCAATCTGAGGAACAGTGGCCTCCCTCGGCTCTAGATCTTCCTTAATGACAACCGCCACCCCTCCACCCCTACCCTGGGCCCTCGGCTGATGGAATGCTCGGAAACCTGGGGGGCACAGTTCAACGAGGGGAACCCCCCCTCTGGCCCCAACCAGGTCTCCGTAATGCCCATAAGGTCCGCGGACTCCCCCTGAATAAGATCACAAATCAAGGGGGCTTTATTTGCCACGGACCGGGCATTACATAACATCAACCGAAGATCCAGGCTCTGAGGATCATGGCCGCCTGAGGAACGGGTAGGGACTAAGGGGCCGGAGCACGTGATCGCTTTCAGACATCGAGCACGTGCTCCCCACACTCGATATGGCCCCCCCTCCGCCATATCTGCCTCTCCCACTTACCATACAGATTGAACCATCCTCTAGTCCTGGAACAAACCCCTCCCCCCCTGCCTTCAGACCAGATGTAATAGTGCCGCAAACTGGCACCAGGGCTGGATCCCTCCCCGACGGGTTCTCCCCTGCACCCGTCTTGTCCCTCCCCCCCTTTAAAAAACCCTTGTTTAAAAATCTATTTAAAAAACCCCATACATTCTTCTTAGCAGCATGCCCCCTCTCTGGGTCCCAAAACCCTTCGTTGAGGTAGGCCCTCGATAACTTGGAGGGCCATTCCTGCGAGGCGGGGGAACCTCGCAGTCGAAGGAGGTCAATAGGCGAGTATCTCATGGAGAAGAAATAATAAAAGGCAAAAAGGGGTCCATCCCTAACCGGTATAGGCATCACAATCCTTCAAATGACCCGGTCAAGACACGCTGTAAGATGTTAAAAATTTAGAAAGTTCACTCTCGCCAAGCTGTTAATGGTGATGAAAAAAATGTGGCCAAAAAAGCCACCAGCGTGCCTAACGCGGCCGAAGATGACGCAGCAGAAGAGGGTAAGCGCGGCCAAAACCAAGGCCGCCACATGTCGTCGATGTCGTCGATGTAAATCGTGGCCGATAACGGGGCCACTAACATACCTCCACTGCAATTAAAGTTCGCAGGCCGCGGCCAGGAACAGGCTGGGAACAGGCTGGGGGGTCGGCCGATGTCCAGGTGGATTAAAGGTCCGAACTCATACCGCCGCTGATGGTAGCCGCGGCGCAGGCTGGGGGGTCGGCCGATGTCCAAGGCCGATTGAGAAGACCGAACTCATACCGCCGCTGATGGTAGCCGTGGCGCAGGCTGAGAGGTCGGCCGATGTCCAAGGCCGATAGGAAGTCCGGAATCAGCTGATGGTAGCCGCGGCACGGACGCCGCAGATGGGTGGGCCTCAGGCCACACCAGGCGGAACACCCCCACCGCCCGAAACTGGCCGCCGCATCCGCTGCCCGTCCACGGCTCCGTTCTCCGTTCTCCGTTCTCCGTTCTCGGCAACCGAGGGTCTTCCAAAGCCCGAAGGCCTCTCCCTCGGTTGCCGACATGCTGCTCTCCCGGAGCCAGCTGCTCTCCCGGAGCCGGAACCAGGCCGGAACACCCCCCCATCGCCTGAAAATGGCCGCCGCCATCCGCTGCTCGTCCGCGGCTCCGTTCTCAGCAACCGAGGGGCTTCCAAAGCCCAAAGACTCTCCCTCGGTTGCCGACATGCTATTCTCCCGGAGCCAGCGATCCAAGCAGCCCGGCGGTCGGCAGAAGCAACGCCTCAGGCCAGGGAATGCCCCGCTCGCCCTCTCCGCGAAATCAGGTCGCCGCCATTTCGCGCATGCTCAGAAGAATTTAATGTGTATATCACTCCTGATACAAATGTACTAAACGCCACCAACATGTTTCAAATATACAGTGGTACTTGTGAAAACAAGCATTTAGAGTTACAGTTTTTGCATTATTTCACAACATTCTCTAAAAGCCACTGTTGGCACCATCACACTACTAGTTCTAAAAGGTTTGTTTGTCTTCTCTTATTGTTCATCTGCTCTGGACTTGATAATATGAGATATCTGGCAGGTGGCACAGCAAATACATCGGAGTTCTCAGGAGAGAATTTTGAGGATTGGGTTTGGAAAAAGCCATAATATTGTAGGGAGAAGGAATGAGACATAATCAGAGCCATACTAAGGGCATCTTACTTAAAGGGCTTGCAATAACTAAAATGAACCAGCAGGATTTTGTTCAAAAGTAGCTGTAATATTTTGGATCACGTTATTTTCATGAATAGCTTAGATGAATGTCAGAATGTATGTATATTGGACTGATCCTGAATGATTGACAAATGGACCAGGTTCACCCAAGTGTGCTAAAACACAATATGGCTTGTTTGAGTTTGGTCTAACAAGTTGTGTGACCCCAGCCCAGTATGGTTTATCCGGTGCATCATCATGGCTAAGCAAGCCATGGCTTAACAAGCTCTGTATAGCAGACAAAACTCTTTAAGTAAGAGTGTGGAACTATCCCCCTCAATGACAGAGGAGTTTAAAGGACAATTTTCATGAAGATTAAACTGAGCAAGAGATTATGCCTGCATTGAAATGAGAACATTGTTAAACTACAATACCCTGTTTAGAATAATATTTACTTTTGATCTGAAAATTAAATAAAAGTTTGTCAGCAGTTTCTGCACTGCCGATATTTAACAACTTACATTTTTTTTCTGAATCATCACATTAGATTAAAAACAAAAACTTCGTATTTGGGAGACCGGTGATTTAGAAATCTATAGCTTTGTGTTTTAAAGGCTACTGTTTTATATGTACTGTTTCACTGGCAAAATATAGAAGTATTGGGGCATTTTTGTCCTCTCCATACAAGCAGAAAATACAGAACAATCGCACTGGGTGATTGATATCTCATACTAACCTGCAAGGCTAATTCTCTTTTTCTGCTGGCCATTATGCTGTGAAACAACCAAACAAAGAACAGGCGTTATATTATGTAGCACTACTTATATTATAATATAATATAATTATATATATATATATATATATATATATATATATATATATATATATATATATATATATATATATATATATATATATATATATATATATATATATATATATATATATATATATATATATATATATATATATATATATATATATATATATTCACTACTAATAAATGTAACCACATATAAACATATATACTTTATTGCAGGTAATCCTTGACTTATCATTTGTTTGTGATCCTGCTTCCCTGGGTTAAGTGTTCACTTCCATCTGGAGACCTCATAATCACTTATTTTTTTGCAGAAATCTATGTTTAGCATAGGGATGCGGTGGCTCAGGGGCTAGGACGTTGAGCTTGTCGATCGAAAGGTCGGCAGTTCAGCGGTTCGAATCCCTAGTGCTGCCGTGTAATGGGGTGAGCTCCCATTACTTGTCCCAGCTTCTGCCAACCTAGCAGTTTCGAAAGCACGTAAAAATGCAAGTAGAAAAAATAGGGACCACTTTTGGTGGGAAGGTAACAGCGTTCCGTGCGCCTTTGGCGTTTAGTCATGCCGGCCACAGACAAAGACATCTTCGGACAGCGCTGGCTCTTCGGCTTTGAAACGGAGATGAGCACCGCCCCCTAGAGTTGGCAACGACTAGCACGTATGTGCGAGGGGAACCTTTACCTTATATGTTTAGCATGATGCTATCAAAGAATTGTGTGAACCCTCTGGCAGCTCATATTTCACTAATTTTTATTCTATGATATTATTATAACTTGCTGAAAAACCATCAGCTATTATTAGAAGTAAACCTGGGAGGAAAGAACTGGGGCTCTAGCTAGGAGTTTAGCATCATTCTTCATGACTTAACCTCGATTTTAGTCATTCTGGTTTCCAATCTGGAAGTATTCAGTATTCTCTGGAAACAATGAATATGGACTTCAAAAATTTCTTAAATGTAATCATTGATAGAAAACATCCGCAGTGACATGTACAGTGTAATGCTGTGAATGCTTGCTTAGTCTCATTCTGTTAGAGATTTTCTCTCTTTTAGATACTTTGACCTGGCAGTCTTTTTATTTAAATGGTGTAGTAATAGCCATTATACCAAGTCCGATGAGTAATAGCCTGCCACATTTACAGTCTGATCTATTTATTTTCTTATGTTTTTCTTATGACATTTATCCCTTTCAATCTGATAAAATCTAGGCAGTTTACAACTCAAAATACAATAAACAATAACTAAACCTCAGAGCATGCTGCTTTTTCACCCAGGCAGCAATAATAAGCTCTCTTTATCCCTGAAGGGCTTTTGAAATAGCCAGAAGAGCATAATCAAAGGGGCTACGTTTGCCTCTGGGTGACTTGTTCTACAGGAGGATGAGAATGTCTGTGCTCCATTCCGCCAGAATTCCTACGAAGTGGGGACCTTCAGTTGGATCATTGTTTTCAGACATTGGTGAGGTAGATTCTATCTTGATAATATACAAATAAATTGTGTATAACTGAAGAGAGAATGGCACCAAATATATTAGATCTTACCCACAAACATGTATGCATTAGATTGCCGCTTTAATGAACTAGTGAAAATTCTTTTAACTGGTTTAAACGGTTTTTCTCTGTTAACCAAGTTGTGGATTTTCCTTAAGCATTTTTCTTGTAAAATCTGTAAAATCTCTATGAAAATACTGTATTGCCATAATAGAAAACCCATTTATTCATAGTCTCTCTTAAGATAGGGTACTGACAAATGTGGCTTTAATAGTGGAACTGGTCTCATCAATTTATAAACAGACTAAGTTTTATCTGGTCATCTTTTTTTTTTAGTATGAAAAAAATATCCTGAAACATCTGTTAAGACACCAAAAGCTCCTGAAGTTTTGTGAGTTCCATATTATTTTTGATGCTTACTGCTGATTCAACTGTTTATCAGTTGCTTACCACAATTTTAGTTTATTGCTGACTGGATGATCCAGAGGGAGTGAGCAAGAAAAAAAGGGAACTATTTTAACAGGTGTTGTTGCCTGCTTTCTCATTTTTTTTATGAGATGATATGTAAAATTGGGCTAATTACAGTCCTATAGTAACCACCGGATTAAATGCATTTTAGCCCAATTTACCTTAAGGCTCCACTATTGTAATTAGTTCAGATCGCCAAATTTCAAATAAAAAATAGCAAATCTCTAGCATTATAAGATTCATATAATTGCAGGAAGAACAGATTAAGCCTGGATTGATTTGACATACTGACTAAATAGACTGCTTAGCCACTTTATGCCTAGCACGTTATCCAAATATATTCAGTATTACACAAATCCAGAAAATTGGGTTGAACAAATTGTGGCTATGTTGATCGTCGGTGAATTTGAAGAATTAACAGAGAACATAAAATGGAGATTCATAAAGAGCTTTCCTCCTTAGCAATAATATAACTCACCCCTTATTGTCTCCTCTTACTTTAATCTGGATGCTAACAAAAATGCTCTTTCCTCACTAATTTGTATTTCTTAGGAAGAGAATATTGTGGGATTCTGACAGACCAATGAGTAGCTCCTGGAATATATTTCCCACCCTCCATCTTAAGATATAATGCACCAATAATTGTCCAAGACTGAACTGAATAAATAAATGCAGCAGAGGAAGCTCAATAAAGTTACTTTGTAAAGTATCTACAATAGAAAAATCTGACTATGGTATTTTCCAAGATGGAGCAGATTTATATAGATCACTTAAAACATGGGTGAAAAATGAGAGAGGGCTAATTCTCCTGATCAAGGGTGATCAGGCTCATTTTGATATAAAATGCTGCTGGTGAAAAGCTAGTTCTAAAACATGACTGAAAACAGAGGTTGTGTGGTTTTGCAGAATAAGTAGCTATGAAGTGTTCTGTTTTTGCAATGTTAAATATACTATGACAAAAAGGCACAGAAGATTAAGAAGCAAAAGCATAAAAAGGAAAGGTGGATTTGAAATATCAGTTCTTAGAATGGCAAGAATTCAGCATAATGTACCTGTTCAAGGGTTCAGCAACAGCTCCCAGGCAAACAACAGCGTCTCTTGTTACCATAGCAACAGGGGAGGCCGAGGAGAATCAGCTCTGATAAGCATGTCAACATTTTCCCCTACCTGCTGTCACTATCGTTTCCCCTTTTTGTGCAGTCAGATAATGTACTGTTTTCTGTTCCTCAACTGGATGGAAGAACTGAAAATCAGGAACAAATCTTACAATTGAACTACATTTTGGGAGTACAAGCTTGGACAGATAACTAATGCTTTGATATTAAATGTGTGGTTTCTAAAATGGCAGGACTGTTGAAGATAATGAAATTGATCACTGGTCCTCACATTTTCCAGTTTACCTGCATCAAGAGGGGTAAGGTGATTGATCCCTTTGGACATTGATTGCTTCTCTGTTTTAGATCATTATTCTTCAAGGATTATCTTTTGAAATTTGCTAAATGTCTGAGGGTTTATTTGATTTTGGAAATTAATTAATGCCCAGATCATTTAAAATATAATGGTAAGAAGAAAGAAGAATCTTGTAATCTATTATTATTTGTCAGTTTATAATTAACATTGTTAATTTTTACCAAGGAGGAAGTATATTACAATTTATTACATTGCATGTACATAGGAGTTTAGTATAAATAGGTCATGCAGGAGAGAAGAACCTAAGCATTTTTAATAGAGTACAGCATGCAACTCTGTTAATAGTCCACCAATGGAAATTAATAATGAACACTCAATCTATGAATTTCAGATCAAATTATTGGCAATAGAAAATGCCACATATACTTGAATTTTGATTCTGTTGATGTATAAAACACATATGGTGTCTAAATTCACCTATGCAGATTTTACTGGATCCCTCATAAATATGTATGAATTGTGCTGGGTAGGCCAAAGGCTCAATTCTAATTTTATAGAGCTAAGAGAGGCTTGTGGGAAGATCCCATACAAGGCAGGAACACAATATACTCCCTGCCATGTTCTATTCCTAGCTGATAATTGATTTTGGGAGCTACAAATAGAACAACAACAACAAATAGAATAATATGCTCTCAGCTCCTAGTTTAGCCTAGCTAATTAGAGACTTACCTTCTTCTGATAGCAGTGCTGTTTCAACTTAAAGATAATGATAGTGAATTATAATCTTAATAAGATATACAATATAAGATATGATAACCTTTATTGTCACTTTTGTCTGTGAACATACTGACACACATTAAAAAAAATGAAATTCTGATGCCCAATCTCAAAAGAATGCACACATACACACGTACACACACACACACACACACACACACTAAACACAACCTATTTTGAATACATAGCAGAAAAAGTCTTGAGAGTTAACAAAGTCAGAATCTAGTTGTTCTGCTTCAGATACCACGAAGCCTTCTCCCAGATGGTAAGAAAGAAAACTGTTCATAGAGAGAATGTGTAATGTCCCCAACAATACTAGGGACCCTGGTTAAAGAATTGCTTATATGTGATGTCCTGGGTAGAAGGAAGTGAACTTCCAATAATCTTTTCTGCCACCCTCACCATTTTCTTCACAGCCTTCCTATCCAAAACAATGATACTTCCAAACCACATAGTAATAAAATATGGCAGGATGCTTTCCATTGTCCATCTATAGAAAGTGGTAAGGATAAGGGAAGGAAGATGTGCTCTTCTCATAGAAAATGAAGGCCTGCCTCCCGTCCCTGCTTCGCCAGTGTCTCACTATTGACCGACCAAGCTAAGCTGCTCATCAGCTGCACACCCAGTTGAATTTTTACTACTCTGTTACTACACAGAGATGTATGACTGTGCCTGCCATTTCTGAAATTGACAATGATCTTTGAATCTTTTTGCATTCATTTAATAATACCTATGATCTTTGGAACATTACCTAATCTAGAACACAGTCTAATCCTTTTGAACTGGTGATAATCCATGTTGAACTTTTTTAATTCCCTCAATGGATATTGTATCCTGCAAAAAGGAAATTATTTAATTACTGGACTATTCCAGTTTTTATCCTGTGTTCTTGCACTAATGAACTTCATACAGTTAAGTTACAAATACGTCTGATATTTCAAGTTAAGTCTTAATTTAAAATATAAAACATGAAAACTAAATAAAAGTGTTAACATTATAATTAATGTAAATTCTTTAAAGGCCTGGTTGCCATATCTTCTGAACATATGATTTACAATTTTTAGAATTTTGGAGCAATTTCTCATCATTAGATATAGGAGAATATACCTTATTTCTGCTTTTTCTATCTGAAGCCTGTGAGAAAATCTTTCCAGGGTTCTTTTTAAAGATTGAAAATGGATTTTATGACAGTGATGCAGTTTAAACTCAGCCTAGATAATGCTGCTATTTGTGATGAGCTGTACTAAGAAAAAAAAGAAATACTTGTTAGTATTTATTGTAAAACCAAATAAACAGATCTGATACAAACTCTTACAATACTGTATAGATTGATTAAAACTTTGTAAGTTTTATAAACTCCTAGAAATTGTTCTTTTTTAAATCATCCTTTATTTTAAAAAAATAAAACCAGATTTATATCATTTGCTGGATACTCCATTTTGATACTTTTAGAATTGGCATTTCAGTGGAAATTTGTTTCAGGTATCTCAGGTAACTTGGTCTCAGAATTAGTTCCCATACTTCTGGGTAATGTATTTTTGTGACAGAGCATGTGGCTGATATTTTTATCTATTGTAAATATACACACAGATACAATCAAAAACATTCAGATGGGGTAAAATAGAGAGTTGAAATATTGGAATTACAATAACATGTAAGTATTAGGTAAAGTAAAAGTTTCCTTCCAGTCAAGCTCAACTGCTAATGATTTCTTGGCAAATAATGTGGAAATGGTTTCAGGGATAGTTTTTGACTTCTCAGTTTATAGCCCTGGCATTTGCTGGTTGTCTCCATCAAAACTAATTGGCCCAAGCCCAATTTAGCTTCTGAGCACAGAAAAAGTCAGCCATGTTATGTCACTTGTGAATCATATAATCACAATCAGAATAATCCAAGTGTTTGAATTATTCATAATTGTGTCAAATATTTGATCACTGTAATCCTGAACATACAAACATTTTTAAATAAAATATTACATATTACAAAGTTTACACGGTTTTCATTAACAACATCAATCATCTTCGGACTACATATTCATTTTTTCCTTTGCAATTATAATTTTTCTGGTCTTGAATCAAGTGCTAAAATGGTCATTTGTGTTTATCAATTCAAATACAAAATTACTCATTATTACTACATTTTATTTAAAAGAAGAACTGCAGGTACACAATTCAGATTTTATCTTTAGTAATGAACCGCATGCCAAAGATCAAAGAGAAATTCTATACAGTTGTTTTTGTAACCAGTAAAGGAATAGGATTGTTATGATTTACTTCTATTCCACACCAAGATTACTGTGTTATTTTAAATAGAGAATAAAATTATATTTTTTAGATTCCAAGGATAAAAAAATAAAGACTCCATTGAACTGAGATTAGTTCTTGATGATTACATAGACATACTATTTTCATAACAAAAACTGTCTATATTAATCTTTGGCACTTTCTGTATACTATCTAAGAATATGATTTTCATAATTTTCACATATTTAAACATTTTTCACATATCTGAAAAAGACATTTTTATACAACTATACTGAACTGTATTAGGGCTGACTTGATATCATGTACCTGAACAACAAATCATGGTATGCTGTTAATAGTACTATACACACACAGTCATATTAATTGCACGCTGCACTACATAAAAATACAATAATTTTGTATTCATTTAATAGAAGAATCTAATATTTCCTGGTAATCTTGTTTTTTAAAATTTTTCCAAGATAGCTTATAACACGCAAGAAAAATTATGCTAATAATGATAACAGCTCCTCCAATTATATCATAAACGCTGGGGAAGATGTGTAGAATAAGAAGCTGAAGAATCATGGCTATCACAATCTCCAAATGTTGCACTGTGCTAACCAATGCTGGATGGAATTTGCTCAAGGCATAGTAGACGCCAAGAAAAGCCACGGTGGAACATATACAGATGCCAATGAGATAGCTCCAGCTTTCTCCATTCAATGGAATTATTGGCTCTTGAAGGAAAAACATAGTTGAGGCTCCCCATATTGTTCCAGTCCAACCAAAAGTAAATAATGCTGTCCACATGCTGACATTATCTTTAAGAGACCTATACACTATCATAGACAGAGCTGTGGTTAAGCCTGCCATAACTGTCATTGTATATCCAAAGACTTCCTTCCAGATATTCAACAGAGAATTTTCTTCATCAACAATGTTGGGGATCATGACCAAGCAAACACCAAAGATACTACTCACTACAGTAATTACATCAATATAAGCCATGCGCTCGTCCACTAGTAAAAATGCTAAAATGGCACTGAAAACAGTGGTAGTAGCTCGCCACATAATAGTCCCATTGCTTGGGGGAACAATTGCAAAGGAAGTATAAGCACAGGTAATAGAAATAACATTACATACTCCATAGAAGAATAGTCGCAATCTATGGCCTTTTGGTCCAAAAGGGTCTTCATGGTAGTAGCATACTACTAAAACAGAAAACACTTGTAAAACAGAACGAATGAAAATCAATTCAAGAGATGGCACTTTGGAACGATCGGCAGCAAGTCTGGTTATCAAAGCTACACAACCATGGGCCAAAGCAGATCCAAAAAGAATAGCCCAAGTTTTTCTGGACTGAAAAATACTTCCCTCTATAAAATCTTGGCCTTGTTCATTCTTGTTGACTTCTAGCTTCTGTCCTGTCTGAAATGGAATGTCAATTGTTCCAAAGAAAGACTTTCCGGTTCGTTGTCTATCACTCAACAATCTTCTTTTTGGATTATCTTCTGTAAAATTCTCATTATCTTCACTAGGTTCCTCATACCCTTCTTCTCCAGGCTGTGGATAATAAGAACTATATTTCACTGTCACAGTGTTGGGATGAATTTTCACTCGTTTTTTCACTGGATATTGCTTGGAAGAATCCATTTCATCAGATAAGAAGGACTGATTGCAAAGAAAAACAAATACATATTTATATATTTGATAAAATTGAAACACATCTTGACCATTTAGAATAATCCTAATTCATTAGTATTCTATTACCATATTAGATAAATTGAAGAAATGAAATGTCTTATTCTAAAACCCAATATAGTAAATCAATTGAAAGGGAAGAGTCTGTCTCATCATCATAAATGCATTTGCTATTTTTTGGTGCGGGGGCTCCCTTCATGTCAGTATTGACTTCTGGTAACCGTCTGAAAAAAATTCTGCAGTTTTCTTGGCTAGATTTCAGGAGTGGCTTGCAATATTGCTTGCTTCATACGGCTGAGAGAGAGTCATTGGCCAAGGTCAACTAGAACTCATGATCTCTCAATTTCTAGCCTGGTGCCTTAACCACTTCACCAAACTGCTAATTTAGACAATTTCATATGTCTTTCATATGCTGGATATTTATCTTTCTTGCTGCATCTGCTTCCAAATATTTTTAGGAAATGATTGAATCTGATGGGTTTTAAAAATCTAATTAGAATTAATTTTGCTCTGAATCCGAATATACTTAAAGGTAAATCAGTTTTTATGGCTGTATATAACAGATCAGTTGGTGCCACTAAACATATTTTGACATAGTTAGGATTGTTAAATATGTGTAACTGCATTGAGGGCAAGTAACAAACAATATTGTATATTTACAATGGCTTCTTGAAAGAATGTAGATTATTCTTTACATTTTCATAGACTTTTCATAGACATTATTACATTTAAACATGAAAGAGTTGGATCAAACTAAAGCCCTAATCAATGCTGGATCTTGTTTCCCAGCAGAGGCCCATGGTAAACATAAAACAGATCCTTTTCATTGTTTTTCTAAGATCTGATGTTCAAAAGCATGTTGTTTTATATTCTAAGAGACAGCATATATCAGCTAATAGTCATTGATAAGGCGGATGCATCTAAACATGTCCATTGTGCTCCAATATCATAGGTTATTCAAAATACTATATTATGTTGTTGCCGCTATATTAATACAGTCATCTCTTTAGCTTCTAAAAATGTGAAATATATAAGTCACTAGGTTCCATTTCTTCTCCACTTGTTTTCACACCAGGCTATAGCTTTAGCAGTGGTAGCTTTTCCAATATTTGTGGTGCTGATATGTGCTTCCAACTACTATACTATCAGTTTGAAATGCTAATATAAATCCCAGATGGTGATTTAAATGAATTCCTTTCAATCTATTCAAGCTCAAGCATGACTGTTTATAATTGTAAAATATTTGTAAGAGATAATATTATTGGAATGTTATGAAATGCTAAAGAAGTAAGAATTATGAAGATAAAATATGCTAATCAACTGAAAATGAAGGGGAAAAGATACACTCTAAGCTATGTTGATTTACATATCATTGCTTCTTCAAATAACAGAAATATGATGTTCCTTGTAACGTACAGAACATAATTCTAAGCTATATTAGCTGATTACTGCCATTTATTTAAATTATGATAATTCTGTGAAATCATTCCAATTTGAAAGATGTCACTTTAAAATTGCATGCACATTAATAGAAACAGAAAGATTTTGCTTAAATAAATATGCAGTGACATCTAGGAATTAAATTTCTAATGCAAGAAGAGAAAGGAGAATACAATCAAAATTGGAAAAATATTCATTTACCTTTTGTTAGAGGGCGTTGTATAACAAAATAACCAAAGGCCAAGTATATTAAGGATAAGGAAGCTCCTCTGCAATGTTCAGTCGTATATCCATTTCTGCCTTCTAAATTCATAGAAAATAGACCTGGGTATTGTTGCCTTTGAACTGGAAAGTCAAAAATAGAGCAAATGGTGTCCGTTCTGGAAATACGTTGAAGCTGTAGCATAGATTTTTTGCTACTCTCTCATCTGCCTTCACAGAAAAAGAGAGGAGAAAACTAAAGAATCACATTAGAGGCAAGTGAGCATGCTCAGCAGAGCTCAAGGGCATTTGACAACACCTTCATTTTGGACTGCTGAGTGGAATCAGTATTGCTTTTACTAGTTATTCCGACAGTGAAACACATGTTTAGCTGATATGTTACCTATTCATCAATAGCATGACTTTCCTGAATTAAACATTATTGAGATTGAAAACAAAAGTGCTTAAGAGAGTTACCGATTTATCCCTCCTGGTCAATTGGTTAATTAGTGAACAGGATGATTAAATAGTCTTTTCTCTTGCCAGAGCCTCACCAAAAGCAACAGGATAGCAACAATGCTATGAGGCAATTAATCTGAATCCCTGATTGACATAACCTTCAAAATATTGTACATGAAAAAACCACCTACCCTTGATTTTCATTTGCTTCATTCATATACAATTATTCATCAATTATTAACAGCCTTATCCATATAAGTCTATGCAAAAGTACCACTGAATTCAGTGGGTTTACTCTTCCACATATTATAGATTTTAATCTCTCAGTACAATGCAAACCAGTGATTTGGAACTGGTAAAATCAAACATGGTTTTTAAAATTATTTGTTGAAAACATTTCTATACTACTTTTTGTTGAAATAAATATCAGAATGGTTTACTATTAAAAATTACAAATATAATGATAAACTAAAACAAAGCTGTAAAACATACAGTAAAACATTTTATTAAATAAACACTGATAACCAGTAACATAATAGAAAAATGTAAAAATTGTAGAAAAAAAGTCACAATGGCAATTAGCACATTTATTAGGTGGCCATGAAGAACAAAAATTCAAGGCCTGGCATTGTAAGACAGCAAGAATGGCTCCAAACTTATTGGGAGGGGATTTCAAAGTTGGGATGATACCATCCATGAAAAAGCCTGATTCCGAATAGCCACTAACTGCATGTTCTTTAAAGATGATCTTAAATTATGGGTTGGAAAATATAGCAAGAAAACAAAACACAGCTTTCTTTCCAAGACTGTGGTCCAAAGGCATTAGGGCACAATAGGATGGAAACACAAAGCGATCACAACACAAATCCTGCAGTTTTAGTACTTCTATTGATATCAGAGAATGAGTACACATGGGCAAAGTACACACTGTGATGTCATGTTCATATTTTCCCATCACTGTGACTTGCTGCACACATGCCCGACCCTGATTGCTTTACATGTGCTATGCAAACCCAGAAACTGTCATCTGTTCAATAAATAAGCTGTATATCAGGATGATTGAAAACAAGGCCTTTTTCAAGAAAACGTGAACAGCTTAATTATGTCTTCTTCCTTCTTTTAAACTGCCAGTCCTGTCCTCTATCCCACAACATCTAAAGTCACGAATGTAACAAGACCAGAGAGCAATCCTGGACTAGGAACTGCTATATTTCTACCAATACGATGTGTCTCAGTAGGTTTTTTTTTAACAAGTTTTTTCTCCCCACACACACAATGTGGATTCAAAATGAATCTGGCCGTCCTTTCTGCAGACAAACGGTCCTTCCGAGCGTGCAATTATGATTGCCCTGTCAATTGTCAATTGCTAATCACAATCCCAGAGGCAGCAGCAATGCTCGCTGACAGCACAAAACTCCAACACAGCCCCAAGGCGGTGGAAGGTGGGGAAGTCCGATACATCTGGAAGAGGTCAGGTTGGGAAGAATATGAGAATAAGCCTTTTCGTTGGAAAAGCTAAGATCTTCTGAGGTGTTAATCCGTCATCTTTTCTAGCTAATTTCCAAATTCAGAGCCCGAAGGGCGCGAAGCAAACCAATTGCCGGCCGCACTGAACCAGAGCGAGGCGGGGTCGAGGAGGCGGGCGTCGCCTAGAGTGAAAGAGCGCATGCGTCTTCCCAGTCCGCTCAGTCATGGCTGCTTTGCGGGCGGTTCCTGCCTTCCTTCTCTCGAGAGTGCTGCTGAGAGGTTGCCGCTCGTTTAGTGGCAGCGGACCCCGGACCCGGGCCGTCACCGTGCCCGAGCGTATCGAAGAGAAGCGTCGCGCTGCGTTGCTCGGAGGCGGCCAAGCTCGCATAGACGCGCAGCACAAGCGGGTGAGCGAGCGCCTCCTTTCCCGTCGCTGCGGGCGAGCGAAGCCCTTGCGTGGCCAGTGGCAGCTGGCTGCTCCCTGGCGTGCCGTGTCAGTGATTTCCGAGGCAACGTCTGGCCGGGGCTAAGAGGATGCCACTTGGGGGACCCTTGAAAAGTCACGACCCATAGTCCTCCCCGCACCCCCGCCGCCGCCATTCCTCCTGCCATCCAGCCGAGGTAGAAAAGAATCCGACACCTTCGATCGCCGCAGCCGCGGTGTCAGGGTCGTCTCTCTTCTTTTTTTCCATTTAATGAAAACTACTGATGCGAGAAAGCAGATCGCCCCCGTCTATTCCCTCGCTGCAATTAGCAGCTTTTGGAGTTAGTGTGGGAAGGTCAGGAAGAAGTCTAAAGAGGCCACCTTCCACCTTTCTCATGCTGTCTTTACAAAATTCCGATCTCTAAATCTAGCAGGTATTGAGGTGTTTGTAATCTTAACTGGCCAGAGCTTCAGACTTCATCTTTCCTTTCTCAGAATTAATGCAATGCAGACAACAGCTTGGTTGGTAAGGCTAGAGAGTCTTGAATCTTCTGAACACGCTTTTATGCTTCCAGTTTACTTTGGAACAGGAAATATATAATGTTGGAAATGCAATAAAATAAAATAAAATAAAATAAAATAAAATAAATATTGTAATGGCTACTAACATTATTGTCTTTTAATAGTTTTTCATGCAAGACACATAAGATTATTTAACCATTTTAGCCAAGCAAAATCTTGTTGACTGAAGAAAAAAAACTTTCTGACTAGCAGGTGCTGGTCACAGACTCGTTATTGTGATCAGATGTGTCTGGCAGATCATTCCTTGAGATAGAATGGATGTATGTAACACTAAACTATGATTTGCCCCTACCTACTTAAACACCTTTTGGGCCTTCCTGTTTCCTCAACTCCTGGTGTCCTCCTCTCTTTTAAACGTGAATGAGGAGTACCTGAGTAAGGCAAAGTGTGTTTACTACTCTTAGTGCACAAAGTTACCTTACTTAATTTGTCATCTCTTTTCTTCCCTCTTTCTCCTGTGAGGACAGAAGCTGTAGAATTTTCCATACCGGCCTATGTGACTCCTTTATGTAAACTTATTGCAATTTTTTTTAAATTTGCATTTATATCCCGCCCTTCTCCAAAGACTCAGGGTGGCTTACACTATGTTAGCAATAGTCTTCATCCTATTTGTATATTTATATACAAAGTCAACTTATTGCCCCCAACAATCTGGGTCCTCATTTTACCTACCTTATAAAGGATGGAAGGCTGAGTCAACCTTGGGCCTGGTGGGACTAGAACCTGCAGTAATTGCAGGCAGCTGTGTTAATAACAGACTGTCTTACCAGTCTGAGCCACAGAGGCCCTTTGAAGCTGGCTAAATGAAGCTGGCTAAAGAAAATGCCTTTCCAAATGTTAATTTTTTCCTCTTCTTTGATCATAATAACATTGTAACTTTCTGTCTGTGTTATCCTTACTATGTCTCCAGATCAATAGATTTCCTGCTGCTTTACTTTTGTCATCTCTGCTGAAAGAACACACCAATTGCTTTTCTTTGTGTGGAAGGTTCTTTGAAGAGATGTGATACTCATTTATTGACATTTTGTACAGGCCCTTTTTATTTGCTGTTGTTGTGGGTTCACATCTTTCTGTCTGATGCATCCATTGATAGGTAAACAAACAAACAAACCCCAATAATTTTACTGTTGTCATTAGCTAGAAAGAAAACAAGCAAAATTTGTGTTAGTTTCACCTGGTCAAAATTAAAAAAAACACCTTGATTTCACTGTTCCATCAGTGAATATGTAATAAATAAATCTGGCCTTTTATTCTGACAGACTTTGATTCTTTTTCTACGAAACTAATAATTAGCCGGTGGGAATGAAAATAACAAAACCCAACTGGGAGCAAAGATGAAGGGGAGAAGTGAGTGGGGAAAAACTTGAAAGGTTTACTTTAACCACTCCACCATGAAGTGGTTAAAGTGAACATGAAGAAAAAGAAATCACGTTACTAGTCAAGGTCTTTTCAGAAGGGCACAGCAGTCTGTGAAAAATTGCAGTGAAAAGCACTGACCAGTGATTGGAGGGGAGGAGCCATTCCTGCTATAGCATACAGTAGCCTGTTACAATGGAAATGCTTGCTTACAGCAAAATGAAGTGTAATATATGAAATGCACAACAATCTTGGGGAGGTAGAAACTGTATACCAGGAAAAGACAGATGGAAGTTGCCTTTTTAGTGGATTTGGGATGATTAGAGAATGACACAATGCATTTCTGGTTTTGAGAAATGAGTGGAGCAACTTGATTGTGCAAATTAGCACTCTGTCCAGTGTTTCCAATGCTGATGGGGCCAAATATTGATTTAAAAAAATGTCCTTTAAAATATTGATTTTTAAAAAAAATGTTCTTACCTGAGAAAAGGGGAAAAAAAGGAAGTGACTATCTTCAAGATATGGCAAAGGAGTCAAATCAGATTAACAGAGTTGGAAGGGACCTTATAGTCCAACCCCATGCTCAAGCAGGACACCCTACACCATTTCTGACAAATGGCAATCCAATCTTTTCTTGAAAGTCTCAAGTGATGAAGCTCCCACAACTTCAGAAGGCAAGCTGTTCCATTGGTTGATTGTTCTCACTTGCAGAAAGTTCTTCCTCATTTCTATATTGAATCTCTCCTTGGTCAGTTTCCATCCTTGTCTTGCCTTCAGGTGCCTTGGAAAACAGCTTGACCCCCTCCTCTCTGTAGCAACTCCTAAAGTATTGAAAGATGGCTATCATGTCTCCCCTGGTCCTTCTCTTCACTAGACTCTTCACTAGACTCTAGGATGTTGCTCCTGGTATAACGCCTTTACTGTGCTGGATCTTTTTTTTTAATTGTTCAGAAAGATAAAGTAAATTCTTCTTTGAATTACTTTTAACTTTAAGAGACTACATAGACACATCAGTGTTATATCTTGGCAATAACAAACTGGCTTTGTATTCCACCTTCTGGGATGCTTCTTTAAACCTTTTAAGTCAGGCCTATAACTTTGGGATTTCTTGATGGATTGCCATCCCAATCCAACCCTGTTTGGATTTTCAAGATCAGTCAGAGTTGGTTAGGTACCCCCATCCACTGTAACATGGAGCTAGCAAGAGGATGGGAAGACGTGAAGGTGTAGTCTTTGCATTCATTTCAATTTAAACTGGACAATCTGTTTTCTTCCAGCATATTTAAAAAAACTATATGAGTTGCCTGACTGGATATTAACCACTGTGGAGGGCAGCCAATAGTTTGCCATGTGTCTAGTATGTCATGAATGGATCAGCACAAGAACGGATTAAAATACACACTCTTTCTGTATTCCTTAGATTTAGTCTGCCACATAATGCATTATGTGATATAGCAATTGCAATAGTACTTAGACTTATATACTGCTTCGTAGTGCTTTACAGCTTTTAAAATTAGTGAGATTTCTTATTTTGGCTGGCTTTTTGAACTGAATCATTCTATTGCATTGTGTGAGAAAAGATCTTAACTATCATGTTTTTTACAGAACAAAAAGAATGAGACCTTAAATTGAGGATTGCTATTGAGTGCATATTTGTTACTATGTTTAGCTTTGAGTTTCAATCTTGAAACCTTTATATAAATATGCTATTATGTTAAGAACAAGGTTGTTTAATGTTTTTTCTTGTTTTTTAGGGAAAGTTGACAGCCAGAGAACGTGTGCTATTGTTATTGGACCCTGACAGTTTTATAGAATATGACATGTTTGTGGAACACAGATGTGCAGATTTTGGGATGGAGTCTGAGAAAAACAAGGTATTGAATATTTTGTTTGTTTGTTTAAATTCCAGAACTCTTTGTGAGTGGGAAACAATGGCTGATTCTGATATCTTTGCAAATGGAGCTATCTCCTCTCTATGCATTTGAAATAATTCTCTAGATCAGGGGTGTCCAAAGTTTTTTGAGTGAGGGCCAAATACAGAAAAATAAGCAAAGGCCCGGGGGTGTGTGTGTGAAATTTTTTTGTACCAGTTCTTTGGGCGTGGCTTATTTTGGGGTATGGCTTGGTGGTCATGTGACTGGTGGGCGTGGCTAGCTGCTCATGTGACTGAGTGGATGTGGCTATGGGCATAGAAACTACTCAGAGGGCTAAAAAAAGTAATTTTTGACCAGTCCTCACACTTATGACCATCCTCACATTTATGCCCATTGCAGCATTTTTAACAACCATATCACTCATTTCACAACTGCTTCTCTTCACCACGGTTACAAGATAGGGTGCAAAATGTAAAGATAGTTGTAGGTGTGAGGACCAATCAAAAGTGTGAGAACCTGTCAGAAATCACTTTTTTCAGCCGTCTGGGTAGTCCCTATGCACAGTTTAGGCTTAAGTATACTATATGTGTGTGAGTTATATATATGTGCATGTGTATCTCTATGTTTGTGTATGTGTGTGTTTGTGTTATGTTGATTTTTAATGTAATATTTTTAAATATAATTATTCAGAAAGGCATGCGGCTGGACAACAAACAGTATATAAGCCTAGTAAATTCATGTGTGGCCCGGGCCACACACAAGAGGTGACATATTGACACATGATTACTGTGTATTTCTAACTCGCCTATAATGTGAAGAACATTGCTCTCAGTGGGAACAGTGATGCTGTCCTTTGGATTGAAGGATGGCTGGGATGTCAGGAGAAAGTTTGGTGGTTGAGACACGAAGGACTTCACAGAGATGGCTATCAGTCATTCTGGATCTCAGTCTGCTTTTGTTCTGATTTAACAGAGAAAATGTTTGTTCACATATGTATGTTGAGCCGAACAGGCTCATCATTCTTTGCGTGGCGTCTCATCAGAGGAAACTTGGCATGATCCAAACTCTGATAGAAGTCAGGAGGAGAGAAGCTGATGTTGACTCTTCAGAGAATCATCACATTGCATTTCAATCAGTTCTAACTGCAGACTCTCCTCCACTTCTTCTGCATCCACCAGGAAGGGGTCGAGAACAGCTTGATTTGTTTTTCAATGACAGAAAAATCTTGAAAACGCTGGTTGAATTCTGTCACAAGAGATGTAATTACAGAAACATATTTCTCCTTTTTAGCAGAAAGGTCTGCCTTTGGAAAAGCAGACTTGATTTCAGACAGCGCAGGGAAGTGTGCAGTTTACAATATGTGGATATCATCTTCATTTAAGGGGGGAAAATGTTTCATATTCATTCATCTTGGCCAGGGGTGTCCAAACTTGGTCTCTTTAAGACTTGTGGACTTCAACTCCCAGAGTCCCTCAGCCAGCAAAGCTGGCTGAGGAACTCTGGGAATTGAAGTCCACAAGTCTTAAAGAGACCAGGTTTGGACACCCCTGATCTTGGCTTTTGTTTTGTATTTGGTATGAACTTGAAACTCCCTTCGTTATTCCATGCCCAAGGGGTGGAGGCGCGAGGAGCCTCACCAGGCGGCCCAAGGAAGGCGAGGATAGAACTGCTGGGGTCAGGCACGGCCAGCAGCCTCTTTCCCGCTTGCCGCCGCCTCCTCCGCCCCTTCCCTTCGTTATTCCATGCCCAAGGGGTGGAGGCGTGAGGAGCCTCACCAGGCGGCCCGAGGAAGGCGAGGATAGAACTGCTGGGGTCGGGCACGGCCAGCAGCCTCTTTCCCGCTTGCCGCCGCCTCCTCCGCCCCCTCCCTTCGTTATTCCATGCCCAAGGGGTGGAGGCGCGAGGAGCCTCACCAGGCGGCCCGAGGAAGGCGAGGATAGAACTGCTGGGGTCGGGCACGGCCAGCAGCCACTTTCCCGCTTGCCGCCTCCTCACCTGTTTCTCTTTTTTTTTTTTTTTTGTTCAAAAAGTTTTTATTAGTCAAAAAAGGTTTATACAAATACATATCAGGTATGGTAAATTTTCATTTTTCTTATCTAAAATAAGAATTTTACTCAAATTTTTTAACACATACAACAGCCATAAGGCAAGCAGGTGACACGAAGTAGCAAAGTTTGCAAATTTTAAATACGTAATAAAGAAGAGTCAAGAATAAACAGAATATCGTACAAAAGAGAATAAGGAAAACCAACACAATCCCAAATATCTTTATCACTTCCTAGTTTTGGATCTCAGAACTCTGGGTTCAGCCTGACCCAACTCCAGGGCATAACAGCGGCAGCCGCTCAGCCCCATGATCTATAACCTCCTTCTT
Source organism: Ahaetulla prasina (assembly GCF_028640845.1). Classification (NCBI taxonomy): domain Eukaryota; kingdom Metazoa; phylum Chordata; class Lepidosauria; order Squamata; family Colubridae; genus Ahaetulla; species Ahaetulla prasina. The sequence goes on along the minus strand of NC_080544.1, from coordinate 65,917,665 downwards.
CAATTCCTGGGTCATCTGATTCCAGGAAGGCTTTGTGTTCCTCCACATAGGCCGTAGCCTCCGCAATTGTACTGATTTTTTCGTAATGCCCTCCCGGAAAATCATCAATCCCTCTGGCATCAGCCATCTGAAGCCCACTCCTTCTGGTACAATTTGCTTGACAAAAATAATATTTCTTTCTTTTTCACGTACCTGTCTGGGAATCTGCCTCAGAATGGCTATCTCCCTGCCCCTGTAAATCAGTGCCCCACTCCTATGTTTTCTAAGAATTTCATCTCGTCTCTCTTCTCACAAATTTGACATGAACCTCTCTGGGAACTGCATGCGTGCGTGCATATTGAATTAACTCTATAAACTCGATCCACATCCCAATTCATGAAATCAACACTTCTCCCAAGAAATTCTCCCAACAATTTAGTCACAACATCTCTCAAGTCTTCTTGGTCCACTTCTTCCAAATTTTGAAACCTAAGGAAATAAGACATTTTATCCATCTGTAGTCCAAGCACAGCATTGCCTGTCGTCTCCTCTCTTTTCTGCACTGCCCGCATTTCACCCTCAGACCTTCCACTTTCTGCTTGTTTTCTGCTGAGACTTGTTGAGTATCCTTTAAATCCTTTTGGATAGTCACAATTTCTTCTCTTATTTCCGTTTGGCCTCTTTGCAAATCATCCAGTTTCTTGTCCATATTGGATAACTTTTCCAGAATTCTCTCCATCTCTCCAGCAGTTGGTCTCTGACCTTTGCCATTTGAAAAAAAAAATCAAAATCCTCAGGCAAGCACAGTATCCTTGTAATTTCCTCCGGATCCACCAGGGGCACTCACAGGAGCAACGAGTCCAGAGTACAGTTAGTCAACCAGGAAACCGAAGGAAGTGATGTCATCAAAATTCTCATAGTGAAGGCGGAAGCTGGACGCCACCACTGTTCCCCAGAAGGAGGGGCCTCAAACCTTCCTCCTAAATTTCTCCATCACCTCTTCTCTCCAGAGCTCCACAAAACCGGTAATCTTCTTATTTTAAGTTCTCCTCTCTCCAAAATAACTCGTGCTCCTTCCAACCGCAGGGGAGAAAAAACCCCCCCGCACTCCGGAGCACTCCACTCGCGTTTACCGATATCTCCTTCCTTCTCCTCCTCAATTCTTCTCCGTGCCCTGTTCACCACCAGGCTGCTGCAGTTATAAATCCAATGCCCGGTGTCACGGGCACAGCGGCAAGCGGCGACCAAAATAATGGCGCGGCCTGTGGCCTCGAACCCCGCCAAGCCTAGGACGCCAGCATCGGTCCCCACAGTCCTGTATGTCGGCTGGGAGACCCCTGGCGAGCCGTCCGTCACGGCAGGTGTCCTTCGGAACACCTGGCCCCTGAGGGCCTCGGCGGCGGCCGGATTCGGGCGCTGGAGGCAGGAGAAACCTTCCAGACGTCCGTTGCCACTGGATACCGGAAGTCGTCTCTCCTCCTCACCTGTTTCTCGATGGCTGTCACTGCCGCCACGCGTGTCCGACATAGGGAGGCGCGAGGAGCCTCGCCAGGCGGCCCGAGGAAGGCGAGGGTAGAACTGCTGGGGTCAGGCACAGCCAGCAGCCTCTTTCCCGCTCACCGCCTCCTCCGCCCCCTCCATTATTCCCCGCCCATGGGGAGGAGCCGCGAGCCTCGCAGCGCGAAAAGGGCCATATTAAATTATACTTTCAGAATTTGCTACGGGCCAATAAAAACTGACCCGCGGGCCGCAGTTGGCCTGCGGGCCGTAGTTTGGACACCCCTGCTCTAGATATTTCATATATTTAATGAGAGATATTTAGAAGAATAATTTTCCCCAGCACTAAACATTCTGTTTTATTAATTCATAATTTGCTGGGTTCATAATAAAATAGAACTGTTAAAGCATCAAGGTACAACATTATATAGTTGCTTACTTTGGTTTATATAAGTTACAGTATGTCAGTTTATAAATTATACTTTGTTTTGTTTTGCAGTATCCTGGGGATAGTGTGGTTACTGGCCAGGGTAGAATAAATGGCAGACTGACTTATGTCTTCAGTCAGGTATTATTGTTTGATTTCTGAATTATGAATATATTGAAGTGTTGTTTTTGTGACTTCTCCATTTTGATTAGTAAAGTATTGCTTTTGCACCAGATGTACTGCTTTTGCTCCCACATCTTATGTAAAATGCTATAAGAAGGAATAATCTTACAATTTCAACTATTTAGGGTTTGATCTAGCTTTGTATAATGGAATTAGCATGTCTCTTCTGTCTAAACATATTTACATATAGGCTTTGATATTTGTATTTTAAAACATTTTACTTTGATCTTAATTTTTTAGGACTTTACTGTGTTTGGGGGAAGTTTATCTGGAGCACATGCTCAAAAGATCTGCAAGGTAAGTTTATAGGCAGTGCAAGTGGCCTGTCAAAGATCTTAGTCAGTTGCTATATAGTGTAAATATATAAGCATTCTAATATCATTATATAAATATTTTTGGTCATCCTTCGCAGATTACAGTAATTCAGCTGTTAAAACTGTGGGTGTTCCACATGGAATGTTTGCTGAGTAGTTCTTTTATTGGGTGGGAGAGACGAATCAAAGACTTTTTGGGGTTTTCTAAAGGTTTGAAAAGATCATTTTAATTTATGTATGGTTGTGATCCTGTAATCTTTTATTTTACTATACTATGTAGTGCTTATTAATAGCTTAGCAAAACATGACATTAAAACGCAATGCAAAAATATCACTATTGAATTAATTGGGTTGATATAACCACTTTTTTGAGTTTCTTCCAAACTTAGCAGTTAGTTAGCAGATGATTTATGGGAAAATCATCTCTCGAGTTATTTCTGTCCCATCCCTGATAAAATAAGTGCTTAATTTTTTTTAAATTACAGTCAAAACACATTTTTTGTAGTTTTTGTTGTGGTGAGTTTTGCTGCTTGCCTCATTGTTTAAAATAAGTGGGGTGGAAAAGTTGTTCAATGCAGATATACTAGATTGAACTATGATGTCAAAATCATTTTTTCTTATAAACTCTGCAGCGTAAGATTGAAGAAAAAAATTCTTGTAATGTTGAATCATATATATATATATATATATATATATATATATATATATATATATATATATATTTATATATATATATATATATATATATATATATATATATATGATATTAATTAATGCATATTAATTATAACTGTCTTGCTTGCTTACATTATAGAACTCTCTATACCTAGTAAGTATTCAGATATGTAGAAATATATGTATCACATGTCAAAAGCTAACTGAATATTTAAAAAATTATGAATCTCTTTTGACTCAAGCTTGAATATATCCACATAATATTCTTGGCAACAAAGATGCAGTCCCATAGTTTAGTAATTTAGAAGTTGGATATGTTCAACCATGAAATTCACTGAATGACTTTGAGCAAGGCAAGTCATTATGTCTCAGTGCAACCTATTTTACAGGACTGCTGTGAGGATAATCTGAGATAGAGTTCTGTGTGTATTGCCTTGCATTCCTAGAGCTGGGATATAACGTAATAACTCACATTACCAGGTGCTCATGAAAGACAGACAAACCAATAGTTAATAGGAAAGAGAGACTCAACTTAGATTTCGATTATAAACATAAGGTTATTTTACACAAAGATTGACTGTCTAATTGGATAAGCCATGTGGATGATTTATCTACATTAATGATGTATCACTCATGCACTTCTGTTTTCTCAGATTATGGATCAGGCTGTTATGGTTGGTGCTCCTGTTATTGGGCTGAATGATTCAGGAGGGGCCCGTATTCAAGAAGGAGTGGAATCCTTGGCTGGTTATGCTGACATTTTTCTAGTGAGAAATCTTTCAGTTAAATACATGATGACCCAACAAATAATTATATGTATAGTATTTTCACCTTATAGTTTAGTAACCACTTTAAATATTCAGAAAAAAGGCACTTAAAGGAAACCTCATTGATTCATTCTTTCCTTTCCTGCTGTTTTCAGGTTTTATGCAAAGAGGAGGGGTTGATGTCATGATCCAGGGACAAGATGTATATCTTCTTTCCTTTCGTGATTTACTATTAGGGAGAGGTAAGCAGCTTAATGTCCTTCAAATGTTTTGTGCTACAAGTCCCATAATAAATTACTGTTGCCTGTAGCACTTGGCAATTATGGTGGTTCAAAACATCTGCAGGCATCAAGTTGCCTATCTTTATGTTACAAAGTTTCAAGTGGCATTGTTAGACGTGACAAGAGAGGTCTCCTGAAATAAGTACGTTACTTAAGCATTCATCTAGTTTTCAGAAAGAGAAAGTTATAAAATATTTTTGTGATATTGTCTTACTCAGTTGATAATACTGTTAAAAAATTCCTCCCCCTTCATCAATATTTTATTTATGTGAGAATATATTTTCATTTATTTTTTCTTTATAATTTTTAAAAGACAAAAAGAAAAGGAAAAAATAATATAGAAATACAATATCAAGTGGACAAAGGAATTATTGAAATTATATCATTAGTGCTCAGTATATTGTTGATGGAACATTAACCACAATATAGGGTACATTAAATTATTTTTACAAGGAAAAGGATTTTTGAATCTCTGAGTTGAGTGCCAAAGTCAACTCTTGTTATTTTGTTATTCTTCACTGTTTTATTAAGAATACAAAAAAAAAAGTAGAATGAAGAAAAACTATAAAAATAGGAAAATATTTAGTTTCTAATTTTCCCTTTGTTACATTCTGTCTGATGTACAATATTTATAAACATATTTTTTGTTTTAGTTCTTTGGTCAATATTTGGTGAATATGGATTGATACAATGCATTTTCACTGTGTCCTTTTATCGATATTCTTCTCCTTATAATTAAGTGCCCAGCAAGAAGGAAATGGCTAAAGCCATTATCATTCACATATAAGTCAAGCCAGAAAAAAAAATGAATGAATGACTGAATCAAATACCAGTGACAGATGCATTGTTCTCCTTGTTGGGAAAACTATCAGGAGGCAAAGGGGCAGAAAAGCTACAAGGCTTTTCATTTGCATCTGTCTATAGCAGCTGTCAGATATAGTATCTGTTATGCATGAAACAGTCAGGATATGTAGAAGCTTGTTGAGTGGCAATTACATGAACTGGCTCATAAGTGTGCATATTCTTAAAATAGGGGATGAGAATTTATGATCATGCTTAGTGATTGAATCAAAAGTCGAGATAGATCTGGTTTATTTTCTTTCTGTAGAATTCATCTTCCATTATGCTCACTCTTATCTCTTCTTGTTTATTGTAATATTGTTAAAATCTAATACTGTGACTTTCTGCAATATGGTTGGCAAATATAAAGATGGTTGGAAGCTTTGTAACGTAAACATATAAAAGACAATTTATTTTATTTTACAGAGAAATGTTTTATGTTCTGGAGTAGTGCCACAGATTTCTCTTATTATGGGTCCTTGTGCAGGAGGCGCTGTCTACTCTCCTGCTTTAACAGATTTCACATTTATGGTAAAGGTAAGGATGCAATGTTAATTGCCATTAGCTGTATTTTAAAACATATCAAGCCATAAGCTTCAGCAAACATATTGAAGCTTGATTCTTAACAGATATAATCAGAATTCTGCTGTTCAAGTTGGCTGATGGAGACTTCTAAGCAAATCATGCTGAATATGAATGAATAGGAGAACTATAAAATGAAACAAGCGTGGCTTTTTACATTTTAAAATCAAGGAAAACTAGAAACAGGAGACTATGAGTTTTAGTCCCATCTTAAACATGAGAGTCAGGTGGGTGACTTGAGTCACTTACTCTCAGCCTAAACCACATAATCTTCCTTCTCCTATTTTCCTTTAATAACCCTGGAAACAGGGCTGTTAACGGAAAATAGGAGAAGGAAGAAGTATTATGTATGATTGTCACCTTGAGTTGCTTATAACGTAAAAATAGTGGGAGAAGAAAAAATCTAAAAAAAAATACTTTGAAGACCAAAATTTCCAAATTGTGTTACTGCTTCTTTCTAATTTTTTTTTATTTTAATTTTTAATTGTTTTTTAATTTTTGGATGATAGACATGTTTATCCCAAGCTTGTTTAAACTTAAGTTACTGATGACTGATCCACATTTTGATCTCCACAAAGAATCCAAGTTTAAAAGAAGCCTTTTGTTGAAGCTAGAAATCTTTTTTTTTTTTTTTAAATATTTCTGAATTTAACAGATTCTGTAGCAGATTCTTTCTGGCAGAACCTCACGAATGATAAGGCTAGACTGCTTCATGGACTTTAGCTGTATAGTTCAATATGACATTAAATCCCATTTCTCTTTCTAGTATCATTTTATAAACATATTGCAGTACTATGAAACGAATTCTGGGATTCTTAGAAGAGGTCTGCAATGTGTGTTAGTGATATTACATTTCCAACATAGTGAAGATGACAGTCAACTTGTATTAAACATTGTCTGGTGTGTCCCATAAACACAAAAACCTTTTGTTGCTTTAATCATATCTAAAGATTATAAACTATAGGAGTTACATAACTGAATTTTGTTTCCCTTCATTTTAGTCAAGAAATACATAGCAGCTGTGATGTAAGTGAACACAAGCTTAATGTAGCTAAATAAATGAAAAACGATAATACTCTTGTAACAAGAGTCCTGTCTCCAGCTTCCTCCCCCCTTACTTAATTGTTGTTCCTTGTAAGGATGTTAGTGCAAAAGGGAGGAAGAGTTAAGTTGCTTGGGAAGAAACAGAGCCCTCTCTTTCTCTTCCTATGCTGCACATTAATGAAGTGGTTTCCCTTTTCACTGTAAGCAGTGAGAGATAGTCTTTTGGTAATTAGGAGCCATACTTAATGATTTTTTACTGGCTGAGGGTTGCAGTGTGTGGAATGATGTAGTCCAGTGTTCCACAAATAACTGGGGCCAGGATTCTTGATGCAGAAATATTATCTTATTTCATTTATTTAACTATTTAAAGTGAAATGTACATTCACTTAAACCAAAACTATTATTTATAAAATGAAGGGAAACAAAAGTCAGTAGCACAGAGGTGGGGCACAGATTACCCACCTATATTTTGTGGCATGAAAAGGATACCTTGGGTTGTTTCCTAGGGCAGCAGAACAGAAAAAAGATGAGGCTGCAGACTGAATGGGCCTAATTTTGTTCAAAGTTATTAGTTCTTACTAGTGCCTCTAAAATACCCAGCTTAAACAAAATATGACATTTTAGGCTGTAACTGTAAGGTATTCAGTTCCACAGACTATATTCTTACCGCAATCTTTCTTTTTAGTGCTGTGATGTTTTTGCTTGGAGCTATAAATTGCCATTGATTAGAAATTATAGGAAAGATGTTCAAATTCAGAAGTAAAATATCTTACCTAAAATTTATTTTATACTTTTTCGTAGTTTTCAAATATTTTGAGAAATATTCATTAAAAATTAGAGATAATGTAAACTTATATTTTATTTGAATACACATTATTTTTTCAATTAAGTTTTCCCTTTTTGTAGATACTTGGAATATTGGATTTTGCACCCCATTCTTTTCCATTTGTTTTTTCTAGGATACATCCTATCTATTTATAACTGGTCCTGATGTAGTCAAATCAGTTACCAATGAAGATGTAACTCAGGAACAACTTGGGGGTGCGAAGACACATACTGCAATATCAGGTCGGAATTGGCTAATTTATTACCATTACTAATTCTGTGAAGTTATGACATTATAAATTCATGAGTTCTGGAAAAATAAATTTATTCAGGATAAACTAAGATTAAGTGAAGATTCTTCAGAATGTTTGCTTTTTTTTTTATTTGGGCAACTGTATGAATTTTGCTTTGATTATGTATCCATGAATTGCAGCCTTATATGGAAGGGAAATCCACTTTTTTCTCTGTACCATGGCTGCATTCATAATTTTTTAGCTATTTAGCTCATACCATTGAATGGCATCCTTTACTAGTTAAAAAGTAATTTTCAAATTTCCCATTTCCCATGAGGGAGAGGGTTCCTGTTCTTCAATAATGATAAATATTATTAAATTTTTCTTTTAATTTTTTGTTCTTTATGAACAGAGAGTAGTTAAAATTGAAGAATTCAAAGCATAGGAAAAAGTTTTTTCTGTGTTGGAGAATCCATTTGAAGCATTTAGAATATTCCTGAAGGTATCCTTTTATTAGACAATAATAATATCCATTTATCATGCAATTCATGCTACATCGTCCAATCCATGTCCTCTAGGTTCTGACAAATGTCATTTGGTTGGAATTCTAGAAAACATATTCAAAAAATTTTGGAGCAGTTGAAGAACCTTTGAAGTAATTTGCTTTCAAAATTTGTCAAAAGAAATCGTGTTTCATGTTTTAGATTAATTTTGGTTGCACATTGCTCTTTGGTCATTGCAGGTATTTTTAAAATAGTATTGTAATTGGTTTTTTTGAATTTGAATTTTGTTTTTTCTTTGTTGCAGGGGTTGCACATTGTGCTTTTGAAAATGACATAGATGCTTTGCTCAACCTTAGGGAATTTTTTAATTTCCTACCACTTAGTAACAAGGAGCCAGCTCCTGTCAGAGAATGCCATGACCCTAGGTAAGTAAGTACATTTTGCGTAAGTAAAAATATTCTGACATTCAGAGAAGTGTTATTTCTTTATTCATTTTGAGAATGACATTCTTAGGCAGCTCCATTATCTTAAGTGGTGGGATGGGTAACTGCCAGATATTGTAGGAACTCTTCCAAAAGGATGATGGCCATAACGCTAAAAAGTAAAAACTCAATTTCTTATTTTTACAGCAATAGAACAGTGTGTTTATTACATTATTGCTAATATGATGTGCCTAACTACTTTATTTTTTCCTCTTAATTCTAGGCTTTTGTTGATAGTTGTTTTTTTAGTTGATTCTGTTGGAGAGTTATTAATTGTTAGATAATGGTGAAAATATGAACATCCAGATTCTCAGTAATATTGGGAGGATGAGTATGTACTCATTTAATATTCCATATTCAGCTTTGTGGAATGATAGATGAATAATTACTTCATCCTCTCAATAGTCTGAATCAATGATTAAATGTATTGAAATTATCCTTGATTATACTTATGAATTACAGGAATATTTTTTTCTCATGGTATATTGTAAATGTCTTTTCATTCCATTTCTTTAAAGTTACCGCTTGGTACATGAATTGGATACAATTGTCCCAATGGAATCAACCAAAGCTTATGATATGTTGGATATTGTACATGCGGTAAGATTTGTGCACCATAATGTGACAGTAGTGTGGAAAAGAGATATGGCTTTTTTTTTTGCCTTTTCAAATGATCTGGTAATATAATATAATATAATGATACTGTGATATAAATAAATTATGCTTCTCTCTTGATTTTACTGCATAATATATAGCAAAGGTTATATTAAAGTGCATAAGAAGATTTAATAAATTCCATGATATTTAAATAACATAACAAAATGAACATACCCCTTTTGATGGGTGAAATCTAGGGCTGTGTATTGATCTTTCTTCAACGTTTTTAAAAAATTAAAATATTATTATGTAAATGTAAGAGAACATGCTTGAGGCATGGTTATTGAGAAAGGGATGGGAGAACTTTTGGTTTCTCTTTTAGAACAATTAGAGTAGGAATCATCCTTTAATGCTGATTGGAGAGAAATTTACAACAGACAAAACACTGCCTGACACAGCAGAGTGGCTTCCAAGCTTGCCTGGCAGTAAGTGGGTCCTGTTGACTTTTAGTCAGTCAACTGTATTTCATAATTTGCCCTCTTTGAAATTATTCCCCTTTGTTTAATTGTTATTTCTGGACTGCATAAACATCCAAATAAGCCTGTTTCTAAAAACTGCCTTCCCTGTGTCCTTGACTGATCTAGGTTCTTATATCAGTGAACTGATAGGTAGAATGGCAAGTTTGATATCAATGAAACTGTATTTATCAATGTCTTTGGATTACTGCCCAAGTGTGAAGAACAGGTTATTTTACAAAAGCTATATAGACTTACGGGAACTTTGCTAGCAGTTGTTGGAACAACTGAACCACTTTGACTTTGTATCACCTAAAACTTTGTGTCATCTTTTCCCTTGAGATGAGTTGAATGGAATAATCCATATTATGGAATCTCCTAAAATCTTGTTGGGCCCACCTGTACTGTGCCTTATTCTTCAATTTTGGATTTTTCTATAGAAATTCATTGAGCTACTTTCCAAATTCAAAGGGCGCCAAACTCTACAATAATTGAGACAATTCCATTTGTAAGCTCATGCGTCTTTCAGATCTCTGTTGCTGCAAAGGAAATTCCTGACATAGCATTACCTGCCACAATTAGAGATCCCAGAGGTTTAACCTGATTATTAGCTTATTTCTCAATTAAAAACTAATAAATATATAAATCATTATAAAATATTTTAAAAATCATCATTAAAAAAATATTAAAATCTGAAATATACAAACTGCACAGGTATTGTAAATTTCTACTACAATGGAGCCATGTATGAATGTCTCCAGTTCCCTGAGACCCCAAGGCCTAATGACCTAGTTGGGGTTTTAGGTATCATCTGTATCTTCTAAGATAATAATTCAGTGTCCATTCTTTCTTGCAATAATCTGTAAAATGAAGAATTTAATTGTGTCAATTTTGGAATACATTAGCATTATAGGGGTTTTTTTGGTCCAAGAAATGTGGGCTATAGATGACATATTTCTAGCTGAGTAATTTCACTACATATTTAAAGCATTACTCGGTGTAAAAAATGGAAGCATAATGATCGCCACAAAATTTAAATTTAACAATTCTGCAATTCCCCCATTTTTTCCTCTGCTTCCTATTCAGATTTGCTAAAAGCTCACTTTTATTCCTTGAATAGTCCCTCAAAAATTCATGAAATTTGGTGTTGGAGAAGACTCCTGAGAATATCATGGAATGATCAAGAAAGCAAACAAATGGATCCTAGAAAAATCAGTCCAGAGTTCTCAAGGTTGCAATTCACAAGGATCAAATTATTGCATTTTGGACACATTATGTGAAGACTTAGCTCTCTTGAGAAGTCTATAATACTGGGGAAGGTGGAAAGAAAAGGAAAGAAGGATCACCAGCAGTAAGGTGAATGAACTCAAGCATAGTGATAGTGGAAAATCTAAGACTACTGGTAGTTGAAGACAAATTAGCGGTTCTAAAAGCTGACACTTTTTTGATAACACTTAATCATCTATCATACTTCTCAAAATAGAACTCTGTTAGTATGGAGGAACAAGGTAATTTTAACCCACTGCTGTTTTTCAGTGTTTGAAAAATTACAGGAATTTTAAATTGCTAGAAATATTTTAAAATAGAGATGATTAAATACATTTTGAAATAATTATCAGAGTAATAGCTGCCAGAAATTTAAGGATCTTTATAAATGTTTGCTTGTAGTAATGTGTAGAGGAACACTGAAAACAATGTTGAAAATATATTTTTAAAATCTTGTTTTTCTTGATTCTGATATCAAGAAAAGCACATTTCATTATTTTGCTGAATATTTGAATCTAATTTCTGCAGGTTGTTGATGAGAGGGAATTCTTTGAAATTATGCCTTCTTATGCCAGAAATCTGATTGTTGGATTTGCTAGAATGAATGGAAGAACTGTTGGGATAGTTGGTAACCAGCCTAAAGTAGCTTCAGGTATGATTCTGGCAGCTCTGTTTCTAAGAAATGAAATTAGAAAACTTCCAATTTCTGCAAGCTGGATGGGAAATTGCTCCCAAAATATGTTGGGAGTTGTGCTCAGTCCCTATTCTTTCTTCATATAGCCAAGGAGTCAAGATGGATCTCATTTAACCATGTCTTTTTTTAAAATTGATAATGTTAACTTCCATTAGTTGTGTTTTAGCTGTCTTGAATTTTTTCTAACATGAATTATCCTTAAAATAATCCTCACCCAGGTTTTTTTTGCCATAGCTCACAGTTGGTTCAATATTTTCCATTTTCCAGACATATGTTGTTTAGCATACAGAAATTGCTTTACATCTTCATTTAATGATCTTTTCTAAATACTTGATAGTTGTATTAATATAAAATTGAATTATAGGTAGTCCTAATTTAGTGACTAGTTGAAACCAGTAACTCAGTGATTTAGTGAAATAGCAACTGTGCTTATGACCTTACTCCAGTTTCCTTTGCTTGTGAAGATTGTAAATGCGACCTAATAATCCCAAAGTTACTTTTTCATTACTGTTATAACTATGAAAATTTCTAAAAAGGCAGATGCTAAATGAGGACTAACAATATATTAATAATTGAAGCAGAAAAATAGTGACACTTTGGTACAAATGTGTAGAACATTTGAGTTTCCTAACAAATTATTTTACACTATGAATATTAATAGCTAGCTAGCTTCTTCTGCCCAATATATTTTATTGGTTTAACTTTGGTACCAAAGAATGAGTGCTCAGACATTGATAAACCTAATTATTTGGCAATGAATCAGGACTAGCCTCCAATTATATTAGGGTCAACATTTCAGTCATTTCATATGAATACATAGTAATGGCTAAAACTGCCAACAAAAACAAACTTACAACGCTGAATTAGAGCCAGAAAGCTGACAAAATATCCGATAGCAGGAAATATTGATATTTAGCATTGATAAATACTGAGTCCATTTAAGTTGGGCAGCTATAACAAATTTGAATAAATGAATGTATAATTAAAATTCCTGGATAAAAGATAGCAATAGCACTTAGACTTATATACCACTTCAGTGCTTTACAGCTCTCTTTAAGCAGTTTACAGAGTCAGAATATTGCCCCCATCAACCTGGGTCCTTATTTTACTGACCTCGGATGGATGGAAGTCTGAGTCAACTTTGAGCCTGGTGACATTTGAACTGCCAAAATTGCAGTCAGCTGGCAGTGAGCAGAAATAGCCTGTAATACTGCATTCTAACTACTGCGCCACTGCTCAGTGGTTGAAAGATCAATACTTCTTACTGTTTTGTAATGAAATAGAGGATGTTTGTTTACATGTTATACACCTAAAATTTAAAAAGTGTGTAGAATTTTGTTTATTCAAATAGTTGTTGGTAAAAAAATGTGTATGCTACTTACTAAGCTTATTGCTTAAGCATTTTGGTAAACAAGCAGACGATTTTGTACCATGATCATTTTTAAAATACTCTGAAATGATATTTTACAATATTTCCCTTCTTTTTTGAAAATTAGGCTGCTTGGACATAAATTCTTCTGTGAAAGGAGCCCGTTTTGTTCGCTTCTGTGATGCTTTCAACATTCCTATAATCACGTTTGTAGACGTGCCTGGATTTTTACCAGGTAAATTGTTCTGCCTCCTCCTTGTTATCTAATTGATTTAATTGAAAGAGTCTTGTATTTAAGAAATAGATTTACCTTTTCTTGTAATTGCGGAGATAAACACATATTTTAAAATTTATAAGAAGCATATTGATTCTTCGCTGAGCAATATGAAATTTTCTACATTCATAATACAAAGGATTTGCCTCTTCATTCTTCTGAACTGCCATTTTTGATTATTCCATAAAAAAGAATTAATTTAATATTGATTTTATCTCAAAGATTATCTGTATACTGTATATCTATTAAGGCCTTATATGCAGAATTCTGTTCTAACTTTATAAATTAGTAAAAAATAAGCAGCTGCATGTAACTTTTCATTTTATTATTGGCATGTTTTTACTAAGGCAAAAGAGGAGACTGGACTCCATCTCTTTTTATGAGGCAGTGGAAATAGGTATTTTTTTTCAGGGGGAGTTAAGTGACAAGGGCCTTAGCTTTGGCAGAGGAAAAGGCCCCAATGGATGTGGAGGATTAAGGTGGGTGGAACAAAGACATGCCCATAGCTAAGGTCAAACGTTGCTGGCTGTAGTGGTTGCAAGTTTGACTACTGGAGAGGGAATGGGCAAGAAAGACCAGAATAAAAACAATTAAGAAAGCTCTTAAAATAATTCTGGATGGGAGAGTTCTCTTCCTTACCAATGTACAGGGAGGAACTCTCCTAGGTAAATATCCAGAATTATTTAATAAAGCCTTGCTAATTCTGTCTCTCACCCAGTTCTTCAACAGAATCCTAATCTATATTGTAACCAGCAACTCTAAGAATTTCTGGTAGGATATTTTACTATATTAACTGATTTTAGAATTAATTTTGCATGTTTTCTCATTCAAAAAAAGTAGGACACTGCAATAATAAAGCTGCAAAATATAATTCAGGAAGGCAGCAGGTCGCCCATCCCAGAATTTTAATAACAATATTTATTGAACAAACATGTCACTATTGAATCCTAGATTAAAAGAGCTGCCCAAAAAACTTTCCTTTTGAGTGTAGACTAGATGTTAATCTTATGTAAAAGTACAGAAATGCAATTATGCATTCCATTTATGTTATAGTAATTTTAATAATAGCTATGACTTCAACTCTTGTTGTTTTTAGGGACTGCTCAGGAATATGGGGGAATTATACGTCATGGTGCAAAGTTGCTTTTTGCTTTTGCAGAAGCAACTGTGCCAAAAATCACTGTTATCACAAGGAAGGTAAGTTATTTATATATTTGATTGCTCAACTCACTATAAGGCTATTACAGAGGTTAAAAATATCCAATAAATTGTAATTTAAAGTTGTATTTTACTTATTGCTATTTGCTGTATGTTTGTGAGAATATGTTAATATAACCACGGCAGATTGTACTTTGGTTATCTGTCTACTTGCATATATTATTGTTGTGCCCAGTAGTTTTATTAGAACATTCTAGAGGTGACCTCTTAGGCAGAATCTGGAATAGTCACCCCCTCGCTGCATGTTCTGAAATCTACATGTACTTTAGCTCCTTCACATGACATCATGGTCCATCTCCAAGATCTTACAAAAGGCTATTGTGGTAGGGAGAGAGAGATCAGAGGTGAATAAACTGAGAAGTGTCTGATAGTTGTTGAAAATATTCATTTAAATCCTAATGCTACAATGGTAAAAATAAGAACAAATAAAAAGCTGGCTCTGGGATATATGCTGCAATAGAAGACTGAAAAAATAAGACTACCAAAATATTTAACTGTAAAACCAGCATTTACTTATTCATATCTGTCATGTACAGAAACAAGTATATTCTGCTGTTAAAAAAACATTTAACCTATCTCAAAAATATTATCTACATTAGAAAAAAATGTTCCTTGTGACCTTTCTATTTCAAGGTTCTATTGTGTCAAATAGTGCATTGGGATACAAAACTTCAGCTTCCTAGTTATAATTCAAGGGTTTCATGCAACAGGATCTTGGTTATAAAATCTTAAACCTACTAAATATTTCACTATTGACTTAATTACTAATGCAGCCACTGTCCTGAGTATTGTTCTGTTAGTGCTTCCTTGCTTCATACTTAAGAGTATGTCAAATGTATTAGATACCTTGTATATGAAATTTCCCCTTTATGAATAGAGGAATGGAAGATGAATGCATTTCAGAAAATTGGGGTAAATGAGAGAAATTAATTTAATAAGTAATATTTGAATAGATATTAGTGAAAATAGTCTCATGTTATTTATGTATGTGTTCATTATTTATTTGTAAAACATAAGGGTTGAATCATGGCAGTTTGTGATTGTTACCCTATTTCTTGTTCTAGGCTTATGGTGGGGCCTATGATGTCATGAGTTCAAAGCATCTACGAGGAGATGCAAATTATGCTTGGCCAACGGCAGAGGTAGCAGTAATGGGTGCTAAGGTAGATATGTTTTCTTGCAGTCTTACAGCAAATTGTCTTTCTTCCCTTTCCAACTTAGACAATTTATCTACTTTGCATGCGGGAATTGTTCCCGCTGAAGACTTCAAGAAACTGAATTTTGGCAATTTTATATTATTGTCTGTTATCTTAGGGAGCTGTCCAGATCATTTTTAGAGGAAAGGGGGCACATGCAGAAGCAGAATATGTAGAAAAGTTTGCAAATCCATTTCCCGCTGCAATCAGAGGTATGCATCTTTAAGAATTTTACTGAAAATTTGAAATTTTTGAAGTTGATTTTGCACTCAAATTTATTAACCATCTTTTTCTTTAGTGAACAAGACCTGATTCTTATAGTGGCTGCTTTTTAACTACCTTTTCTTAGCTTAACATTTATCATTTGACAATCCCTCTATTGAAGGCTTGCGTGGGCATCTCCTTTCTTAATAATAATCCTTTGGAGTATTACATCCTTTCTCTCTCCCCCCCCCCAGTTATAAAGATATTTTTTATATTTATTAGTCCATAATTATGAAGGATTGATCCCTGTAGATTATATACAGACAAAAGTCTGTAGACATATATACTTAAAACTGCAACTGAAATAAACTATTCTGAAATGTGTTAACAGGATTTGTAGATGACATCATTCAACCTTCAACAACCCGACTTCGCATTTGCCGTGATTTGGAAGTGCTGGCAAGCAAGCGACAATCCAATCCTTGGAAAAAGCATGCCAACATGCCACTTTGAATCTGCTTCAAGTTAATTTAAAATTGATGGAAGGAAATTGGTGCACTCCTGCCATATTTATTGATTCAAATTTTGTGATATTTTAGGATATTTCTATGGGCAAAAATCTATTGAGAATGAGGTGCTATAAGATTTTAGTCCATTAGAAGGGCTTATATTTAAGTTGATATGATTAAGGCTGAACACGCATTCACAAATTCACTAACACAGAAGTATATTGTGAAATAAAACTACTTTAAACAAAGTATCAGGAATTATTCTAAGGATGATTGAAAAAAATAATTGTGAAAAGCAGGATATGAATTAGAAATCCACCGGTCTTGGATTCATCACAGGCTTTTAAAGTATATGGTACTACGCGACATAAACCTCCAATTGATAGCAAAACACTTAGCCCTGCTGAATGTAGTGTGTTGCAAACATAGTGATTAAATACATTATAGTTAATTTCACATTTCTCAAGATTCCTATGCAGTACAGTCATTCTGAAATTATGTGTGTGTTCAGTTTGAAGGGATCTATCATATTCATCAAAAGTGTTTCAAAAAGCAAAACTCTTGAAAAAACATTTTGAAAAAACGTTAAAAAATGCCAACAGATGACTTCACTCAGTGATTATACATCTTGTGGCAGCCTGCAAAACAAAAGCCTAGGGCTGAATCTCTACTTGCCTTCTCAACAACAAAGGAAACTGGATATGGAGGAAGAGAAACACTAGACACCATGCCTCTTGCTCCCAAACTCCTCAGCTAGTCCAAAAACATACCATGATTGATGGGGGTGAGCCACAGAAAACACCAGATTTTGAGCTGTCTGTGAGTGACTAATGACAACATCTCCCAAATCCAAATCACAGCACCATTGCATGGAGACAAAAACCAGGGCTAATATATGACCTTTTTGTGAGTCAGGCTGTCAACAACCTCGGACAGGTCTGTGGTTGCCATGAACTATCCTCAACTCCAGGCAAAGCAAAGGCAGGGTGAAGTTCCTCATAAGCCTGAAGAACACCACTAACAAGCCTGCCAGAGTCAAGCAGTTCAGACAGGGAAGCTGCTGCATAACAAGAAGGCTGGTACACAAGTGACAATCTCATCAGATTTCAATGGCCCAATTTTACAAAGAATGTGTCACCCCTGGAAGCCACCATCTCAAGATGTTAAAATTATGTTCAAGAATGGATAGAAACGGAAGATCACTTAATGCAACAAGATTTCTTCAAAAAAAAAAAAAAAGAATACTGAGCAAAGTGCTTTGCACACATAAAAAGCCCAGTATAAGATACAGTAATCACTTCCAACAGTTTTCTTTAAGCATTAGAAGAACTACAGTAAATGTCCATTATAAACATTTTAGAGATGGGTATTTACTATGGTTATCTAAAAGAGAGGTTTTTTTACACATAGGAGTGTAAAAAAAACCTATCTGAATTAATCCAAGGTGTGTGAATATTTTAATGCTCCTGACCATTTCCACATATGGGGTGAATGTGCAACCATTTTGCTTCTATGTGATGTAAAGCACCTTACTATGCATACAACTATGGCATTTTTAATACTCAGCTTATCAATGTCTTCATTGCCATTGTAGATCAGAGAAAGAATTTAGGGACCAACTAAAACACATACATTTTATGCAGATGAAAAATGTATTCCAGAATATGAAAAAATACTAGTATTGCCGCAGATGTTTTGATGAAAACAGGATAATTAATTAAATCACCTGCCAGTATAGCGATCTCATTCAAGATGCATTAAACTAATCTTAGAAAAAATCAACAGCTGTGATGCCAAAACAATATTAAAAGAACAGAACAATTCAAGCTGATGCAGGTAGATTGTCATTCCAACCAGATCAAAATTATAATTCCAGGACAAAAAATAGCAACTTTGTACTTGACTAAGATTTACTGAATCAACTGAGATTCACTCATCAAAATATCAAAGATTACATTCTCATGATACTCCTAGCCATTGCTGTACCAGATTTCAAGGCTCACATAATATGCTGGGCTAAAATATGCTAGGGTAATTTATGGTTCAGTATATCATGTGAACAAGATTAAATCTTATTAGTATATATGACTGAACTACTACAAAAGTGATGTAAGAGCTCACAAGGCCTTTCTGAAGTCTAATACAAATTGCTCCACTTTTAATCAGGTGGAAGAGATTTGCATAATCTGCAGAGACAGCAGAAATGTCATGAAAGTCTGAATCTTTTGCTCGTTTAATTGTCCAAATTGTATACTGCTTTATTCAATTGATATTCTACTTTTCTGCCCTGAATCAGACTTAAGGTATTGGTAATAGAAAATGTAATTATACCACCGTCTCAAAATAAATCTGTTATGCTTTGTTTATTCACTCTTTCCTATACTGGTAACTTCCAGAGATGTTGGACTAAAACCAAGAATTCCCACCCAGCAAATACCGTATATACTCGAGTATAAGCCGAGTTTTTCAGCACGTTTTTTGTGCTGAAAAACGTCCCCTCAGCTTATACTCGAGTATATACGGCTTATACTCGAGTTTTTTTTTTCTTCTTTTTTTCACATTATACCGGATGGCGCAAACTTGGCGGGCTTTTGCATTAGCGCGGGGAAGCCCTGCCGGTGCAGTGAGAGGGCGGGGCGGGGGAGCCGCCAGCCTTCTCAGCTGAGGGAGGGAGGGTTTCCCTGACCGGTAGCTGCCTCATTTCCCTCCCTCGGCTTATACTCGAGTCCCCAGTTTACCCCAGTTTTTTGGGGTAAAATTGGGGACCTCGGCTTATACTCGGATCGGCTTATATTCGAGTATATACGGTATTACTTATTCTCACTGATTTGTACTTTTGCAGAATTTGAAATTTTCATTACTTTTTGCCATTATATATATATTAACATACCAAAATTTGAATACAATTAAAGCACACTATCCATATAATTTTAAATTTTTTGTGCAGTTAGTGCAGAACCATCTGACACATACCATTAAAAACAGGTAAAACTAAATATATTCATTCTTCCTCCAAACTCATCTAAGTGATTACCCATCGTTTTTCAATATTTTTCTTATGGATTGAAAATAGAACTAAGAAAATAATATAAAATTTTCAGCCAAAGGCCGTCTTTTTCAACAGAAAATATAGTAACTGTTATCTACGTTTCATCATTGCTGAGAGCAACATTTTCAGCCTTTAAACTGTAAATTCTTTCTGAGCCTTGTAAAAGTTATATTGATTTAGCCTTTTTATAATCCAATTTGAACATGTTCATATGAAGAAAAGAATCTAGTTTCTTATTTCTCTTGCAAACATATAATTAAACTTGTAGTTTCTTAATATTCTTAACTAACAATTGGCACTGACAATATTTATTCAACAATAATTTTTCTAACCTGGTATCCTCCAGATATGGACAAAACTAGAATTTTCAACCAGCATGATGTACTTTATATTCAAGCAATTTTTCTGTAAATCTATAGAATTTGCAATTTTGGCAAAACTCCTGAACTAGGGCAGTGGAATGTCAGATCTTTAGGACATTTGGCAGAACTAAAGAATAATTACAGAATACTAGAACCCTTTTGTAAAAATATATGAATCTTACACCATAAAAACCAGAGGTTTGCTTCTCTAGTGAAAACAATAGTTTTCTACCAGCTCATGAAATGTATAGTTTGGATACATTTCAGATCACAATTCCACTTTATTTCACTTTCACATAGTCCTTGAAAGGCTACACATTTGAACATGGGAAATGTTATTTTTCAAAAGGGTAACCAATGAACAGAACAAGAAATTGCTGACTTATAACTAGTTACTGAAAAGCTCTCTATAAATTGATACTGTACTAAATGTGTGTATGCAAACTAATGCTGCAAAATTTTGGCAGAATGTCAATTTCCTGAAAAGCTAGATCACACTGATGTCTCAATTCATGGACTATCATTGTGGTTCTAGGAAACCAAAACCAAGAGTTGGAAAGTTGGTGGTTCCTATGGATGTACAGATAGCCAGGTTACAGATAAGCAATTTATTATTTTCATCATGATTTCTCTGCATCAGAAATATGGGAGAGTAAATAGAGTGAGGAAAAGGAGAAGTTCAATTAAGATATGAACAATAAAGCAGCATTCCTAAACTCTGCATTTAGTTTGACCATCTAGTTGGCTTTAGCTTACAAAATGGCAGGTATCAGGACAGGGGATACCCCCAATGAATAACTTGCTCTAGTGCCATGATGGCGAACCTATGGCATGTGTGCCACAGATGGCACTCAGGGCCCTCTCTGCGGGCATGCCAGCAGTTGCTCTAGCCCAGCAATACCGCACATGTGCATGCACCTCCTGCTAGCCAGATGGTCTTCAGGTCTGTGCCACGCATGCGGAAGATGCATGCACGCATGCGTGGGGAGCGCTCGCATTGCATTTTGGGGGTTCGGGCATGTGCCCCCCGCACCCTGTTTTGGGCCTGGAAGCCTCCTGCACCAACCTGGAAGCCAAACCAGGGCTCAGGGGCACTGCATGAAGCCCCATTTTGGCTTCCAGGTTGGTGCAGGAGGCTTTGCAGGCCCAAAATGGGCCATGGGGGGGAGGGGGCAGCGCTCCCATTTGGCTTTCAGGTTGGTACTGGAGGCTTCCAGACCCAAAACGGGGTGCGGGGGTACAGCACAAGGGCCCCCTGTGCACCATTTTGGGCCTGGAAAACCACCTGCACCGACCTGGAAGCCAAAATGGGGGCACAAGGGGTATAGCACATACATGGGAGGGCAGGGGGCATGCGCAGGGATGCACATGCATGCATGGGGTGGGGTGCATGGGTGGGGGCAGGGTGCTTGCGCAGGGTGCACTTGCATTGCATTTTGGGGGTTCGGCCACACCCGCACTTTGGGCACTTGGCATCAAAAAGGTTAACCATCAGGCATAAACATGGGTGGTATTTGGAACTACGTTGATAAAACAATGTAACAATAGTAATAGTAGCAACAATCTAATGAGAAACATGGTAACAGGGAGTCCATAATAATGCTTATTAAAATAAATAATCCTGTCCTGGCTAACATGGAAACTGGAATCTAGGTTGTTAGTACAAACTAGAATATAAAAATAAGAATATGGCTGTAAGATAACCTTATCTTCATGCCATGATATAGAGTGAGCCATTTCTAAAGCTACATAATTCACTATCACATCATATAAATATAGGTGTTAAAATTACCACTTTCAAAGGTAAAAAATGGAACAAAACATTACCTGAGGATTTGAAAGATGTGGCATTAGCACTACAGAAAAGTTCCATTGAGCAGCAATTTTTGTTCTATTATACACACAATCATTTGTACAAAAAAATCCGTTTTTTAAAAAGATGACAATTCTAAAATCAAATCAATTGACTGATGAAACTGGTACTTTTCTTTTAATGACAGGCCATTTGCTATATAAAAATGGGATTGGATAGATACAATGCTGGCTGAATCAAGGTATAAATATGGACTTGGAGGAATTATACTTGGCAGCAGTATGCATGAAGAATATCTACAGATAGTGGAAAATCAGCTGAACATGAACCCACCTTGTGATATCCTGCTATTCTTCTCCTATTCCCTCAAAAAAGGAAATGCAACCCCAAGCACTATCAACAAAAATATAATGAACAGCATGAAAATCACTCTTCTATATGCTGCATCAGAATCTTCCAAGAGTATTGTATCCAGTTTGGGGCACCATAAAGTCCATAAACAAGCCACGGTACCTTTAGAGGAAAATAATTATTATAACATAACTGAGGGTGGTCAAAAGTTAAAGACCAAAAGATAAAAATGTAGTCAATCATTCAATCAAAAACTAATAAAGGGAATGAACCAAATAACTTAAAAGATGGAATAAATATGGAAAACTCTGGAAGAACGATGGTTATTACTTAAAAGATGTTTCTTACAATGTTACTATGTGATCTGGCTTTTACTAAGGAAAGACTTCCTGTAAAAACTGAGCTACAGAATGTTCCAGAGCAATACTATGCCCAAATTCCACATCTGTGATACAGAGGGATCATAAACATTTTTTGTTTTCACTAAGAAAGAAAATAATATATTTTCCTAGAAATGGGCATGCAGTAACATAAGTAATCATGACAAGTGCAATGAATCCAGCTTTTCAAGCTTCACTATAAGATTTTTTTTTAAATGGAAGGCAAACGGAAGAAAAAGCACTAGTTTGAAATGCTTTTGTGGAAAGGACTCTACTGGACATATGATTTTGAGGAGTTTATTAAAGGAAAAGTGAAGCATCAGTTTTAAATTGTACAAAAGGAAAAAAAACCCTCATGTTGTAAATGTACAATTTACAGAATTACTAGCAAAACCAATCAAGGAGACACATTTAAAAAAACCCTATTGACTGAAAACTAAACTGGAAACCCATTGGAGGTAACTTGCTTGCAAACAGCTTTTGTTTCACAGAATTCTGTAATGATCAATGACATTTCAGTTTTTCATCTGAAGGGTAGTGGGGTTTGCCTATGTTGGGTTCAAACCAAGGACAGCATGATTCTGCCCATCAAACTGAAGGGCTACTTGCAATAATTTTTACCACTTTTTCAAGAGAACTTGCACTTTGTCCTGAAGCACCAGCCCAGTGACTTTAGCAACTTTAAAATTTCTAAACAGCTACGTTAAAGGAATGGCTGAATTAGTGGGTCAAATGTTTTTGGTAATCATAATTTTGAGACAAGTACAAATATTAGAGGTAAAAGTCTCAACTGCTAAATGAAAGTAGCATTATTCGATCTTAAAATTTTAAGTTTCAACAGATATGCATTAAATATAATTTAAATTCATTAAAGGACCTTTTAAAAAGAGAGAAGACTACAGTTGTTTTGCACTTGTTATATAAAAGCACTTCTACAGTGGCTGTATCAAATATGAGTTAAGGTCGGCTTCTGAGTTTCTTACATTCAAATTCCCCCAAAAGAGGAAAAAAGAGATTATTAGTTTGGCCTCATTTTAACAGATGTTCTTATTAGCTGGAGCTACGCTCACAACAAGTGAAGAAAAAATCCTTTAACTACATTAGCAGCTACCAGGAAGAATTGTAATATTTAAGCAGAATAAAAGACCAGATCACTGAACACCATGGAAAATTTCTTAGAACAATGATTCAGCTTATTACTTTTTGGATTGAACTGCTTAAAGATCATATAGTAATTACTCTTAATAATGCACAGTTAACACTGAGACTGTAGCTGTATTCCATTGTAAGCTTAAAACGTCACCATCTAAATACAATTTCTATGCAGCACATACAATAAATCTAATTGGCAAAATTAATTTACAAAAATAGCACAAAAGGATATTTACGGCATGGAAAGATAAACACTTCTCTATGGTACAGTTAAAATTGCATTGAAAATGTAAGTGTCCTGTCCCGCTCCTGTCCCACCCGAATCCCCCTTTTTCCCTTTGTGATTTATGCTTCATAAGAAAATTGCTGCTTTTGTACCTCAGGTCTGATGGGGAGTGAAATAGGTAGTAGAAACAGCAAATAGATTACTGTAGAACCACTGGTTTATTTTACTGAGAATATTTTATTTGCTGGTATAAGTTGCTAAAAATGCACAGAACAAGTACCAATAGAAAATGTGCTGTTTGTGTGTTCCCCTAGTGCTATATAAAATGAATGTTACACAGCATCTGTTGGAAAAGTGGCTTCGTGGACATCTCTTATTTTTATGCCCCATTATAAATAAAAATAAATCTTCTCAGAAGTATAAAATCTGTTTTTTTTTTCTTTTCAGAATCTGACTTTTTGGCAGAGATGCACACATCTGACTTCTAACATCTTTTGTAAGACTGTTCCGCTCTCAATGGTCAGAGAAGATCTAGAAGTGTACCATACTGCTAGTCATATTCAGTGTGTTTAACAACACTTCTCCAACCAGGATGGCTTGCTGATTAGCATCGCTGCTGGTCAATGGCTGACAGGCATAAATTTAATAAAAATGGCTAGCTTCTAAAACATAAAAAGGCAAATGTTAAAACATTTTGAACTTGTACAGCAGAAAAATAAAGTTAAAAAGTTTTGTTTTCATTCAATGTTTTCTGAAAACATATGTAGAACTGTATAGTCTTAATTTAAAAGCTTCTCCCTATCCAAGAAAAAAACCTGCATTAGGACTGTCAAGGACAGAGAAAATAAATGATTTGTAGGTCAGCCTTTCTGAGTTGACTGATTGGCCATTATTTGTTTCATTCAGAAGCTCCTCTTCTCTGTCATTACAAAAAGGAAATGACCTTAATCATTTGGTTAAAAACAAACCAAATCACATCAAAATGTGGTTTTAATATTAGCTATCACAGTATATAGGCCTTGAGCTCTAAAGAACAGAGTTCCAAATTTGTATAATGTCTTCACCAGATTTTAGAACATTGGCATTCCAAATCCCTAGAAAATACAATGGAAAATAAAGTTAGGCTGTAGAAAATTATTCAGTAAATCATAAATAATATTGTTCAAAAGCTTACTGAATCATCTTCAATGATAGCTGCAGAATCAAAGAAATCTGGCCTCAATTCAGCTCTTTCCCGTCGGTTCCTTGAAGGAGGCTGTAAAGAAAGTTTTTGTCAGTTGAGTTTAGGCATATACATCTATATTTGTACCAATCCTTTAGATAGATCATTTTAAACTAAAAAAGATGAAAGAAGTGAGAATTCAAACCCATTATTTAATATTATAAGCTTTAAAGATTCCAAGGTTGAAGTAACAACATGAAAAATACCTATCTATATATTGGTTGACTGGCCCATAAGAAAAATAATTGTTTCAATAATTATTTCCCTTCCACTTTCCATTATAGCAGGATATGTAGACAGTGCTGTTTATATGAGTTTAAGTTTTTTTAGTTTTAGTGGCAGCCACATTTTTAAGAATTTTTTTTTGTAATGATAAAATTACTGACCAAATCAATAACCATGGTATCTTCAAATTCTTCATTCATATCCTCGAGCTGACCTCGGGAAGACATCATTACATCTTCAAAGATGGGCTCAGCATCATCCTCCATGAGACCCCGCCTTGTTGGGAGACAGGAGAAATACAAAAAGATCAATAATGAACAACAAAATCTGATATACCAGACTGTGTTCATTTACTTATGCAAAGGGAAATTCCTTTCTCTCCTTCCTTTTATGCTGGTTTTCAAATCTACTAAAGAGCGTCTTTTACTCCCTGAAAAAGAACTAGCATGGGAAGATGTGTAGAAGGAAAATAGACAGCTCATCCATCAGTCATGTTTATTCTGCTGAGAAACTACTGAATATAATACTCTTGAATACTTTTAAATATATGAGTAGATATTGACTGAAGGACAATATTGGAAAGCTTGTTACTGTCACTGTCCCCATAAACTACTTTTAGTTTGCTAGTTAAGGTTCTGGATTGTAAACTAGGAGACTATAAATTCTAGTCATCCATTATATATGAAAGAGGATATTGAATATTTGTAAACATATTTAGACAAATATTTTGTTCCACAAGATGCAGATATTTAATAATTTTGGCTAGCCTGCTCCAGCATCAAGATATTATAGACAATCCAAAATATATGTTGTTTCATATAGTACAAATTAGAGAAACATTTATCCACTAACTGTTAAAATAATTAGACACTTAAATGTATTCCTGGCTCTTACTGAATACTTACACTGTATGTCTCACACCACTTCTTCCTTTCATGTAGTTCATTCCCGTCCTGTCCTTTCGACTTAAATCTTCCAATTTCTGCTGACCCAACCAAGATATTTGCATCTGAGGACTTAAGAATGAATTTAGAATATCATAATATGAACATTTAATTTTAACATTATTTTAATGTTACCTCAAGATGAAAAACTATTTAGTTGTTTCAGAATAGGATCAGGGATTTTATACTTACATTCTTACGCTTGTAACTCACTGAATAATGTTAACATCTCTTAAACTAAACAAATCACTATATTGTTTTAATTATTTGAGAGTAAGTAGGGAGGATAACTACATGTAAGTGCTCCTTTGGAATAACAGACTGGATATAGTAATGTAACGAACTAGGTGTAAATACTGAAATCTGCTAATTTTTATCATCACTAAATATTAAATAATTTGTCTGAATTTGACATCTGAGAATTGATTAGTTTTTTGAAAGATCATTTGTGAATATAGGGATATACAGTATTTGCACCTGTGTAATATCTTCTTTGGAAAATTCTAGAGTTTAAGGACTGTTTTGGCAGGACTTCTGTTGCCATGTAATATACAAAAAGACATAAAGGCTTACTCCTCATGTCATTGACCATCTTTGCTGGTAGTTCCTTTGACTACTGTCATGGATCTGCCCCTGGACCCCTCTCCAGATGTGAGTTCAGAGGAAGAGGGAAAGCTTGAATCTGCAGAGGAAATTGTGGAGCCAAGTATTGGTCAGGATCGGGATTCAGAGAATGCTATCCTAATAAAGCAGCCTCAGCTGGGTCGATCCGACCAGCAACAGGCTGAGGCTGAGTGAGGCAAGCCATAGCTGCAGCAAGTTGACCAGGAAGCTTCACACCTCCTCCTGATCCAAGGACACATAGAGCAGAGAGGAGACAGGTACAACACTGGTCAACTAGACTACTCATGAGGAGACAACCTCACATCTCATGAAGGGCTGCACTGCCATTGCCTACTCAACCCCGCCCTGAGGACTTCAGTGTTGCTGGAGCAATGTGCCCAGTTCTGTGCCTTGTGTGCTCATGCTATGTATCCTGGTCTGTCTGACTCCTGGACTGCTTTCCTGGACTTT
This sequence comes from Ahaetulla prasina, assembly GCF_028640845.1. Taxonomy (NCBI): domain Eukaryota; kingdom Metazoa; phylum Chordata; class Lepidosauria; order Squamata; family Colubridae; genus Ahaetulla; species Ahaetulla prasina. Next base: position 65,890,393 of record NC_080544.1, on the reverse strand, counting down.
GTGTATGCCCCTTGGACTAGGTTACCTAGTGATTCTTGTTGTACAAAGCTTGGAATGCAGACCTCTACAACAGGGATGCTTTCCAAGGACCTGTTTGCGAGGTTTAAATAAACTTCTGTAGAACTCTTGCCATACACGTGTCAGAGTGGGGCAGCACAACCACCACATATAAGAAATCACATGAATTGGGGAGTGGGAGTTCACAAGTGACCATTCCATAAATTTAAACAATAAATAAATAAATAAATAAATTCCAAGGTAGGAATTAGAGATTATATAAACCACTCTTCTTCATAACAACCCTTGTGAATCATCTATATGAGTGAATAGTAAGATTATTACTTTGGAAGTGGTTTCAGGTTATGATAAAATCAAGAAAGCAAGGGACCATTGTTTTTAGATTGTATGTCCAATTGATAACATTTAATAAACATCTTACTTTCACCCAGATTGCTGCTATAAAGATTTCCTGAAGATAATTAAGAACTGCAACCCAAATGGATATATACCTCTTAATAGTATGCCCTTGCATAGTTCAAAATCAGAATGCACATGCTAGCTGGCAACATAAGACAATTGCATTAATTACCCACTTAGAGAATCTTTGGAAGAAAACCAGTCTTTGTGAAGTTTTTCATACAATAAAAATATGTCCATATATTCAAAAGACATTTGGATTATGCAGCACCTGTTCCAAAATAACAAATGACTTAGAAAAAGAGTATCAGAAGTATAAACTCCTCATTCAAAAGAAATTAAGAAATGATCATGGGTGAGAAGGATGGGTTATAAGAGGAGGAGTAATCTTGTCCCCTGAAATGTCAAATAGGGAAAACCAAATCTGAATGTTGCAAGTTCTCTTTCTTGGTTTCTTGTTGGAAGTTATGATTTCCAGGAATATAGTCTTTGAAATAAATAGATATTCACTCAAAATTGAGGGTTTTTTAAATTGGCACTGAAAGTACTAGAAATGAGGTCCATAAAAGTACTGGCTGTCCAAATGCTTAACTTTAGGATCAAAAAAAACTCAGAAACCTATTAATTGGTGCATGAAAAGTAGCACTATTCTCATAACATTAGTCCTGATTATAATGAAATAAGGTTTTTATAATGCTTATGGAGATGAAGAATGAAAAAAACATATGAATCCCACATGAGGAAGCATAGCAAATAAGAACTGTTTCCATGTAAGCATTCTGTGTGGATGGCCTCCTGATCAAAATCAACGTTTGTTTTATTTTATCCCAATGCCATTAAATTTTCCTGGCAGACAGGTTGAATGTGGTGAGATCTGGATAACAAAATTAGAATAAAATTTGGGTCTCAATAAGAGATTGGGAATAACTGGGAGATGCTGGTAATGATGTTGGGACAGACCTACTATGGAAGTAAACCAAGGTAGGTGTGGCCACTGTGAAGAATGAGGATATGCACTTCATCAGTTTTAACACTATATAACCAGAAGAAAAAATGGAAGCAGTTAGAATAGTTTGCCTTTCCACTTATACAGAAATACATTTGGTAGAGAATGTATATCATAAATATCTCTACTGCAGCACTTCATGCAATGGTGATTGTGTTTAAATTAAAAACATGAGCCATGGGGTGAAACTATGAGATGACCTCTTCAACTGCTACTTCTGTTGACTGCTGGCTGCCAGCAGTTTGAGTCTTAACTGGCTTAAGGTTGACTCAGCCCTCCATCCTTCCGAGGTTGGTAAAATGAGGACTCGGATTGTTGTGGGCAATTTTCTGTCTCTGTAAACCGCTTAGAGAGGTCTGTAAAGCACTGTGAAGTGGTATATAAGTCTAAGTGTGATTGTTACTATAGGCATCCACAATCCAAACTGAATTGGGAGGCATTTAATGGAAGGACAACATAAGGGGATGGGAGTATAAAGGTCATACTAGGGTCCCTTTAGAATATATCTGATGAATGAGGCTGTGTGGAATCTCTGGCTGAGTGGGAGGGAACATTTCGGGGAATTTAGTGGGATAGTTATGATCCAGGAATTCCTGGGGATATGGACCGATACTGGGCTGCAGCATGCCAGAAACCAGGCTGTGCAAACAAGTGAAGCCCAATCTGTGGGATGCAGGGAGCATGTGAAACAATGCCCCCTCTGGTCCAGAGAAAAAACCTCTCCTGTCCCTGCTGCCCAAAACGTTGGGGTTTGCTGCACTAAATATTCTGCTTGTAAACATACAAATCTACCTATGTAGCAGTGGTGTAAACTTTTGTATTTTATGCAGAGGATGATCTGCGTTTTCATTAAAGAAATTTTCAACCTCAAATGGAAGAGCTTTGCACTAGCCTCTTGATTTAATCATGAAGATTGGAACTACATGACTCCAAAGAGTTATGATTACTGATATCCTCTGACTTTCATGTCTGTTTGTATTAATTTTTTCCTTGGCTACTGCAGGCCTAATGCAAAAATATATAGACTATTTCTCTGCTATCATCTAGCAACGACAAAAAAAGTAATCAATTTTTTCCTGGGGAAGTGCTGGCACTCAGCCAATTACAATTAGTAATTTTTATCTGTACAATATGGCAATCTCATTATCCCCATTCTATCTCCTCCTTATTTACAGACACTATGTGTGAGATTTTCTTGGGATTTTGCTAGCTCCATAATACTGGAATTTGCTACCAGATGGGGGACCAAATATTTACACTAATCCCTAACATGATGAAAAGTTTCAATGACACAGAGATGGTTCATTAAACATCAGTCAAGTTAAAAGTGCAGGCATGATAAGCATATAAGGCAAGATCCTACAGTTCCTGATTATTTATAGCCAAGCATATTACCTAGTTGAACTCCTATCTTCACTTACTAGAGAAGCTGTAAAGGAACCTTTTGAAACAAGGTATGAAATGTCAGATTCATAATCCCTCTCACTGAAGAATTTCTAGGAATTGGTACCAGTAGCTAGGTGAGAAATATCCTTATGGGGACAGGAAATTAAGATAGCTGTGAGCATGTATAGAAAAATCTGCCTTCAATTCACCTTTAGAATGCATTCTAGAATACTGGTGACATATGGAAGACATATGGTTTTATCCTAGTCTGGGCCTCCTCTGTTGGGTGGGAGATTAATGTAGTAGAGAAAGAAATATTGCAACTATGATATCAATAGATAGCACTGATTGGTTCTTGTTGTTGTGTCCAACTCTTCGGCTGGCTCCTGTGTCTTCCCCTTGTCTCCTGGAATTAATTGCAATGGAAATATTTCTTTTCTTTTAGTGGTCTTAAAAGTAACAGTAGGTACAGATAGCTAGAAGGGAATGCTTTCAATTATGGGTGTCTCTGGAAAATGAAGTGATACCTAATTGCTCTACTTCTATGTTTTAAAATATCAGTCCCCAACATTTGTGGGCTGCGGCCCGGGGTTTTTAAAATATTCTGAACTTCACAGAATGACTGCACTTGAATAATTACACTTTCCTAAATCTAAGATATTTTTGTTGAAATCTTAATTTCAGCAGTATTTTAACATTAATTTCCTATTATTGAAGAAATATTTCATTGGTACATACTTGTTTAAAAAATCTTGTTCAGATCCAGGTTCTGACTCATGCTCTGGTATTTGCTCCCCAATTTGTCGAGTGTTTTCTCTCAACACTGTTGATGTGAGCTGAGGTGTTTGTAGAGCACCTGGAGTCTGGATGCTGTCATTTCTATTCAGCCACGAGCCTTCGAGATTCTCATCTGATATGTAACAATAAATTATTATGGTAAGCAGTTTTGTGCAATTATGTGGCTAAAAACAGGATATAGATTGGAACAGATATTTTTTTTAAAAAGTCAAAATCTAATTCTCTATTTAATTTAACATTGAGATGAATTTATGTAGCAACTTTTCCAGATTTTATTCCAATAAACACATCAACCTTAATTTATTATTGGTTAATTAATAAAGCAAGCAACTAATGAAATGCAATCCCAACAGAAAAAAGCAGTTAAATCATCATCTATTTGAAGGCTTATTAAATATAATACAGCATACACACACATACATACACTCTCTCTCTCACACACAGCATTCAGAAAGTATTCAGACCCCCTTAACTTCTGTCAATTTTGTTATGTTGCAGCCTGATTCTATAGTTGTTGAAATTCATTTTTTCCTCATTAATCTACACTCAGTACCCCACTATGACAAAGTGAAAACGGAATTTTAGAAATAGGGTGTTTGTGTCTGAATACTTTCTAAATTTACTGTAGGTGTGGGTATGTATGTATGTATGTATGTATGTATGTATGTATGTATGTATGTATATGTATGTGTGTGTATATATATGTGTGTGTGTGTGTGTGTGTGCCTAAATCCCTAATTTGAAAATAATCGCCCAACAAAATAAAAGAGCTAATGTGAGGAAAGAGAAACTGGAAGTGGAACTGGACAAACTGAAGAATGTGGAGTAACACTAGAGGGAAGTACAGTGCTTGGTGGAATATTAAAGAATGTGGATGCGAATAAATGTATACAACAGGATGACAGCTGCAAAAATAATGAGAGAATGATATTATACAGCAAAAGAAAAATAAGTTTCAAGGAATATAAAAGATGGCATTAAGGACAATTAATATTAAAAGAGATTTCATATGTGGAATGATTTTATTGGAAATGAATGAAGAAGGCTGAAGAAGCGTTCCAGAAAATGAAAAAAATTAAAAATAAAACTATGGAAGAGAAGAATTAGTTTATTATGCATGCCTGAAAAAATATTTGGTAGAATTCTGACTGAAAGCATGTTGAAGATACATAGCAAGTGCAGTAAGTAATTGAGAAATTTATCAATGTGAGAAGCAAAGTTTATTGTATATTTCTTTATTTTACAAAATATGTAAAAAGATCTGAATTATGCAATGTTTTGCATGAATATGGAATTGAAGTTTGGTTGCTTATGTGAAAATGCAGTGTATCATGGACATAAATCATGTTTTAAAGTAAATATAATGCTTAATGAATAGTTCAGCAGGGAGCATTAAGAGAAAGATCTTGGGGCTGTTTAATATATTTTTGAATAAATATTTAAGAAATATTTGTGATGACATCAGATCATCTTAGTTGGAGATGTGAATATGGGTGCATTTCTTCATGCAGATGCTGCTCCCTTGTATGAGAATCTGAATGATTTGTATTGAATGTTAAAACATATTTTACTTAAAGAGTGAATAATTGGTGTAAGTAGATTAATTTGTGTACCTTTGTAAAATTTTTATAAAGCATGGGAAAATGTATGCAGAAATGTTGTGCAATTAGATGTGTGTATGATAGCATGTAGCATATCGTCTGTTGTGAAGAATAAATATTATTTAAAATAAATACATACTGTTGGATAAAAAAGCATATTTCTGCCCACCTTGGAATGCTGAAAGAAGCATTGGTATTATAGGAGAAAAATAACTGCAATAGAAATGAGTTAATTAAAAACTATGTGAAGTCAAGAAGAGATAAGATGTAAAAAAAAAAATCAGGCAATGAATGAATGTGAATTGAATAATGAGATGGGTTTGGTTACATGGGTTGAAGAGATTAGGATCAAATTGGGAAATCCAAAAATTCCAGACATAGCTAGATAGCATTTATAAGATACTCAGAGAAAAAAGTGAAACGTTTTAAGCCCAGAAAGCAATATATGAGTCTGTGTAGGCATGTGGTAGAAACAAACGTGGTTTTCAAAGCTAGAAATGAATGAAGAATAAACGTTACTGGTAGTAAATTATTTAGGTTTTCTTTTCCAATTTTAATTGTTTTTACTGCTTACTCCTTTCCATATTCTGCATTACACTTCATGCTAAAAGGCAATATCCTAGTGTATATTTTGCATAATTTAAGTGCAAAAAACTACTAAGATCACAAATCTGTCTATAGTCCTTGATCTGCAACCATTTGTTTAGTGACTTTTCAAAGCTACAACGGCACTGAAAAAAATGAATCGTGACACATTTACCACCATTGCAGCATCTCCATGGTCACATGATGAAAATTCAGGCACTTGGCAACTGGCTCATATTTATGATGATGCGACCTTCTAACAAGCAAAGTCAATGGGGAAGCCAGATTCACTTTACAACGATGTTAATAGGTTAACAGCTGCAATGATTCACTTAACAACTGTGGCAAAGGTTGTAAATTGGTGCCAAATTCACTTAACAACCATCTCACTTAGCAACAGAAATTTTGGGCTCGATTGTGATCATAAGTCAAGGACTACTTGTATTGCTTTATTTCTGTCTGAGGAAAGCATTAATGAAATAATATTTCACTGTTGTTAAAATATAATGGTTCAAAAACAAATGTCAGTTTAATTTTCAGAAACCATTTGAACCAAATAAAATCATGAATAAGTCATTTTATTTTATTTTTTTACATTTATATCCCGCCCTTCTCCGAAGACTCAGGGCGGCTTACAGTGTGTAAGGCAATAGTCTCATTCTATTTGTATATTTACAAAGTCAACTTATTGGCCCCCCAACAATCTGGGTCCTCATTTTACCTACCTTATAAAGGATGGAAGGCTGAGTCAACCTTGGGCCTGGTGGGATTCGAGCCTGCAGTAATTGCAGGCTGCTGTGTTTTAATAACAGGCTATCTTACAGCCTGAGCCACCACGGCCCTTATTTCACATTCTGACTACAACACATAATCTTTAATGCCACATTTACCTTCAACTCTTTTCTTATGAAGTGGAGGTCGACCTTTCTTATTTCGGACAGAAGAAGTTTTGCTACTGCTGCTTCCACTATTCACAGACATCCTATCGTCCTCACCACCTGTCACTAATGAATTTCTATAGGAAATCAATGGAAGCCATACATCTTCCCTCCTTTCCATCATTTGTTCTGTTAGGAATTTCTCCAAATATGTGTGACTGGGTAGAAGAGAAAGAGAGAAGAGTATAAACAAATGACTAAAATAGCTAGCTATAGCTACAATGTAACTTCTATTTTAAATATTTATTAGTTCCTTGCATTAGGATTATCTATAATCTATACTCCTGATTTAAGAGTTGGATCTGCTCTGATTTTCTAGGGGGCTAGCAATATAACTCAATTATTTGTGGATAAAAATATATTCATCAGACACTACATACATGGTATTTATTTTCAGGACTAATACAACAGCAGCTTAGCGAAACATATTAATTTACATAAGAACTGATTAAATAAAACTATTAAATAATCTAAATGATCAAGAAATATGAAATTACATGGACATGTATGTATTAACAGATGTATTCCAGAAGAACACTCTAAAGCCTTCAGAACACAATTGCAAAGGATTCTATTTCAAGATTTATTTATTTTTATTTTATTTTAATTTATTTATTTTCTCTAAGCAGCTACAAATGATTTTGTTTTCTTTGTAATATATTTTTTTTGTAGCAACTATTTTTAACACAAAGTATACAGCACACATAACAGGCTAAATATACGGAAAATTCATAATGTTAAATTTGATCTACAAGGACAGAGTCATGGAGGGGAAAAGATGGCATGTTTTTCTTATGTTAATAACCCCATATCTTAAGTTCTTTAGCAAAAGTTTTTTTGCTAGAGATTTTTTGGGAAGACAGCTTTTCTCAATGGCGGTGTGCTATCTCTCAAATGCCCTCTATGTTAAAATATTTATTGGCTCTGATGCAATAACTTCAATGCTAGGATAAATATTTTAAAATTTCTAAGACATGTTAAAGGACATGTAGTCAGTTCTGATATTTTTATGCTTTGTTTTGTTTGAACATGTTTGCAGTTTTAAATTGACTATTTTATGCCTCCTGCATATTACTGAGAAGTTTTAGGATGATGATGGATTAAATAAAATAGTATGCATTTTCATAAATAGACTGGCTTTCTCAATCTGGTCAAGGAAATTAAGCAAAATAACATGAATTCAAACCAAAAGCTTGAAGGAATGCATGTAATATAATCTTTTCCCCCTTTCCCCCAACCCAACTCTGTAGAGCTTAAATTCTTTTCCTCTACACTGAGAATGTGATTATTATAATGGGGAAGAGGTACTGCTGAAAGAAGTCCTACCTATAAGTAAACTCAATTTGAGTCTATTTCTCATTACAAATATCTATCTCAGAGATGTTAAAGTTTCCTGTCTGAATGTATATGTTAGACTACAATAGTCTACCTCCTCTCTAGTGGCAAAAGATATATAAATGTTCAGAGAATAAAAATTGGAGGTTAGAATATGGTAAAACTGTGAGATTTTGTTCTGAGAATATCAGAATCCTCTCAATTTAAAAGACAATCCTCAATGCCAACGCTTTCTTAAATAAATTTATAAAAATTGTAATTACCGTAGATGTACAATTAAACCAGACTTTTTTCTTCATATATCATTTATCAAGAAAATTGCTTACAATCAGCAAAATGTATTACTTACACAGTTTTCTTGTCCTGTCGTAATAATTTAGATGAAAATTCACTAAGTACTTCCAGGAAAGCAAGGTTAGGAGGTGGATATTCCTGTCCTTTTTGATTTTGATATTTAAATGCAAATTCTATGCCATCTCTGTAATAAGATATTAAGAACTAAATAACTGTGTCAAATGTTGTAAACTCTATACAAACTTCAAATAAAATACCAGGTGCAGTGAAAAAGAAAGGACGATTCAATGCATCACTATCCATATTCAATATAACATCTTTACGTTTTTTAACATGCTACTACAAAAATCAGAAAAGTTTCAAGAACTGAATGGATTTTTTAATTATATGTCAAAAAAGTTAAGATTTTATGAAAAATTATAGACTTATCAGCAAGCAAACAAACAAATGGTTGTCTTGAATATTAGAAATGTGGTGTGACCACAGATTTACAATCCTAGATTAAGTATCTGTGCTAGGTTTCACTTGATGAACTGGTTTTCCATAGATATAAACTAGAGGTCTTCAAACTTGGCAGCTTTAAGACTTGTGGACTTCAACTCCCAAAATTCTCCAGCCAGCTACTTAATATAGAATTCTGCCAAGTTTGAAGACTTCTGATATAAACGGGCAGAATATTCAACATTATTTTTTTGTAATCATTGTTAAAGTACATGTTTAAATATCAGGGGGAAATTATTTTCATTAAATGTAATATATATTTTCATTATATCCTCTTCCTGTTTTTAGTTTTTTCTTTTAAAACTTTTTTTATAATGTATTTTTTGGAGTATAAGACTCACTTTTTTCCTCCTAAAAGCAGCTGAAAATTTGGGTGTGTCAAGCTTTTTTTCAGCCCTTACAAGGCGATCTCTGTGCTAAGCTTTTTTTCAGTGAAGTGATTTTCTATGCTTTGCCTGCTCCCTCCGACTCTCAGCTGTGAAGTTTTTTTTCAGCTCTAAGGAGGTGCTAGCGAGTGAAGCGATCTCTGTGGTTTACGTGCTTTTCTCATTGCTTCTCCCTCCAAAGATCAGTTGTGCTTTAGAAGCTGTTTTTTATCCCCAAGCAAGGGATAAAAACTGCAACTAATGTGCTGAATGAAGCTGACCAGACTAAGGACACTAGCCAGATGAATACCTGGTAGGCAGTTATTATTATTTTTTTTTTTGCTATTTTCCTCCCCAAAAACTAAGCTGCGTCTTATACTCCGGTGCATCTTATACTCCGAAAAATACGGTATCTTTTCTTTTTATACACTAAAACAATTTTAAAACATTTATTACTTACACTAGAAGTCATACACAGTGATAAATAATATGCAGTGATTGCTATTTATGAATCATTTCTTCAAATTGCTTAGAACAAATGTAATACAATATAGAATGTTTAGAAAATGTGACTAATATTTAATCAATCAACTTTTATAACTATTTATTACAAAAGCCTAATTATTCTCTTAAGCACCAATGCAACCCCTCCCCTCTCACTCACACACTCAATAACACAACGTGTAGCGTTACCGGACATATACCCTATTAAAAAAAGGCATTACTAGACTTCAACACATTCCTTGCCACTCACTTGTGTAACGTGGCTACAGCTTCTCTTGTCTTTATCTGGTCCAGACCAAAGGTAAGAGCAAAACGACGGGCCAGCTCCTTAATACCACTGACATGGGCAGATGTCCTGTCCAAGTTAGGACCTTGCTCTTGAACAAGCTCATTAAACAGCTGCAGAAAGAACTGAAAGTTCAAATCTTTACAGATATAGTGGCACATTCTATATCAATATTTAGGGCTTAGAGCTGTGTTTTCCAACAGATCTTAGAAAAGAAAATAATAGAAACTATCTGACTTGCCATATATACATATACATATACATATACATATACACATACATACATACATACATATATATATGTCTTGGCATATTCGGGTCTTTTCCCGTGTAAGGTTGAGAGTATCTTGGCGACGTTTCGAAGGAACCAAATTAATCTCCAAAACTGAACACTATAAAAAGAGAATAATTATGGAAGCCATCGAAATAGAGAAACACCCCCACAACATGAACAAACGGGATGACACCTCCCGCCTACCAGACATCTGGAAACTAGCCTTAGTCAACAAACGAGTCCCAGCCACAAAAATTGACACCGGACCCAGGATAACACAACGCCACCACCAATCATCCTCACCAGATTCAAACCCAAACCCATCCCACAGACGAAACACAACCACCATCCAGAAGCCAAACCATGCTGGCACCACTGGCTGCTGCGCCCCCCTCCGATCCCCACACAAAGCAAGCTGACACACGCCAGGAACACATGACAAGACCTCGGATTCGGAGCCAAACCAAAACCCGGGATGCTGCATCACAGCCATCTGCTCAAGACATCACATCACAGAACTCCAGAGGCCACACCACCAAAGCTCAGGAACAAAAGACTAGGACCACACCCACACAGGATGTTACGAAACAGCCAACCAATCTGCAAACACCCACTCCATCTATCAATCAAGATACAACCACACAGCCAACCAACCCACTCACAGCAACACTCCCCACCTCCCCACCAGTATTTACAGAGAGATGGCAGCTCCGACCACGCTTTGCTCACAATAGCACGAAGCCGAAAGCACCAGCCTGAAGATGATGAGTGAGACCTCGTCGAAACGTTGCCAAGATACTCTCAACCTTACATGGGAAAAGACCCGAATTATATATGAATATAATATATATATATATATATATATATATGTATATTTATATTTATATATGAATATAAATATAAAAATATATATGGGTATATTCAGTGGTGGGATTCAAATTTTTTTAACAACCGGTTCTGTGGGTGTGGCTTATTTTGGGGTGTGGCTAGCTGGTCATGTGACTGGGTGAACATGGCTAGCTGGTCATGTGACTGGGTGGGCGAGTCTAGCTGGTCATGTGACCGGGTGGCCATGGCTATGGGCATAGAAACTACTCAGAGGGCTAAAAAAAGTCATTTCTGACCAGTCCTTGCACTTTTGACCGGTCCTTGTACTTATGACCATCCTCACATTTATGCCCATTGCAGCATTTTTAACAACCATGTCACTCATTTCACAACTGCTTCTCTTCACCACGGTTACAAGATAGGATGCAAAATGTAAAATGTAAGGACAGTCGTAGGTGTGAGGACTGGTCAAAAGTGTGAGGACAGGTCAAAAATAACTTTTTCAGCCCTCAGAGTAGTCCCTATGCACAAAACGCTGCAATAGGCATAAATGATGACCGGTCATAAGTGTGAGAACTGGTCAAAATGCGAGAACCTGTCAGAAATCACTTTTTTCAGCCCTCTGGGTAGTCCTTATGTGCATAGGGACTACTCAGAGGGCTGAAAAAGTTATTTTTGACCTGTCCTTGCACTTTTGACCAGTCCTCACATTTACGACTGTCCTCACATTTTACGTTTTTCACCCTATCTTGTAACCGTGGTGAAGAGAAGCAGTTGTGAAATGAGTGACGCGGTTAAGAATGCTGCAACAGGCATAAATGTGAAGATGGTCATAAATCCGAGGTTTGGTCAAAAGTGTGAGAACCTGTTGGAAATCACTTTTTTCAGCCCTCTGGGTAGTCCATATGCACATAGGGACTACCCAGAGGACTGAAAAAAGTGATTTCTGACAGGTTCTCACACTTTCGACCAGTCCTCACACTTATGACCGGTCATCATTTTTAATAACCATGTCACACACGTCACAACTGTGGTGCATCATGTGACCGGGTGGTCATGGCCAGGTGGTCATGTGACACAGCTTCTTTGCCCTAATGACAGTTTGCTGCAATGTTCGTAAGTGTGAAAAACGGTCATAAATCACTTTTTCAGTGCCATGCTTGTTAAATCAATTACCAGAACAAATTCATTCTCCCTCCCTCTTTCTCTCCATCACTCTTTTTCCAAATGGGGTAGGCTGCCTTGCCCTGGTATTCTAACATTTCTTGCCTGAGAATTTCCTGTGGATGAATCCTGTTGTGGAGTCTCATAAAATGACACAGTTTTCCCAATCAAGCAGTTATGTACGATTTTTTATTTAAAATGCATCACAGTAATTGTCAATTACACCTGCCCAGAGAGTCATCTCAGTTCTTCCACAATTGGGATAGAGTTATCATACTGATTTGTGCTTTGTTGTCTTTGCAGTAATTGGTAAATTAGCTATTAGCTCTTGGATATAAAAATGTATCTCAGAGTTATGGCTGCATTATAACCAAAAGAAATCTATGCTGCTCCTGAAAAAAATTATCTTTAAAATTGGAGGGCGAGAGGTTGCATGTCCCATCTTACATTTGCTGGCAATATGGTAATTCTGTTCTTTGTTTTGGGGGAAAAGATTGTCTTCAAGGTTTTTTTTCTTTTCATTTAGCCATGGTATGAATGGGAATTGGAAAAGAGCAGTATATTTTGATGCATACTTAAAACAGTTGAGCAAATGAACTCAAATTAGGAGTGCACTATAGGCATTTGAGAATGAGCTGTGTCAACTTTGACACAGAAAGGATGACACTATGAGCAATTTTATTCAGCTCAATATGGTAGAAAAATAGAAAGATGGATGGATAGTTAGATAGATAGATAGATAGAAAGATATATGATAGATAGCTAAATAGATGATAGATAGATGATAAATAGATAAATAGATGATAGATAGATAAGTAAATAGATTATAGATAGCTAAATAGATGATAGATAGATAGATAGATAGATAGATAGATAGATAGATAGATAGATAGATAGATAGATAGATATTATCAATACGATGCCCAGTGATATTTTGGATAAAGCTCAACAAAGTGTCCATTTATTTAGGATATATCCCAGAGGCTGGCTTCATTTCTGTATCCAGGGGTTATATTAATAAATCAGCATCCAAAGTCTGCAAGGTCTGTTGGCAGGCCTTCTGTCTTGCAGCCCCTTTGTTGCAATTTTAGATGCTAGTTTATACAGCCATCGTATTAAGTGACAGAGCCAGTGAGATCAAGGCTAAAACATTCAATCTTTTGCAGAGAGCTGGATTTTGGGCAGAAGGTGAAAAAACAGCTGTAGGGAGTCAAGTGTCGGCTGAATAAAACTATTCAGTGAGGTGCTTGAATGGCCTGGCTAGAGAGACGCTTGGATGCAGGCAGGCTTTGGTTAGCGGCCGCGTGGCGCTTGCATCGGGTGGGCAGCGAGGTGCATGGATTGGGTGCCCACCCGATCTATGCAGCTGCCACAGACGCGTCGCCGATTAAAGCCTGCCTGTATCCAAGCCTCTTGCTAGCTTGGATGCAGGCAGGCTTTAGTCGGCGGCCGCGTGGCGCTTGGATCGGGTGGGCAGCGGCCACAAGCTGCTGGCTACCCCATCCAAGCGTCTCGCTAGCCACCCATTCCAAGCACCTCACTGGCCACGCGGCTGCCAACCGTAGGTTACCCCTATCCAAGCACCTCACTAGTGGCTGGTGGCTGCATGGCTAGTGAGACACTTGGATGGAGGTAGGCTGCGGTTGGTGGCCATGTGGCCAGCGAGGCGCTTGGATCGGTGGCTAGTGAGGCACTTGGATGGAGGTAGGCTTTGGTCGGTGGCCGCGTGGCCAGCAAGGTGCTTGGATGGGGGTAGGTCAACCACCTTTCCCAGTCCCGCTTCCCCAGGGGCAGCACTCGGCTATACTTGCCTTCTGCTGCTGGAGCAGTTGGGGCAGTCCGAGGTGGGCTGTCCGAGATGGGGAACAGAGGGGTAGGCGGCGGCAAAAGTAGGAAAGGCTGGGCCACGAGGAAAGGATAGGGATAGCTACAGCTATGCCTCAGTGTGTCCCTAAGACAAACTGTGCAACTCTGTGAGTGAGGCCAATAAATAGTGGTGGGGCGGGGTGATGGGCGGCCGAGCCAGACATTTAACAAGCAGTTCTTCGGTGTGCTCCCATGGGGAAAGAGAGTGCGAGCCAGCAATTTAACAACGGTGCTGGGAGGCCGGTAAGTAATGGTGGGGAGGGGAGGGACAAGGGGCGGGGCGAATCGGCAATTTAACAAACGGTTCAGCCAAATCGCCTAGAACTGGCAGAATCCCATCACTGGGTATATTCTACCCTTTATGTGGAGATTAGTATGCAGGGCAGACCATTATAATGTTTGATTGCATTAATAATAATGTGTGATTCTTAGATTTCTCTTAATTAAGAGGCGTTCAGGTATTCTCTCAACATCATTTGTAAAATATGGACATATATTTCAGTAAATGTTTATTAAGAAGACTTGGATTTCCTTTGTTTTGTTAAAGGAGCCTCTCTGCCTTTTTTCTCTTATTCAGTTATACTCGGCAATGGGATTCTGTCATACTACTAAGTAACAGTTACTTAGTAGTAACTAGTATTTCCATCTTTTTCCCCTATGTGAAAGAGTAGTAATAACACTACTTGTAATATCGTTTTTCTTAAATCTTCTTTAAAAAAAGAAAAAAGGGGGAATCTTTATCTAAGCTTGCAATGCAACAAGTTTTTAACTCATAACGCTGACCCAAGTACTATATAATAAAATTATTGAAATTTGATATTAAAATTTGTATCTATGTATATGTAAATATACATACTGAAGATAATAGTTGGAGCGCACTGTTTTTCTATTTTAACTGTATTGTATGAATTGTATAGCATTTTTGTTCATATATATTTTATCAAAATCAATCTATGATTAATTAAATTAATGTATTCTGAATGAGAATAAAGTGATTAAGATCCTAGGCTAGCATCTGAGAGATCTAGGTTATAATTTAGTTCTAGGTGATACTGGGCCAGTCATTCTAATCCAGCCTACTTCACAGGGTGCTTATTTTGGAAAAAAATAGCAAAATGTTGTCTTGAGCTCCTATAAGGAAATGGGTGTTATAAATTAACAAATAAATAAAATAATTTTATGATGTAGTCCTGAACTGATCAAAATGACAATTTTTAACTGTTCCAAATTATCCAAATCAGAAATTCTGTAACAGTTTATAAATCTTCATATTAAACTCTATCCTATGGTCACATGATAGCAACAGAATATTCAAATATATGAAGAAAGTTATTTGTATACAACACATTTAAGAATAAATGGGGGCTAAATATTTTTACCTGCTGTAAACTGAGAATGAGAGTTTTTGCACACTGAATTTTATCGATTTGTCTTGTTTTACTCAATGTCTCCTTAATGATATCGCCATAGTCATTGTAGTACTAAAAGAAAGAAAAGAGCATATTTTAATTAACAATGCATTTAATTTTTATTGACTATCTTTTTCTTAATCAACCTTTGATGTGGAGTTTTAGATTGTCTTATCTAATAAACCATCCCTCCTACACTAGAATTAATTAATAAATGCTAATTTCGAATAGTGTTAAGCTGAATAGTTTTATACTGCCAACTGAATTTCTCTTTGTACATAAGGAGAAGATTTTGTGTATAAAAAACCCCCTTCTATTTCATTATACTTCCATGCAAAGACCTAGGATCAATCCAAAGTCAAGGTAACTGCCATGCAGAAATAGTATGGTGGAATGCTAGTGTTAAAAAATAATGATCACTAACATAAAGAAATAAATCAAGTTACACCTAGTAGTACTGTAGTTAAGGCCCCAGGTTTGAAACCACCTTTGGCACAAAGCCAGCTGTCAACTTTGGATCAATTATTCTTTTTCAACCCTAAGAAGAAGGCAATGGCAAATCATTTCTGATGATCTGGCCAGAAAAGGATTTGTTTAGGCAGTTGTCAGGAATGAGGATTGACTCCAAGGCATAAAACAAGAACCATAAAGTAATATTTTTCATTTTTAGTGTTACAAAAATAATTCAATTGTAAATATTTTGGACAAAGTACTCAAGAACATTTAATAGGGAAAACATTATTCACTGGGAAAGAGTTAAAATTATACATATATTTATAATGGAAATTTTGCATTGGAAACTTTTCAATGATTCCTTCCTACTTAGTGCAGCGTTGAATACTTTATCTTATTTTGTTCGAGAGGATCTCTTCAACTCCAGCCAGACTTAAGTAAATGGAGGATCATTTAAAAATGTATGCCTGACTTTTCACCAAAATGAAGTTAGCTTTAGATATATCCATATATTTTGGCAAATCTGATTTATTAGGACAAAGTAATAGAGCACAGAATCATACCTTCATGTAATGCTTGAAGATATCAGCTGCCGCATGCATGTCTACAATATCATAAATTATAAGTTTGCTAAAAGCAGCCAAAAGATTCCTTCTCTTGTGTAAAGCTTCAATTTTATTAGCTTCATCTTCTTCATCTCCCTCTAAACAATAAATGAAATAAAAAAAAATATAGTTGCTTTTTAATGTCATTATTTCTCATTTATCTAATTGATACATTCTACAGTTCTCTAAAATATGATGGGATAGTTAGTTATGTTGTGATAGTTGTTAACTAGCAACAAGAGAAAGTTGCTAAAAATACTATACTGGCCAAGGTTTGATTGGCAGAATTCTTTCTAGATACTCAATTAAATTTAGTCTCCCTGTCCCCTTTGCTCCTGAAACTACAGAAAGTCCTTGAGGTACAAACCTAATGGAGTCTGCCCATTAGGTTTGTAAGTAAAAAAAATCATTAAATGAATCAGACTCAATTTTACAAATTTTTAAAATTAAATTCATTAATTGAAACAAATGGCTCGTTAAATGAATGAAGATCTGACTTACTATTTCCTCTGATTCATTAATTGATCACTGCTATCGTTAACTGAACTGAGAGGCTATCCCGCTACCACCTAACAGCTGTTTCTGGTCCGCAGAGGAACTAAACTGCCTCCAAGCAGGATCGCAGTTTGCAGTTGCTTTTTTAAAAAACCATTTGCTGCTAGTCAACTCAAACTTCTTTAGACAGCTGCCTGAAGTATGAGGGGGGTGAGGCGGTAATTTACCCAACTCCAATTGCAGTTGATTTTAAAAAAAAAACACTTGCCACTAATTAGCTTAAGAGTCTCCAGCCAGGCACCCAGAGGGAGATGGGGGAAGGATTTACAGAACTCTTGGCTTGCAACAGTAACAGATGCAAGGGACCTTGAGGTCATCTAGTTTAACCCTCTGCTCTCACAAGAGAGTATTTCTGATAAATGCTATCCAGTCTCTTCTTAAAAGCTTCCAGTGGTGGGCCACCCATAACTTCTGGAGGCAATTTAAAGATAAAACCTACAAATTACAATAATACACTAATCTCCAAAATAAAAGCAAGGAAACAGAATGTTATAGAATGCTTTGTGTAGATGCTGACTAGCATTTCTAAAAGCAATTTCAAGGCAAATGCAAAAAAACTTTATATTTGCGAAGTACTATACTTACAACACAACAGTTTGCAAAATATAGTACTTAAAAAGCAGAACAGTTCCCAAAGTGTTTACAAACAACAATACAGTGCTATAGAATAACAAAAAAGAATACTTAAAAATACTAACAGAAGCAATTCTAGCACTAGGTCTCAAGCTCACGCTCCCCCCCCCAAAAAAAAACCAAAAACCAAAACAAAACAAAACCCAAACTTGCACTGACTGAAAAAAATCACAGGATCTTGATTGGCCATGTGTCCAGGGACAAAAAAAGAAAAAACCTGCCAGCTTCAGGAAATTGTATGTCATAACCCTGAATGGCACAGGTAAGTCACAGAGTTAAAAATGGCGACCATTGCAGCAGTGACTGAATCCAAGTCAGGTGGCTACAGAGGTCTCTTTTTCATTGCAGTTTTGAATTTCTAATGTAAATGAACAAACTTCTTGTTGTGAAAATTCACAAAAGAAACCTTCGTACCTGGGGGATTATCTGTACCAACTAGTCTTCTATAGTTACTAGCTATACTTGGGTTTCACAGTGTGTTGGGGAAAGAGAAGAGAAACATTACCATTGATTGTTATTTTTTTCTCCTAAACATTTATTATCTTTGAGAAATGCTATGAACTTACTTTAATTCTGTTACATTTTCTCTTTTGTGCATGAGATAGTATCATTTGAAGAGATCAGCTTATTATTGCTATTTGTATTATGGTTAGTCACACAGACTTGATCCACCTATCAAGTCTCCTTTCTCAGGACCTGGGTTAGGCAAATGTTTTGACTGAAGGTGTTACAGGTAGAGTCACAGGACCATAAGGTGTTCCAAGCAAAGCTGCCTTCTGCAATTGATGGAGATTTTTATCAAGTGGTGCTCCAGTTCTTTAGGATTGCACCCAAAGCACCTATTGGTGCTATCTTTGCTTTCTTTTGTCGCAGTCATTCTATTTCTATTTGCAGGTGTTTGTATTTTGTGATTTTCTCTAGTTCTTTCAACTTATTAAAAAAACTGGTTTTTTTTCCTAAACATTTGGGACTATTTATAAGTACACATCAAGATAACTAATACTTGCCCATGCTCTGGTTCTCATCATCCTGGTCAATAAAGACATGGTCCATCACAAAGCTAAGGAGTTCAGTCTGGAGACTCGAATCTGGATTAAACACCAAAGGTTGAAGACCCTCTCTGCCTCCACTCATCAGCTGATGGCTAAAAATCATCAAGAGATCACAGAGCAGCATAAAAGCCTGAAATACAAAAACAATTTAATCAATTATGTTACACATGTCAAAAACGCTTAGGTATATAACATTCTAATGTAAACCCATATGTTTACGTTTTTACAACCTAAGAATTTTAGGAACTTATGGATAATTTTTAATAAGTTGTGCATAGTTGAACTCTCCTCTATTAGATGCAGAGAGCTGGACTGGTGAGACTGGCTGTCAGGAGGTCCAGAATATTGCAGCATTTTCAAATAGCTTCTGGAATGTCAGAGAGGTAAAGCTATTTGTTGGTTTGGAGGAGGTGAGAGCTGGTTTGATCTATGAATTAGAAGCTGCTGCTCTGTCGGGGCAGCAGAAGCTTTGGTTGAGGCAGCCTTGTAAGTGGCTTATTGGCTGTTTGGTGATGGCCGCAACTCTGCCTGTCATCTGTCGAGGATTCTTTTGCAATGCAGCAGCAGCAATGCTGGCCTGTTTCTCCTAGGCAGCAATTAGAGTGACAATGATAGTGAGGACTGGGCTATAACTGCACTTCTGGGTTATTATTATATAATATTAATATTATGTATAGATAAGTTTGTAGAGATTCTCAGTCATCCTGGTCATGGTTGTCCAGATAATGGATGATTGAGAATCTCTACAGACTTTTATCTATACAATTTGGGATGAACACGCTTTAAATGGATGGAGAGGGTGCGCAACTTGGGCGTCCTCCTGGATGAACGGCTGTCTCTGGAAGATCATTTGACGGCCGTCTCCAGGAGAGCATTCTACCAGGTTCGCCTGGTGCGCCAGTTGCGCCCTTTCTAGACCGGGATGCCCTATGCACGGTCACTCAAGCCCTCGTGACGTCTCGCCTGGATTACTGCAACGCTCTCTACATGGGGCTCCCCTTGAAGGGCATCCGGAGGCTGCAGTTAGTCCAGAATGCGGCTGCGCGGGTGATAGAGGGAGCCCCTCGTGGCTCCCGTATGACACCTATCCTGCGCAGACTTCACTGGCTACCTGTGGCCTTCCGGGTGCGCTTCAAGGTCTTGGTAACCACCTTTAAAGCGCTCCATGGCATAGGGCCGGGTTATTTACGGGACCGCCTACTGCTACCGAATACCTCTCACTGACCCGTGCGCTCTCACAGAGAGGGACTCCTCAGGGTGCCGTCAGCGAGGCAGTGTCGTCTGGCGACGCCCAGGGGAAGGACCTTCTCTGTGGGGGCTCCCACCCTCTGGAACGAACTACCCCCAGGACTTCGTCAACTTCCGGACCTCCGAACCTTCCGTCGCGAGCTTAAAACACACTTATTCATCTGCGCAGGACTGGATTAGATTTTAAATTTATTGGTTTTAAATGGGTTTTATTTTTTATATTGTTTTTAAACATTCGGCCTTTTAGAATAAGTTTTTTAACTGTTATTTTAATCTGTATTTATGTGTTTTTATTTGCCTGTGAACTGCCCTGAGTCCTTCGGGAGATAGGGCGGTATATAAATACGA
Organism: Ahaetulla prasina; assembly: GCF_028640845.1. Lineage (NCBI taxonomy): Eukaryota > Metazoa > Chordata > Lepidosauria > Squamata > Colubridae > Ahaetulla > Ahaetulla prasina. The sequence continues at coordinate 65,869,942 of NC_080544.1, read as the reverse complement.
TAGATAGATAGATAGATAGATAGATAGATAGATAGATAGATAGATAGATAGATAGATAGATAGATAGATAGATAGATAAATAAATAAATAAATAAATAAATAAATAAATAAATAAATAAATAAATAAATGGTGTGGGAGTAGGAACGGATTTCCAGAGGAAAAATTGCAGACTACAGGAACCAGGAGCACTACTCAGGTTACCCTGAGGACACAGATAAATCTCCAAGTGCCTCAATAACCATCTAAAAGGTTGCAGATTACCAGCTGTCTGCAAGGAATATAAATCCTTCCATTTCCCACTATCCTGTCAGAGCTGAAGAAGCTTCTTGGATGAGAAGCAAAACATCTTCAAAAGAAAAAACAAGAAAGTCCAGTTGCTTCCTGAAAAAGCACCTTTGGGACAACCATGGTCTGGATGACCGAGAATCTCTACAGACTTTTTTGTTCATGTTTTTTTTCTCAAAAATGCTTAATAAAAATATAATTTTTATTTTATTTTATAAGAGCCATGGTGGCACAATGGTTAGAATGCAGTGTTGCAGGCTACTTCTGCTGATCACTAGCTGCCAGCAGTTTGGCAGATCAAATCTCACCAGGCTCAAGGTTGACTCAGTCTTCCATCCTTCCGAGGTCGATAAAATGAGGACCCAGACTGTTGGGGGCAATATGCTGACTCTGTAAACCGCTTAGAGAGGATTGTAAAGCACTATGAAATGGTATATAAGTCTAAGTGCTATGGCTATTGCTATAATTTTAAAAAATAGAGATACTGACGGTGCAATTATTAAATTAAAGAATCTTGACCTGTACATTATATCCTGCAGTAATATTTCCAGGAATAATTCTTGAAGTATTCTGGACCAAAATTAAAAACAGTAAAATAGAAATTACTGAATTCATTTCATTCTAATCAGCTTCTTAGGATTCCTCTTCCTTTCCCAGAAAGGTCACTTGGACAAAGAAATGTCTAGGAAAAGCAGCAAGTCTATTTGCTTTTTTATATAAATATAAAATATGACAGCAACAAAAAAGCAATGCAGTATATTCTGGAAATGAATCTGTATCTCTTTAAAGAGTTCATTTCTATCTTAGCTTGTAATTGTTATAAAGATAAAATACAAAAACAAAAGCATTTGCATCTTTTCTTCCTCATAATCTTTTCTCCATGTCTTTTCAAATAGATACCTTAGGCAGTTATTACAACCACTATAGCAGCACTCATGCAATAGTATCTCAAAACCAGTTTATTACTATTCTTAATGAAGAACATTTATAACTAAGAGAAACATTTCAGCAAGTATACGTGTAGGGATAGATTTATAAAAAATACAAGCAAAGTTTTTAAAAGTATTTAAATATATATATATATATATATATGTATGTATGTATGTATGTATGTATGTATGTATGTATGTATGTATGTCTGTCTGTCTGTCTTTGGTTATTCGGGTTTTCTCCCGCGTAAAATTGGAAGTGCCTTGGCGACGTTTCGACGAAGTCTCATTCATCATCTTCAGGCTTCAGCTTCGTGCTTCTGGGAGCAATGTGTGATTGCAGCTGTTTCTTCCTTTTTAACTGCTAGTGGGGGTTTGAACTGATTGGGTGGGAGCCTGGCTGTGCTCTGATTGGATGGGGGTTTTTTTGTGTGCTCTGATTGGATGGGGGTGTGTCCTGTTTGGGTGGGGGCTTGGTTGTGCTCAGATTAGTCTGAGTTGCAGGGGGATTTGAGCTGGTGAGCTGCACTGCTGCTGTTTGGCTTCGTGGTCATGGTCGTGCTACATCTTCGTAGTGAGTGTCAGTCTGCTGCATGTATGGATTGGAGGGGTTTGAAATGGCTAGTGTTGCAGTTGCGGTCTGGCTTCTGGTCCTTGGTCGTGCTTCCTGATCAGTGTGGGTTTGGGTCTGCTTTCTGGGTGGATGTGTGGTGGTGACATCCTGTGTGGACCTCGTGAGTGTGGGTCTGGTGTCATTCCTCGGGTTAAGGACTCGTTTGTCAATAAGGGCGGGTTTCCAAATGGCTGGTAGGCGGGAGGTATCATCTTGTTTGTTCATGCTGTGTGGGCGTTTTTCTATCTCGATAGCTTCTCTGATTATTCTGTTGTTAAAGTGTTCAGTTTTGGCGATAGTTCTGGTCTTTTTAAAGTCAATATCGTGTCCTGTGGCTTTAAGGTGTTGGACCAGGGAAGAAGTTGGTTCCTCTTTTTTGACTGACTTCTTGTGTTCTTCAATGCGTGCACTTATTCTTCTGTTGGTTTGTCCGATGTATGTGGTGGGGCAGGGGGTGCATGGGATTTCATATACTCCTTGTACAGAATAATAAGAGAAGCCATCGAGATAGAAAAACGCCCACACAGCATGAACAAACGAGATGATAACTCCCGCCTACCAGCCATTTGGAAACCCGCCCTTATTGACAAACGAGTCCCTAACACGAGGAATGACACCAGACCCACACTCACGAGGTTCACACAGGATGTCACCACCACACATCCACTCAGAAAGCAGACCCAAACCCACACTGATCAGGAAGCACGACCAAGGACCAGAAGCCAGACCGCAGCTGCAACATTAGCCATTTCAAACCCCTCCAATCCATTCATGCAGCAGACTGACACCCACTACGAAGATGTAGCACGACCATGACCACGAAGCCAAACAGCAGCAGTGCAGCTCACCAGCTCAAATCCCCCTGCAACTCAAACTAATCTGAGCACAACCAAGCCCCCACCCAAACAGGACACACCCCCAGCCAATCAGAGCACAAAAAAAAACCCCATCCAATCAGAGCACAGTCAAGCTCCCACCCAATCAGTTCAGACCTCCACTAGCAGTTAAAAAGGAAGAAACAGCTGCAATCACACATTGCTCCCAGAAGCACAAAGCTGAAGCCTGAAGATGACGAATGAGACTTCGTCGAAACGTCGCCAAGACACTTCCAATTTTACGCGGGACAAAACCCGAATAACCAAAGACCTACATACAAACACCCGCGAAAACCTCAGAAAACATATGTGTGTGTGTGTGTGTGTGTGTGTGTGTATGTATGTATATTATTATATTATATACTCAAAAGAGTGCTTATGGAAGTTAAGAGGAAAGTAAATGATTTCTACCCTGCAATCAGAAAGAGATAGAGCATTAGTAGTTATTAGCAAAAAGTTTCAATTAAATTTTTGTTTGCATGTTTCATTAGTAAGAGAAACCAGAAGCAAAATATAGGAAAACTGATATGAAAACATAATTAGAAATAAACTCTGGAACTCTATTGACTTCCAATAACTAGCCAGACCTCAATTTTAATTCAGAATGAAACCATATTAATTGTGAGGCTAATTACATCTAGCCTTCATAAAAGGCTCCCAGAATAGGCAAAATTAAATAAGAAGAAATGTTAAAAGTTTATAAATCATTCAAATTGATCAAGAAAGATTAGGACTTAATTTTTGTAGGAAATAAAATATATAACAGTTTGTAAAATACTGTCATCACGTTTTATGTATTTAACTGATTTCTGTTACCTGCTCTTTTACTGGAGTGTTGACATTTGACAGACACTGTTGGCAGACAGCCAGAAATGATTTGACTGTTTTCCTTAATACCAATAAATCTTCCTAGAAGAAACATATGAACAATTATCCGATTTTCAGTATCAGTCAACATTTTCAGGAATAGACAGAGAGAAAAAGTACTGTGGAATAATAGCTGCAGATGGCGCCTCTAAATTGGCTCACAATATCACAATTTAAATAATAAAATCCAAGAATAAAATAGACCCGCAGTAAGCAGATTTGGAAAGTGATGGAACAGAGTTACTGCAATACATAGTTTTAAAGTTGTGTTTCGGTGCCTAAGAAGGGAATATTTAAGAGATTTCTTTCCTATTATGAAATGATAATACCAAGCAAAAGAAAATATCAAGAAGAAATAAAATAAAATAGACAAATAAACCTAAACAATATACTATTAATATAAATCATTACAATAAATCACTTATTCATATAATCAATAACAATTTATCAAAATATACATAAAAAGGTCTATTCTTATAGGACATAAAAGAGATATCATGCCCAAAATGAAATGTATTATGCCCATTTTTAATTAGTAGAAAATAATTTCAAAACGAGAAATATTAAATACTTCTGAATCAAGACTATGGTATCTGGTTAACAGTACTTTTCCAACCTCTCAATATAACTCCCTTGGCGAATTTACATGCCCAATATAAACAACCTTCCTCAAAAAGAGTCATTAACAACTTGAAAATTCTATCTATATATTTATCAATATATCTTACAATATAATTCCAAAATGAAACCAAAACCAGACATGACCAAATCATATTATTCAATGAATAGGTAGTCCTCAACTAATATTGTTAATAATTGTTCAAAGTTATGATGGTGCTAAAAAATGGACTTATGACTGATCCCCAAAGTTATGACCACTGCAGTGCCCCCATACTCATGTAGTCAAAACTTGGGCACTTGGCAGCCTGCCTACACTATCTTCAGCCTTCTCTGCTCTTTCTGATGCCCTACCAGAAACATCAAAAGGGCTGGGAAGTAAACATATAGGTAGCCCTCAACTTATTTATTGACTGTTTAATGTTGCAACAGCATTGAAAAAAATGACTTATAACCAGTGTTCACAACTAAAGCCATTGTAGTGATCCTCCAATCACATGATCTGGGTGGTTGGAAACTGGCTCTCATTTCCAATAGTAGAAGAGTCCTAGGGTCACATGACTGCCATTTTCAATCTTTTCAGCTGGCTTTTGACAAGCTATGTCAATAGGAAAGCCAGCAGGGAAAGTCACAAGTCATGATTATGTGATGTCTCACTTAATGACAACTGTGGATAAAAGGTCATAAAATCAGATTTGGTCAATGACTGCACCACAACAAATTTTCTGGTCCAAATTGTCGTCACACATCAAGGGCTACCTACTTTTCAACAATATCTAGGAAAGTAGTAATAGCATTTAAGAAAACAGAATGGATTTTGCGAGTATAAAATAATAGGGAAAAACAATGTATCTGGATAAAAAAGTTTTCCATAATTTGTGGGAATCAAGCATTTTTGTACATATTTTTATTCACATGAAGATGTAATTTCAAAATCCATACACTAAAAATGTGATTCTACCATGGCAACTGTTTTTCATTTCCAGAGAGTTAGACCATGAGGAAACTTTATGTGATATAAGAACTTCAGCTAATGAATCATGTACATACTATTGAAGTTTCACAATAAAATGTTTTTCAAATGATTATTCTTCTATTCTAGTTATGTTAATTATATATACAAATTTATATATACAGACTGGATGAAGAAAAATAATAACTTTTCTCATTGTATATAAGTGGGAACCATGATATTCAGCTAAGAAGGTAGACATGAGGGCTGTAATCTTACAGTGGTCTTAAGTGGAAATGCATTAATATTTCCGTTAAAATGCAAGAAAAATCCCAGCTCAAATTACATAGAATAGTAATTCTCAACTGCAGCCATGACCCTTGAAAGCTCTAGTGAAAAACATGTAACATATGCTTAGGGACTCATTGAAAAGCAAAATGTATTACAGCAGGGGTGAAATGCTCCTGGTTTGGACTGGCTCGCCGGATCTGGTAGTAATGGCGGCGGCTGGTTCGGAGGACTGGTGGCAAAAATCCCTGGCCCCGCCCCCCCGCCTCTGCTGAGTCGCACCATCAGCAGAGGTTTTTTTTTTACTTTTAAAAGCAGTTTTTCTTCAGCCGAAAACATGCCTTTAAAAGTAAAAAAAAGCCTTTGAGGATCCTGCCCCTCAGCTGAGATCAGCAGAGCCTTTAAACTTTAAAAAAAAATTTTTTAAAGGCTCCTCTGGCGATCTCACCTGAGTTCCTCATCAGCAGAACCTTAAAAAACATGTTTTCTACAAGCAGAACACTTCCTTTTAAGAGATTCTAAGGCACTTACCTGATTACTGATCTAACACATGGCTTTCCTAGCCTGAAAGGAGCACTTTCACTTTCAGCACCAGGCAGAAAGAGTTGCTAGCTAATCTATTTCCTCAGCGAGCAACTAATGCTGGCTGGCTTTGCTGGCTAAGGAACTCTGGGAATTGAAGTCCACAAACCTTAAAGTTACTAAAGTTGGAGACCCCTGATCTAAAAAATATACATAAAATAAAATAAAATAAAATATTTGTGCAGCTTTTTGAGATTTGGTGTGTTTCTGTAGTGTTTCACTCTAACTACACAAACACACAAAATCTCACAAAGCTGTATGTGGCATTTTGTGTGTGTGTGTCAGTTGTGTTGTGTGTGTGTAAAGTGTGAAAGTTGGTTTTTGAGCTTTTTGTGGCTGTGTGAGGTTCTTGCTTGTTGCAAAGGCCATTTTGTGTGAAGTGCAGCTGCTTTTACATTGTGTGTGTGTCAGTTGTGTTGTGTTGTGTGTGTGTAAAGTGTGAAAGATGGGTTTTGGTACCACTTATTGTTTTGTATACTTTATTATTTTTATTATTTATTGTTATTGGCCACGCCCACCCAGCCATCTGACCACCAAGCCATGCCCACCAATTAAGCCACGCCCACAGAACCGGTTGGGGAAATGTTTAGATTTCACCCCTGCTATTACAGTCCTTGACTTATGTCCCCATTTTAGACCAATGTTTCTATTGCTAGCAACATGGTTGTTAAGTGAGTCACTGCAGTTATTAAGTGAATCACACAGTCGTTAAGTGAATCCAACTTTCGTCATTCACTTTGCTTTTTGGAAGCTGGCTTGGAAGGTCGCAAATGGCCATGTGATCCTGCAATGCTGTAACTGTCGTAAAATACATGCTGGTTGCCAAATCTGATCATGTGACTGTGGGAATGCTGCGACAGTTCCAAGTGCAAGAACTGGTTGAAGGTCAGTTTTTTCAGTGCTGTTGTAACTTTGAACAGTTGACTGCAAATTGGCCATTAACTGTATACAGTAAATATTCTTTTGTTGATGCCAGAAGTAGGGAATTTATGAAAGAATGTAAGACAATCAATTCAACTATTTCCCAGTGTTAGAAATAATGTGATCCATAGTATCTTACTTTTGAAGGAGATCCTTCTGTAATTTTTACCAGCTGCCAGAGAATAGAATAATGGGAACACTGAAGAGCCTGAACCACTATCTGAAACAAAATTCACAGCAGACAAATAAGTATGAAGTTTGTACAGTTTGCAGCAATTATGAATTATTGTTTGCAAACAACGTATTTAGAGGATTTTAAGACTATGCAAAGGACCAGTTTAATAATTCTTGAGATGGAGGACAAATAATAGCTACAATCAATTGAAATTTTAATTGCATAGTTTAAAGCCAGGAAAGCTCAAATACAGCCTCAGCATCTCAAATTAAAAATGTATGGTATGGTTTAAAGTAGCTCGTTCCAAACTTGAAACTATTTCGATAGCATGCATCTAATTTGTTACAGCACATTCAAGTGAAAAGTATGACATTTATGTTTTGCTTAACAGCATGACGATTTCTCTTTACTTTTATTTTTCTCCTTATTTTTCAAACTTAAAAAAATCTTTAAAAATAAAAGGAGACAAGAAATCTTATCAGGTGCCAAGGGAACTATGTGTAAGCACCAAGTTGCTAATGAAAATTATACTGTTTTCCATGGATTAAAGTAGTCACATTTCTATTTAGCAATAAAGCTAATTTGAAGCACTATGGGCCACATCTTATCGTTTGGCCTAACCCACTCATACAACTGTTGTGAAGGTAAAATTATGGGAGAGATAAAGAATTTTATACTTTTGCAGTCCTCAAATGAAGATAAGGATATGAATGTAAAGAACATTAATTAAAAACATCTCACCTTTATTACTTTTATAAACAACTCAAAACAGTGAACATACCTAATACTCCTTCCTCCTCCTATTTTCCTCACAATAACCCTGTGTAGTGGTTTTGGCTGAGACAGAGAGAGAGAGAAAGAGTGGGTGGCTCAAAGTCACCCAGCTGGCTTTTATGCCTAACGTAGGACTAGAATCACAGTCACCTGGTTTCTAGCCTGGTGCCTTAATTGCTTAAGTCCAACTCAATTTAATAGACTTTTGGTAACCATGAAATTCATTCATTCATTCATTCATTCATTTTTTTTAAAATTTGAATTTATATCCCGCCCTTCTCCGAAGACTCAGAGCGGCTTACATTATGTTAAGCAATAGTCTTCATCCATTTGTATATTATATACAAAGTCAACTTTTATTGCCCCCAACAATCTGGGTCCTCATTTTACCTATCTTATAAAGGATGGAAGGCTGAGTCAACCTTGGGCCTGGTGGGACTTGAACTTGCAGTAATTGCAAGCAGCTGTGTTAATAACAGACTGCTTAGTCTGTTGAGCCACCAGAGGCCCTTCATTCATTCATTCATTCATTCATTCATTCATTCATCTGTCTAGCCATCTCAATTGTCAAAGCAGCTTTAATAGTATTGTAGTACTATTATGTTCCCCCGCTTTAGTGGGGAACAGCCAAATCCATTTCATATTGTATTATATGAATACAGCAGCACACATTACTTATTATTTACCTGTTCTGGCATAGCTCCATGTTCAATTCCAGTTCTCAATAACCTGTAGCAGTTACTGAACAAATCCCATTTTGTAAGGTCATGAGCGCTTCGAGAGAAATTAAAAATGCATTAGATAAACAAACATATATAGTAAAGATTGAACAAATGCAGTAATAAAATCACTGTTATTAATTAGGAGTTTAAGTACAACATATAAACTATATGATTTCTTAAACTGTGGAGTTTCTTCCCTACATCTTGCATAAAGTAGCTGTTTTTTAGATAGATAGATAGATAGATAGATAGATAGATAGATAGATAGATAGATAGATAGATAGATAGATAGATAGATATACACACACACACACATTCTAAGTTTATCTTTCTATCTATTCTAACAATAGAAAACTTCCAATCTTGCTTATTTTTTTGCTTATTTTTTCATGGCAGTATAAATGACTGACCATTTTTAAATAACTATAAAACTTCATAAAGCCACATACTTGTGAAATGATGTTAATCTCTTTAAAGTGGAAAGAACATTGTATACATCATCATCATCAGCTTCTTCTCCCTGGAAATAGAACAAACTGGATCATGGGCTGAGCAATTTATATATTACACTTATGTTTAAGTGTAGATTCCTACCTATGTACAGTAATGGCTGTTGAGAATTTGTATCAATTTGTATTTCAGAAACTAAACTCAAAAAGGTTTACAAAATCTCAAACTGATTCTCAAATCCAGTCCTTGCTGGAGAAGTGGCCTAGCATGACACCTTACCATTTTTTAAAATTTCACCAAAGTTACCATTTCCAAATATTCCAATATCCTAATATTACACAGATCCTAATGATCAACAGGATTTTTGAACTACATGTCTCACATATACATACCTTCAGGATTCAGCACTGAACCCCAAGTAAGGTTCTCCTATGCATTGTTACATGACTGATGAATTTAAATATAAATTTGATCTGCCAAATACAAGTATGCATGAAAAAACTGTATATGCTTGACAGGAATTAAGGAATCAGATCATATACGGCAATACATCTATGATTAGATAATGCTCCTAGAAAAAAAATCCTCATTTTCATTCTGAGGTGCACAAATCAACTCTTTCTGATTTTGAAAAAGAAAAGAAAATACCATACTTAGTATCAAGTGTGAGGTAACCTCAGGAAATATTGAAGAAAATAATAAGTTGAATATTAATACTAAAATAGAATAGAACAGAATAACAGAGGTGGAAGGGACCTTGGAGGTCTTCTAGTCCAATCCCCTGCTTAGGCAGGAAACCCTATACCACTTGAGACAAATGGTTATCCAATCTCTTTTTAAAAATGTCTGGTGTTGGAGCATTCACAATCTCTGGAGGCTAGTTGTTCCACTGATTAATTATTCTAAAATGATCACTGATTAAAATTGACTTAAAAAAAGAAATATGGCTTCTTTGGAAGATTACATATATTGTTGGAGATAAATTGCAATTTTAACATAATACTTTTATATTCTTTGTTCACTTATAAAATTGAGCTATATAAAGGGCTAAATTATACAAACAATTTAGTATATGATTTAAATTAGATATGCTATTATCCCTATTTCACGAGTAGATAATTACAAAATATATTTACAAGTTAATTGAATTCTAATTCTGAAATAAAAGTTCATGTTACATGAATCTTTCTCTCTCCAAATAAAGGGGTTCTATGTACAGGTAGCCTTCATTTAATGACCACTCATTTAGCAACTGTTCAAAGTTACAATGGTGCTGAAAAAAATGACTTATGACTGGACTTCACACTTAATCACTGTTGCACATCCCCACAGTTACATGATCATGATTTGGGCACTTGACAACCATTATATATTTATGATAGTCACAGCATCCTACAGTCATATGACTGCCATCTGCAACCTTCTCAGCTGGCTTCTAGAAGTGAGGTCAACAGGGAAGCCTAAAGGTTGCAAGTAGTGGTCATATAATGTCTCTTATAACATGGGTGATTCGCTTAACGACTGCAGCAAAGAAAAGGTTTTAAAATCAAGTGCAGTCTGTGATACCACACTTAGCAATATCAATAGCACTTATATACCGCTTCACAGTGCTTTACAGCCCTCTCTAAGCGGTTTACAGAGTCAGCATATTGCCCCCAACAATTTGGGTCCTCATTCTACCCACCTCAGAAGATGGAAGACTGACTCAACCTTGAACCTGGTGAGATTTGAATTGCCAAATTGCAGGCAGTCGGCAGTCAGCAGAAGTAGCCTGCAGTACTGCACACTCTAACCACTGCGCCAACGGGCTCTTATCACTGCTTAACAGCAATTTTTCCTGTCACTCTTATGGTCATAAGTTGAAAATAATGGAAACTATCCAAATTTGAAACAATGCATCTATTAGAAGTATGATTAGAGTTCTTGACTATACAGAAGGCTTCTCTTACACTTTCAAACTCAATGGAAGCAATAACTGTGTGAGGAACTAATTTCCTTATATCACCTCACTTTAGAATCACAATATCATTAACAGCAATAGCACTTAGACTTATATATCACTTCATAGTGCTTTATAACACTCTGAACAGTTTACTGAGTCAGTATTGCCTCCAACAATCTGGGTCCTCGTTTTACCAACTTCAGAAGGATGGAAGGCTGAGTTAACCTTGAGCTGGTCAGGATCGAATTCCTGGCAATAGGCAGTGTTAGCCTGCAATACTGCTTTCTAATTACTGTGCCATCATGGCCAACTGTCAGGAACTAATTTCCTTGCATCACTTCACTTTATAATAACAATATCTTTAAACAGAAAAAGATTTTTCTATTGTTCTCTGTGGTAAACATATTCATGTGGTTTTCCACCCACCTCTGTCTAGGCCTCTTATATACCACCAATACAATAGAAATTTAGTTCTCATTTGATGTTCTGGGATGCAAACAAAAAAAAATTAAATAATTAAAATAATGTTCTGGTACTAATGTGTAGGCAGATATTTTATTCTAGGGAAAACAGGATACAAGCAAACCTCATTTAATAGATCCTCCACAGAATGGTTGAATCGATCCACAAATTCATCAATGAGCTGGCTGTGAGCTATGTCAACCCTGTTCTGAATGGTATATTCTTCACTGCACAGAATGCTGTATGTTTTACTGCAGGCTTCAAGAACATCTGATTCCACATGCTTCTCTACAACGAATTTAATCTGTTTCAACAAAGCATCCAAATGCTGTGGAACAAAGAGAAATTTTGGTCATTTCTTGAAGCAATAACTTAAACATGACAACAGAGCACAGAAATATAAAATTCCAAATAATTACAAAACCTTCAACATATATTGATGTCAGGAAACATATATATATAATTTGATGACAGGAAACATAATTGTGCTTTTAATTCAGATTCTTCACATTGCCATATAATTTATATTCACAACAAAACTCAAACTTCTTTCTTTATTTGTAAAATTGAGTCTATTTAAATAAATACTGTATTAAATTATTCCAAGGAGTCAGAAGACTGAAAGGATAATGACATAGCACATAGCACCATGTGTATGGTACATGTGTCTCTGTGTTTTCATTCAGTTGCGTCTGTTTTTTTGTGACTGCCTGGACAAATCCCTTCAATTGTCAGATTACTTTTCCATTTTGGTGCACTATACCTTCTCCATTCTTCCTGTACTGTAAATTTCTAAGTCAAAATATTGAGGAATTTGAAGAAGATTTGCCACCTTCTCTGCATCAGCAGAATACTAGGAATAGAAAAAAATGAAAATTAATACACAAATTAGAAAAAGAATCATACAACTATTATTACTGAATCACATTCTATTGACAAACCTTTGATAGGAGCATGGGAAGTGCAATAATAAAGTGTTCTGTTAGCTTGTTCCGGTCATCTATCTGAGTTTTTCTTTCTTTCGCTGTTAAAACCTGAAAAATAGGGGGACTGTCACATCATAAACAGTTGTAATATAAATATTGCCAATCAAGATATAAATTGTGGCTTCTTTATACAGAAGCTTAATTAATCTGCAAATTAATATGCTGGTTTGTAATAGGACACTACTATTATAACCCAAATTGAAAGAAAAATTTTCTCATTAAGAATGCTGCAATAAGAAAGAATATAAGTAGTCCTCAGTTAATGACAATAATTGGACTAGCAACTCCATCACCAAGTGACATCATAAAATGTGACATCACGTGACCACACTATGTTATGATGGCAGTTCTGGTGGCAGTTATTAATCAAATCCTATGCAGCTGTTAAGCGTGATGTCAGGTTACCACCATTTGTGATCTTCTGCCAATTTCACCATTGACTTTACTTGATGGAATCCAGCAGTGAAGTTTACAAATGGCAATCACATGACCATGACCACAGTCATAATTGTGAGCCAATTGCCAAGCTTCCAAATTGTGATAGCGTGACTTGGGATTCTGCTATAGCTGCAACTTTGAGAATTAGTCATAAGCCTCCTTATTTAACATTGTTGTTACTTTGAACAGTTATTGAATGAATGGTTATTAGCCAAGGACTACCTGTACAGTTATCTAAATACAAAGTATTTAACATCTTTGACAGATTTTCTAGTATCTTAAGCCATTTTGTTACAAAAATATGTGCCTCCCAAAAATCCTTTGAGTATATCTCCAAATGTTTGAGATGTGCACTCCACATTCTCATTATGAGTGCTCATCAAGGCAAACATTTTATGTTCTGAACATGATTACAAAAAAATCTGAATTGTCACTGTTCTAGAAAACAATCTCAATAATTTGCATTTTATAAATATAATTTGTGATAAATGTTTTCCAATCACTTTTTCCCTATTGAGGTATTATTAAAAATCACTGAAAAAACATGCATACAAAAAGTCCAAGACAAAAGTAACAAAAAAAAAAACTTACTCTCTTGCCAGTTCCTCTGCCCACTGGAGGGTGTGCTTCTGCAGCTTGTCGAATTGTACATACCATTAACTCTATAAGTGCACTTTCCTGACGATCAGACATCGCTACAGAGATAAAGAATATAGATGGACTAATGAAATGTGGCAACTAATCTATGCAAGTAATACTACAATTTTTGGCTCAATATTCTAAACAACAAATCATTTTATCTTCTAAAACCTGTAGCAGTAATAGTAGCAGCCATATCACTGAAAATAAGAAAACCCCAATTTTTTTAAAGTGTTGTTCCAAGTCACTAAAGCACTGAATACATTGACTTCACATTTATGACTATCATGATTTCATCATGATTTGGGTGTATTTACAATAGTTACAATATCCCTGGGACATGTGATCACTATCTGCAACCTTCTCAGCCAACTTCCGGCAAGGAAACTCAATGGGAAAAGCCAGATTTCATTTAACAACCCCTGTGATTCGCTTATCCATGGGAAAGGTAAAAGACTTGCACATGCTCATGTGATGATCTTACAGGGTAAAATGCTATCTATGAATTGTTTTGTTAATTAATTAATTTTATCTGAGTTACACAAAATGTACATATTGCTGATATATTTTTAACATGCCCATAATGTTTGACAGAAGTTGTTTCCAAAATGCTTATCTCTTATGTAAATAATAAAATTCTTTGTAAAACAATAATTATTTCCTTTAACTTTAACTTATCATCATCCAATGGAATTTATCAGAGATTTTTCAATAAAACTGATCTTAACATGCTATCTAGCCACTGAAATGTTTATTTCATTTATTTCCACTGCTTAGCAATGACTAATTGGGCTAAGTAATCTGAATACATTTTGTAGTTAATTTATCAATGGTTTACCACTAGTTTTTAAAAAAATCAGTCAGTTCCAAGCTGACTTAATTAAATTGAAATCTCAAGTGCTCTTCCAATATTTTAAAGATTTTTAAGAGTCTATTTTATTTGGCTTTATTTAAATCTCTATGTAATATGTACATATTTTTATGAGTCTTATATTTATTTTATTTATAATTAAATTTGTTTGCTGCCCATCTCACTTTGAAGTGACTCTGAAAGGCTTGCAATATTAAAAGCAATAAAACCTTAAAAGATAAATATTTCTAAATACAATAAAAACAACATTATCAATCAAAGTACAATGAATCATATCTATTGCAAGATAACTTTAGTTGCATATATAATACTGAAGTGGTTCCTTTGATTTTAAATAATACGAACGTATATCATTCTTCAACTTCTGATGACAATGTGCTAAGATGTCGTGCAATCCTACAAAGAAGTATCTCCCTTTTTCCTTTTCTCCTTCAATCGATCACATTCCCCTCAGATGTCAAACTCTCATTCTTGGCTCAGTTTCTGTAGAGTGTTCTATCTGAGGGTTCTGAAGAGGGTTCTATCTGAGGCGTAGAGTGGGAAATTATCCACCTTCCCTTTTCAGGTATAGATTTTATTGCCTGAAACTCCAATTTAAATATGAAATACATAACAAGGGCTTTCATATTTTGAAATTCCGTATGTCTTTGTGTGAGATATGAAAGTTTAAGAGATCCTGGTAACATTATAAGTAATAAACTGCCATATTTCAGAATATACTGATAAAAAATTTGTAAGTTAAGTTAAAAGACTGCAGTTTTAGCTGCCCAAGATATAACAAAATTTCCCTTTTCTGTAATAATAAACATAAACATTGGCAAAATACTTTAAGAACCTGTTTAAGTTAAATACAAAATTAAATGCTAAGGCAGCTTAGTGTAAACTTTTAAGATATAAATATTTACAATATTTGAAAACTGATGTAACTGGATTTCTGCTAAAGTTTGATACTGATAAAATACAAAATAAAAGCCAGGAGCTTTGCCATGTGAGGGAAAGAATCTTATACTACTGACTTTCAAGGTGTTTCTTTTTGATAGTTGCCTCTATTCTTGGTTCCCCTCATCCCAATTATATGATGGCCTCAATGCTGCTTGCCTTTAGAAAACACATTAAGATTTGGCTTTTTCTTCCAGCATTTCGGTTTAGTTGAGTAGAATTTGTTTCTGGTTTTTTCAATTAATTTTATAATAAATTAAATTTTGGTTTAACCATTTTATATATTAGAAGAGTTTTTTTTAAAAAAAAGATAATGTATGGTTATTTTTGCTAATGTTTATTTTTGCTGTTGTATGCTGTCCAGAGTCACATTGATTGATTTGGATGGAAGCCAATTACTTTGCATCATTGATTTTAATGGACCAAAACATTATAAACTGAAAGCAGAAATTAAATAAGCAGCCCACTATATTTCACTGCCTTAAATGGAAGCGACTAGACCAGAGGTGGGTTTTAGCAGGTTCTGACCAGTTCTGGAGAACTGGTAGCAGAAATTTTGAGTAGTTTGGAGAACTGGTAGTAAAAATTCTGACTAGCTCTGCCCCCCATCTATTCTCTGCCTCCCAATTCCCAGCTGATCGGGAGGAAATGGGGATTTTGCAATAATATTCTGCTGGATTGGGGACAGAATGGAGATTTTACAGTATCCTTCCCCTGCCATGCCCACCAAACCACGCCCACCAAGCCACATCCACAGAACCGGTAGTAAAAAATTTTGAAACCCGCCACTGGACTAGACAGTGCTATGTTGTTTTAATCAAATAAGTAAACCTGTTAAGTACCTTCTTCACCTTGGACAGGTTCTTCTAATAGCAATTCTGTCATGCATTCCCAGTCTTTTAACAATTCTTGAGAGCTTTCCCATAAACTGTCCACCAAATAAGCAGCATGTTCATGTAACTAAAAATTAAAACAAGCAAATCTCTTTATAGATATTTCCATAGACACTACTTGTAGTATTATTTGCAGCATTATGTAAGAATATGTAAAAAAAATGGGAAGGAATTTGAGTCTTATTCAGAGAGGGTAAAATATCGAGCTGTTACAGAAAAGATATTTGAGTCTTGAGAAGGTACAAAACATAAAAAACAAAGTCAAAGCGACTCTGCCTTGGTTGGATTAGTTGTAAGTTAAAATGGAGAGAGGCTCTGACATCTTTTCAAGATTCTATTATTGTTCCCCAACCACATTAAAATACATTTCAAGTATCATTCTCATGCTTATTGACAAGTTCAGTTTGATCTTTATCACTTTGTAGACTGATAGTACAATTTTAATTTCAGATTGTCTCAGTTTTGCAAAACATACAATACTCCACTTTCAGATGAAATGCTAGTCTACTTAGTTTTCAATCCATGAAGAGTTTTTTTTTCCTTTAAAAAATATGGTAATTATTTTCAATGGTCATTACAGTACAAATTAAAGATTATATTTTTGAAAAATTTTAGCAGTTGCATTACAGTATTGAAATCCTATCCCAAGATAATTTTTAAAAATATTTATATCTGCTACCTTTGTGATTTAGCACCTTGTCATATTTTGTAACCGCATAAATTTAAGTCAGATATCTGAAAATGCATTTAATGCTGCATTAAAGAATGCATTTGTGGGTAATTTAATAACAGAAAGTGAATTCATCTTATTGGCATATAATAAAAGGCTGTAAAAAGTAACAGAAAAACACATTCAGTTTTAAAGTCGCTTTTTAATTAGTAGGATGGGCATTATATCAGAAAAAAATACAGATTTAATTGTAAAAGTCTAAAGTAAGATCATTTCCTCTCTTGCTTTTTTATAGTATTTAACATGATCTTGTATAACCCTGTTAACATACATGCACAGTTCTGATTTATAATTTTTTTCCAATAGCATTATAATTTATAACGTGACTTACTATATTTCAGTGGTCTGTTCAAATTTGTAATATGTTCATTATAAAAAACTTGTTTATTTCAAGTTACAAAGTATGAAAAATCTTAAGATTATTTAAGATTTAGAACGAAGCTGCATATTAGGAAATCAATAAAAACTATGAAAAAACAATATTTTGGCAAAAACTGTAACTAAGTAAAATATATTTGAATATATTGAATTGTATAAGATATGATATGGCCAATACTCTGTTCATAAATCATGTATGTGTATAGGGGGGGAAACTAGAAAATCAATAAAAACTTGTTTTTTTAAAAAAGAACCAAGTTGCAAACAAAAAGTTTTATTTAAACATTTTCACTTGTAGTTTTGAGCATTTTCTTCAATATACAATATGATATTATTTCATAATAATGAAATTAAACTGCTGACTTCCAATATTTGTAGTAATTCTGGTGATCAAAACATACTCAGATTTTACAATAAGGCTTATCTGGTAACAGATTTTTAGTCACAATAAATAGATTTAAATAGAACTAAAAATAAATGAGAATGGGAATGGGAATGGGAATGGGAATGGGAATGGGAAGAGAAGAGAAGAGAAGAAAAGAGAAGAAAAGAGAAGAGAAGAGAAGAGAAGAGAAGAGAAGAGAAGAGAAGAGAAGAGGAGACTGGCCAAGTGTGATGGGTCATACAAGGAATTTGTCTAAAATAATGCTAATTGAAAAAAGTTGTTAAAACTGATCAGTTTAAATAAAATTGAACATAAATTAATTTTACCTCGCTTTCAAGAAAGAAAAGAACCAGCATCCTAATAAGATTCCCGTTTGGACTATTCCGTCCTCTTCTCTTGGCTAGTGCTTCCTCTGCTTGAGGATCGTGCCGACTAAATAGTCTATAAAAAGATAACACCTTTTATTTTAATAATTTTTTAATCTATTTTTAATGCAATGCTCTAGCAACAAATGTATTTCTTCATTTGAGTCAACAAAGGGAGGTATTTACTAGCACATATTTTTCTCCAGTCAAATAAAAATAATATGTAAATATCACCCAAACCACACTTTTTTTTGCTTATGGAACTGTGGAACACTATTCATGGTTAAAATTATAAATGATCAGAATCTTAATACTGCTCTGCTAATTCCCCATAAAAGACTCTTTATAAAAGTAATATAAAAGAGATGTGCAAAGAGGAGAAAGAAAGGCTTGGTGAAAAATAATTTATAAATACACCATCTGGAATATTAAAACGGTGGTCCAATTTGAAATTGTAAATATTTCGATGATATCTTACAGAAGGGAATATAAAACAAAATATGAAGATCAAGATGAAGATGGACTTAATACTTCTTGGTCTATCAGAATGTTAAGTTTACAGAATATAAAATATGATTCATATCACTTATTGGCTATAAGCAATCTCACAGCCTTCCTTTGGGAGAAAATTCAAAATAAAACACAAGGGAAATTAACAAACTCTTTGGGATTAATTGGGGTTGTTTTTCTCTTTTTTTGGCTTTCAAAAGCCTTTTGAAAAGTAATGTTCTAATACATCCTGTCTCACATTAATGGGTATTCTTGGGTTCATCCTATGGCAAAAAGATTAGATGTATTTTTATCTTATCAAATGTGGGATTGTAATGATATAAATGTGACAGGGTAAAGACTAAAATACTAAAATTGAATATTTTAGTTCTTCCCAGGACTACGCCTAATTATTCTTTATCTTTATCCTTGGGTCATTGAGATATTTTCTGGACTTAATCTTCTGAACTAAGAGTGGTTTGTAGTGGTCTAGACATTCTTTTCTGAACCACCACCACATCTGGAACTACAGTATACCATATTCCTACTCAGAAACCCTGGATAATGAAATAATTCACAATGATAAAGAGTAATTTGCAGATCACATTCCAAACTGAGTCCTTTATTTAGAATGTTGTTCCTATAGATTAAAACAAGGCAAATCAGTGAATAAAATATGACAAATTTACACAGACATATTATATGTGCAAACACAAATCAGCCATCAATAGGCAAAATGCAAGGAGATCTTTAGTCATTCATCATTGGTTGAACTGAGGGGTCCTTATTCTATAAACTAACAAAGATGAACAATTTGTAGATCCATAAAAGGTTACTGAAGAGTACAGAAAATCAGCATTCAATGACTCAAATCTGCCAGTGAAAAGTATATGATCATGATAATCACCATCACCCACACCACTACTACTTCATCACAGAGCAGTTACAGTTACGATTAATGAGGATTATAAGTAATCCTGGTTTGGTGATCACAATTGGGACAGGCAAATTGGTTGTTCAGCAAATGGGCACTAACTGAACTGACTGTGCTTACACAAGTCTTATGATCTTACTTTATCTTTTTGGTTTTATAAACTGTCTAGGGTTGTAGATGCTAAGGATTATTCACAAAGTTACTTTTTTAATCACATAACTGCGAATAGTTGTTAAAGGTGGATAAACTGTAATGTTTTTTATTCTGGGACTCATAACCAGCATTCCAAATAGCAAGCATTCCACTTGTCACAATCTGTAGTATAAAGGTACAACATTAAAAATGCTGTGGAACTGTTAGTAGTTAACAATGCTTTTTTAACCAATAATAAATAAGTAACAAAATGATGTATTTTATATCTTTGCTTTCTTATGTTTTATTCATATGGGGAAAGTGTTGCAAATTGTGACTCTAATTTCCCAATTTATAAATGATAAATACAAACAAATGTTTTGTTGAATGAATATGTTGTCCCAGATCAAAAACTACTTTAAAAAAAGCCCAACACTCTGAATTCACCATACTAAAAAAAGATGTTGAAACCTTGGAAAAAGTTCAGAGAAGAGCAACTAACATGATCAAAGGCCTGGAGACTAAAACATATGAAGAACGACTTCATATCTGGGATTGGCTAGTCTAAAGAAAAGAAGAATTAGGGGCAACATGATAGTAGTATTCCAGTATTTGAGAGGCTGCCACAAAGAAGAGGGGGTCAAACTATTCTACAAAGCACCAGAGGGCAGGCAAGAAACAATATTTGGAAACTAACCAAAGAGAGATACAACCTGGACCCAAGGAGAAACTTCTTAACAGTGAGGACAATTAACTAGTAGAATAGCTTGCCTTCAGAAATCATAGGCACTCCATCATTGGAGGTTTTTAAGAAGAAACTAGGCAGTCACTTATCTGAAATAGTATAGGTTCTCCTGCTGAGCAGGGGGCTGGACTAGAAGACCTCCAAAGTCTTCTATTCTATTCTATTCTATTCTATTCTATTCTATTCTATTCTATTCTATTCTATTCTATTCTATTCTATTCTATTCTATTCTATTCTATTCTACTCTACTCTATTCATTACTCTTGGAAATCTGTAACCAATTCAGAGAATGGAATATCTTTATTATTATAATGTGGAAACCACATTATGTTATCAATTGCAATTTCCAGCCGGCTACATGTGAAACAAGTTACAATAATCTCAGCATTTATTGATCTGGCATAAGTCGCTCTTAACAGAGTCTCATAGTCTGGATATCACCACAACTGGTGCTGCATCCTAGTTAGGGTAAATAACCTGAATTAATCCATTTTGGACTGAGTCCACGACAACTCTCAGATCTGCTTTTCAGAAAGAGGGCAATCTTATCCAGGGCTATCACTGGGATTATTAATGAGTCAAGGGAGTTCAAGTGTGCACATAAAGGGTCTCAGTCAAAATTATTTAATACAAAACAACATCTCACTATAAATTGCATCTCTAAGATGACACATCAAACAAAAACTAACCTGAAAACAAACATCTTTAAACAAGGGTTAGCCACTGAAACATTAATATTCAGACAATGAATACAGACTTACTTTTTGTGAAGGAATTCCCCTGCTGCTACAGCAACAGGCCGATGTGCCGAATATACCAAATGATAAACATTCTCACAGTCTTCATTGGACAAAGCTTCTTCACTTCCACTGAATGAAGAAATAACACATTAAGTTCAAGAAAACTACTCAATGTTACCATACTTGTTAAGTTACCTTAGAATAAATCGTATCTTCAAAATTAAAGTAGGCCTCATGAAAAATTGACTGGCTTTAGTCCAGGTTTTTATATGGACAGCAGGCATTGAATTATGCCATGCACATTACACTAAAAGTATATTCCAAGCAAAAATTATTATGAGACCGTAATACTTTATTTATGCATATGCAAATCCAAATACACAATCAAAGATACTCATTAATCCAAAATGGTTATTGAAGATGCTCTTCTATTAATGAAGGAGCATTGAAGCCTGTGTAGGTTCTCATTACTGCAAAAAAACAGAGCTGATTTTCATCAATCTTCTATTACTTCCAGAGTCCTTCAAACTATTTCCCATATTACTTAGTTTGCGAGAGATTTTTCGGGCTGTTATAGGATGCATGTCCATCTACAATTGTTCTTCCCTGAAGCAGGCATTAGGGCACATCATTTCCATGAACTGAGCTCTGTTCAAGGATTGTCTGGATCCAGAGTACTCCAGAGTATATTTTTACAAAATGAACCCGAGTTTGCTTTCCTAAATAAATATTGTTCTATGAAGAGACAATTCTGTATGCCATTTATATGCAAGCTATCTGTAAGTATCCAATGAATTCAGCAAATAAATCTGTCTGACAAGAGACTAAAATTTTAAATTACATCAAAATGTATGTTTTATTTTAACATTTCATTTTAATTTTAAATTAAAATCATGTAACATATATATCTGTGATGTGTGTTACCAATATAAAACACTCCTTAAACCTGTCTAGTAATGAACATCCATGAATGAACAAGGCTCATATAGAACCTGGCATTATTCTAATGTCAAGTCTCAACAAGGAAAAAAATTGTTATGAACTGCAGATATCATAGCAAATAATTTTGAAAACTAATGAAAAACTAATTTTATCTGAACACTTTTCTCTAAAGTATGAAAGTTTTAAAAAGCTGATGGGAATAAAGTACAGCAGAGGTACAAAACATTTATGTCTGGATAGCCTCCCAAATTTGATTTACCCTAGTTGAAGGGTGGCCTGTAGACAATTATGTCGAGTGCCATAAATTGAATTAACTTTTCTAGTCGGTACTACTCAACTAAATGAGTGTAAAAAACCCTAAATACTAGAGACTTTGCCCAATCTTGGTTTGATTATAAATGATGAGGCTAGGAAGGAATTAATCACTGCTTTCAAAAATATAAAGTCAGCATCATGTAATTTTGCCTTCTTGGTGTAAGAATACAGGTTTGTTTTCACATCTGAAAACACAACTCCTCCATCCCTCTCCCCCAACAGCCTTTCTTTCTCTTCTTTTTTTACAACAGCTTCACTGGGGAAGGATAATTTTGGGCATTATATTTGCAGGAAGATCTAGATAAACCCGATCTAGAGTTTAATATGAGATGGTTTTCACAGTGGATCTTGCAACCGACTTAAAAGTATGTTGTTAAACAACTTAGGCATGGCAAAGCTCAAGGCAATTAATTTATCAATATTGAAATTATTTAGGGGTAACCTAGAGTGATGGACTTTTGTCCTATCTCCTTATTTATATTTACAGACAATAAGGCACTGATTCCAAAGGAGAGTTCCAAAAAAAGGTAGCTAAATAGCTTCCTTAGCAAATTGCATGCTAAGCATTTTCATAATAAACTCTCAGATTTAGTTGAATCAGAAAACAGGCAAGCAGGTTCTAGTGCCCGGTCTTAGATCACTTTTATTTTTTAGCATCTGATAAAAAATATACTTTTAGGCCAGGATCTGAACTACCAGCAGCTTTTATTGATTTCAGATTTGCTTTTGACTTTATCTTTTAGATAAAAATTACAGCAGATATGTCAGGCAAGGATGCATCTTGGTGCAATACGGTTCAATCTATATCATGATCAAGATTGAATAATCAAGCTCTAATCTTTTGTCGTGTCCCACTCCTCCGCTGACGGCTGGGTCAGGGAAATCCGAATCAGGCATGCCTCTGCAGCTCTGCCAAAGTCCTAGCAAAGTCCTCAGGGCAGGCAGGAGACCAGAAAGTGACTTCAGCAAGATATGTTTAGACTTTGCCTGACTCAGAGAATGCCAGAAAGTAGATCCTTTATATAGGCCATGGGGTGTGGCTCCATGACTCAGCACTTATCCAGGCCTGCCCCTCCCTTCCTTCTGTTGCCTCCACCTATCAAGTCTTCTGATGTGAGGGTCACTCCAGTCGGCAGCTGTTGGCAATTGACCTCCCTCAGGCTCACATGCTGTGGAGGAGGGGGAGGGGTCTAGTTGCTCCGTTTGCCTGGGCATGGAGCCAGAGCTGGGGGTTGGAACTATTTCCTCCTCTTCAGCCTGTCTGGGCATGGAGCCAGGGCTGGGGCCGGGAGGCATACTAGGACATTCCTCCGTGTTCGGAAGCAGATAAGAAGACTCCGGCTGTGGTGAGATCGGACGAGACACAACATCTTTTAAAATTGAAGGACAGAGCAGGGCTTTGGTGACAAACTGAAACCTTTCCCTCAATTCCATCTGTATGTCACACTTGGCCATAGTTTATCTTTTTTCTTTACCTTTCATTTTATTCTTAATGGAACTATACTTTGTTTGTTGTGAATCAATGAGAGTTGGTTAGAGTACAAGTTTTATTATGATGGTTGGGTGCATACTCAGCCAAATGTTTATAGACTGGATTTGGCATTTTTGTCCACCTATTGAGTACTCCCCAAAGAACTGGGATAAGCAGATCTTGTTGTTTAACAATAAAAGTATTGTTTCAGGATGTAAGCTGTACCAAGCAAAGCTGCCTTTTACAATTGATTTACAGTAGCGGCCAAAATTGTGGAAAACTTTTGGAAAAAGTGGATTTTTGAGGTTTGATGGCTAATAACACCACTTATTTTTTTGGAGTAGTACCATAAAATTATATATCAATGGAAAGATAATTTAATCA